>NC_059215.1:33973075-34283492 GCF_020615455.1 Coregonus clupeaformis | reverse complement strand
TTTAGGGGAATTACCTATTGCGTTAACCAAATTGTACCAGAGTTGTGGACACTGTCACGTAATAAATGTATATTTAGCCCAATATTACATTATATTATGTATCTAAGAAATTTGGTATGAAATGGAATCATGTTAATTTAAGACTGGAAAATTGACTGATTAGCTAGTAACTACGATGAAAAGTCTTACATTATTGTATGTCACTCACCATTAACTTGACATTGTCATGTTTATACAGAAATGAATTATGAAATGTAACTGTTGGCTACTGTGAGCATGTTATGGTTTCAATGTGAGGTTTGTGTATGAAGATTCAGGACCCTCACCAAATGTAATTGTATTATGCAATTTATTCAAAGCATGAGTTAGACTCACTTTAAGCCTAGTGCCAATTAAGGGAAAAGCAGGAAACTTTGAGTGGTTCAAAATTCCTTTTAAACTCTCATTTACTTCTTTGACTTTGGAAATTGTTACCATAACCATTTGCTGTTAACGTCATGTAAATAATGCTATGGAATGGGAACAAAAGGACATTTGGGATCAATAATGTCTGATCTTTGTAATTTAATGGTTTTTGAATATCTGTTGGAGGTACTTCAGCTTAGGATGTCGGTTGTTTGGCATTGGTAATAGTTCCCCCAAGTAACTAAAAAAAGTGGTTAAAAAACACCTTTTCCTTGCTCACCATAGAGCCAGTTTTAGTTGTCACTTCACGATAAACAAGATGTGTGTTGGAATCACAGTTGAATGGACAGATACTATTATACATCCAGATCTACACAAAAAAAACCTCAGTTGTCGTTTTTCAAACACTACCACTTTCACATCTACCTTCTAGATTGTGAAGTGTCTTTTTGCAATGTTTCTGACTTGTAATGATCCTTACTTTTTAGTATTTTAGTAAGTCAGAGTGACAATACCCGTTCACGTAATGCTTGACAGTCTAAACCAGGGCTGGATCATTACAAAAAGCTAATCCTGGATTGCGAATGTGGACTATTCAGCAAGCACCGACCAACAAACAGTTGAACCACAGCATATTGGGCATGTTCACTGTGTTATCTATTCACTTTTGTTTTAAGTGAGCACGGTAGTTGAAGATTGATTCATAGATGTGTTTCCAGGATTCAGTTGGGACAGCATCTTGTGTTAAGGCAACCCATTATTTCCTTTTTTTATTAGTCCAGTCTAGCATCCCGTTTTCCCGTTTTTTAAATTTACAGTAATTGACAAACACTCGATCTGTGTTTGATAGTCTGGTCCTACCTCGGTCTCCTCCTCTGACAGTTGTCTTTCACTATACAGTCTCACTAGATTCCTTTTTAAACTGGTTTCAGTCTAGACCGGTTTCATTTGCGTTTTAGAGGGCCATTTCTTTAATTGTGATAGGTTTAGAGCTGAGACAGTTTTTCTTTAGCCTCAACCAACCTCAATGGTCAAACTGCTCTAAGAGGCTTTTCAATGTGGTTTTTCGTTTAGCTACCGTTAGCTATTCTGATCGACGTTTGACATTTTGAATACTTTACCTTCAAGTTTCGCTGAAGTTAAATTTTTTTACAGAAACTTCCTAGAGTAACATACCTCTATCTCTCAGATACCTCTATTTTAATGTTACAGACTGTACACCAAATGGAATTCGCGACACTCTGCTTTACCTAAGGGACCTAAGGGTGTTAACAAGTAAGTGAGCACTCCCTTTAACGTCATTGCAACTTCTACTGTTGCATGACTACTCTACTTTCATGTTTACGTAGAAATATACTGTATATGATAAGGGAACTGAAGCTCTTTCCGCCACCTATTGTTTAATATGTAACATCGTATCTTGTTGGGAATAGTGAAGACGTTAGCGTGTAGGTTAAATGTTCATTGCCATGGTTTAAGGGGAGCGCTAGTCATACAGTTACAGTAATGATTCCACTTAAAAACCAACCCACTCCTCTATGCAACCTTCTCACACTGTACAAAGAACCAAACCATTTGTGTTCTTCTGTTTGTTCTCCTGAACTACTACTTCTTTCAGCACATATGTCAGTGTGTATACAGTACGTATCTTTATAAGGTCATGTAAAATATGAACTTTTTGTTCTAGAAGCTAACTTGAGCCATTAGATGTTTTAGCAAAGCATCTTTTTTTGGGGGTTGCTGTAAATGTTTGACAACTTCAGTTTCTCTTGAAATAAATTATCAAAAATACCTTCAGACCTAATCTTTCTTTACACATGACAAAAAACTGAATTTTATAATTAATTGTCCAATACAGTGGGCTCAAACCAACCTCTGCTAGCAGTCTTTAATCATTTATGAACTGGTTGAACCACTTACTGTATCTAACCACCAAGTGCATGGCACAACTAGAATAGACAAATTGCATTAAAAAAAATATATACTCCCACATTTAAGAAATGATGACCATTTTGGTCCTAGTCTTTACAAATGTAATTTATTGTTATTATAGTCGTCAACCTCTCAGACAGCGCTATGTTACAGTGGGGGAAAAAAGTATTTAGTCAGCCACCAATTGTGCAAGTTCTCCCACTTAAAAAGATGAGAGAGGCCTGTAATTTTCATCATAGGTACACGTCAACTATGACAGACAAAATGAGAAAAAAAATCCAGAAAATCACATTGTAGGATTTTTTTATTAATTTATTTGCAAATTATGGTGGAAAATAAGTATTTGGTCAATAACAAAAGTTTCTCAACACTTTGTTATATACCCTTTGTTGGCAATGACACAGGTCAAACGTTTTCTGTAAGTCTTCACAAGGTTTTCACACACTGCTGCTGGTATTTTGGCCCATTCCTCCATGCAGATCTCCTCTAGAGCAGTGATGTTTTGGGGCTGTCGCTGGGCAACACGGACTTTCAACTCCCTCCAAAGATTTTCTATGGGGTTGAGATCTGGAGACTGGCTAGGCCACTCCAGGACCTTGAAATGCTTCTTACGAAGCCACTCCTTCATTGCCCGGGCGGTGTGTTTGGGATCATTGTCATGCTGAAAGACCCAGCCACGTTTCATCTTCAATGCCCTTGCTGATGGAAGGAGGTTTTCACTCAAAATCTCACGATACATGGCCCCATTCATTCTTTCCTTTACACGGATCAGTCATCCTGGTCCCTTTGCAGAAAAACAGCCCCAAAGCATGATGTTTCCACCCCCATGCTTCACAGTAGGTATGGTGTTCTTTGGATGCAACTCAGCATTCTTTGTCCTCCAAACACGACGAGTTGAGTTTTTACCAAAAAGTTATATTTTGGTTTCATCTGACCATATGACATTCTCCCAATCCTCTTCTGGATCATCCAAATGCACTCTAGCAAACTTCAGACGGGCCTGGACATGTACAGGCTTAAGCAGGGGGACACGTCTGGCACTGCAGGATTTGAGTCCCTGGCGGCGTAGTGTGTTACTGATGGTAGGCTTTGTTACTTTGGTCCCAGCTCTCTGCAGGTCATTCACTAGGTCCCCCGTGTGGTTCTGGGATTTTTGCTCACCGTTCTTGTGATCATTTTGACTCCACGGGGTGAGATCTTGCGTGGAGCCCCAGATCGAGGGAGATTATCAGTGGTCTTGTATGTCTTCCATTTCCTAATAATTGCTCCCACAGTTGATTTCTTCAAACCAAGCTGCTTACCTATTGCAGATTCAGTCTTCCCAGCCTGGTGCAGGTCTACAATTTTGTTTCTGGTGTCCTTTGACAGCTCTTTGGTCTTGGCCATAGTGGAGTTTGGAGTGTGACTGTTTGAGGTTGTGGACAGGTGTCTTTTATACTGATAACAAGTTCAAACATGTGCCATTAATACAGGTAACGAGTGGAGGACAGAGGAGCCTCTTAAAGAAGAAGTTACAGGTCTGTGAGAGCCAGAAATCTTGCTTGTTTGTAGGTGACCAATACTTATACTTATTTTCCACCATCATTTGCAAATAAATTCATAAAAAATCCTACAATGTGATTTTCTGGAGAAAAAAAATCTCAATTTGTCTGTCATAGTTGACGTGTACCTATGATGAAAATTACAGGCCTCTCATCTTTTTAAGTGGGAGAACTTGCACAATTGGTGGCTGACTAAATACTTTTTTTCCCCACTGTATGTCTGTTGTCTGTCAACCAGCACCCTACTGTCTTAGTCTGGTGGTCATCTGAGCGCAACTGATCTGCAGCAGACTGGGATGCCTGTATATTTGTTTTAGTGCTGCCATCCCCTGTCACTGTAGGGCAAACAGCTGCTCTGATCTAAAGGATTATTGACTGCTGTGGGAAACAAGTTCATCCATTTGGGCCTCTACTAAATATACAGCATAGGAGGCTGCTGATGGGAGGATTGCTCATAGAAATGGCTGGAACAGAATAAATGGAATGGTTTTGAACATTGATACCATTCCATTCACTCCATTCCAGCTACTATTATGGGCCGTCCTCCCCTCCGAAGCCTCCTGTGCTGTATTTGTCTGCAAATAAACGTGCTAACTAAATTATTGTAATTGGCAAAGGCTACATTTCCAGTCTGATCATTTTATCTCAGTTGTAAGATGTCATTCTTCCATGCATCTTTTGCCTATTTTGATTTAGTTTGTTCCTGATAGGATGTTATTACATTGGGGCAGGAGTAGTGAACGCAGACGATTACCATTTCAGCTGTTTAGTATCGAGTCGGCTTGACACCATAACAGCGTCAGATCAGCTGGTCTGCTAGTTTTATTCTACAGTTTTTCATTGCAGTTTTGGGAGCTCTGTGTAATCTCCCATTAGTAGCTGTAAGGATCGGTCCTTTTTTTCAATTTTCGCCTAAAATGGCATACCCAAATCTAACTGCCTGTAGCTCAGGACCTGAAGCAAGGATATGCATATTCTTGATACCATTTAAAAGGAAACACTGAAGTTTGTGGAAATGGGAAATTAATGTAGGAGAATAACACATTAGATATGGTAAAATATAATAAAAAACAAACATGCAGTTTATATTTATATATATATTTTTTTTGTTCCATCATCTTTGAAATGCAAGAGAAAGGCCACAATATAATATTGCGGATTAGGCGCAATTTAGATTGGCCACTAGATGGTAGCAGTGTGTGCAATGTTTCAGATTGATCCAGTGAAGCATTGCAATACTGGACTATTTTGTATAAAGTCTGCCCAAATGTGCCGAATTGGAGAATTGATACATTTTCAAGTACATAACTATAGAAAACATACAAAAATGATATGGTAATACAAAATGTAAGTTTACACACTCCCAGGAATGTCACATGATGGATCATTATCTTATACACTAACTTTCACAAATCTAGATGGCCGGGCGGGGTGAGTGTGGAGCCAGAGACAGCAGGGGTTCAAACTGTAGAACCCAGTAACTACATTCAAATTTAAAAATGGATTTTATCAAACAAAACTAACTAAGATTACTGAATGTAAGTACATGATCTACCTTCAGAGGTGAATGTATCAAACCAGTTGCCGTGCACTCTCCTCAAACAATAGCGTGGTATTTTCTTCACTGTAATAGCTACTGTAAATTGGAGTGTGCAGTTAGATTAACAATAATTTAAGCTTTCTTCCCATATAAGATACAGTGAGGGAAAAAAGTATTTGATCCCCTGCTGATTTTGTACGTTTGCCCACTGACAAAGACATGATCAGTCTATAATTTTAATGGTAGGTTTATTTGAACAGTGAGAGACAGAATAATAACAACAAAAAAATCCAGAAAAACGCATGTCAAAAATGTTATAAATTGATTTGCATTTTAATGAGGGAAATAAGTATATGACCCCTCTGCAAAACATGACTTAGTACTTGGTGGCAAAACCCTTGTTGGCAATCACAGAGGTCAGACGTTTCTTGTAGTTGGCCACCAGGTTTGCACACATCTCAGGAGGCATTTTGTCCCACTCCTCTTTGCAGATCAGAGCTTTATCTTGGCCAGGTCGCAGTTGTAAATGAGAACTTGTTCTCAACTGGTTTACCTGGTTAAATAAAGGTGAAATAAATAAAAAAAATAAAAAATCTTCTCCAAGTCATTAAGGTTTCGAGGCTGACGTTTGGCAACTCAAACCTTCAGCTCCCTCCACAGATTTTCTATGGGATTAAGGTCTGGAGACTGGCTAGGCCACTCCAGGACCTTAATGTGCTTCTTCTTGAGCCACTCCTTTGTTGCCTTGGCCATGTGTTTTGGGTCATTGTCATGCTGGAATACCCATCCACGACCCATTTTCAATGCCCTGGCTGAGGGAAGGAGGTTCTCACCCAAGATTTGACGGTACATGGCCCCGTCCATCGTCCCTTTGATGCTGTGAAGTTGTTGTCCTGTCCCCTTAGCAGAAAAGCACCCCCAAAGCATAATGTTTCCACCTCCATGTTTGACGGTGGGGATGGTGTTATTGGGGTCATAGGCAGCATTCCTCCTCCTCCAAACACGGCGAGTTGAGTTGATGCCAAAGAGCTCGATTTTGGTTGATTTCACCCAGTTCTCCTCTGAATCATTCAGATGTTCATTGGCAAACTTCAGACGGGCCTGTATATGTGCTTTCTTGAGCAGGGGGACCTTGCGGGCACTGCAGGATTTCAGTCCTTCAAGGCGTAGTGTGTTACCAATTATTTTCTTGGTGACTATGGTCCCAGCTGCCTTGAGATCATTGACAAGATCCTCCTGTGTAGTTCTGGGCTGATTCCTCACCGTTCTCATGATCATTGCAACTCCACGAGGTGAGATCTTGCATGGAGCCCCAGGCCGAGGGAGATTGACAGTTATTTTGTGTTTCTTCCATTTGCGAATAATCGCAACAACTGTTGTCACCTTCTCACCAAGCTGCTTGGTGATGGTCTTGTAGCCCATTCCAGCCTTGTGTAGGTCTACAATCTTGTCCCTGACATCCTTGGAGAGCTCTTTGGTCTTGGCCATGGTGGAGAGTTTGGAATCTGATTGATTGATTGCTTCTGTGGACAGGTGTCTCTTTATACAGGTAACAAACTGATATTAGGAGCACTCCCTTTAAGAGTGTGCTCCTAATCTCAGATCGTTACCTGTATAAAAGACACCTGGGAGCCAGAAATCTTTCTGATTGAGAGGGGGTCAAATACATATTTCCCTCATTAAAATGCAAATCAATTCATAACATTTTTGACATGCGTTTTTCTGGATTTTTGTTGTTGTTATTCTGTCTCTCACTGTTCAAATAAACCTACCATTAAAATTATAGACTGATAATTTCTTTGTCAGTGGGCAAACGTACAAAATCAGCAGGGGATCAAATACTTTTTTCCCTCACTGTATGTCTATGTCCTGGAACGTTTGCTGTTACTTACAACAGTCGTGCTAATCACATTAGCGCACACTAGCACAACCTTCCCGTATACAGGACACCGATCCTGTAGAGGTTAAGAAATCCAGTGGTAACCCGCAGGTTCTGTATCTTTGTTGCAATGCTATGGTTTTATCTGGCCAAAATGTAAACGGGCTCAACACATTACCCTGTGTGCGGACCTCCCGAGTGGCGCAGTGGTCTAAGGCACTGCAGACCCTGGTTCGATCCCAGGCTGTGTCGCAGCCGGCCGCAACCAGGAGCCATGAGGCGGCCCACAATTGGCCCAGCGTCGTCCGGGTTAGTGGAGGGTTTGGCCAGCCGGGATGTCCTTGTTCCATTTGTGCTCTAGCGACTCCTTGTGGCGGCCGGGTGCATGCACGCTGACTACGATCGCCAGTTGTACGGTGTTTCCTCCGACACATTGGTGCGGCTGGCTTCCGAGTCAAGCAAGCAGTGCGGCTTGGCGGGGTCGTGTTTCGGAGGACGCATGGCTCTCGATCTTCGCCTCTCCCGAGTCCGTTCGGGAGTTGCAGCGATGGGACAAGACTGTAACTACCAATTGGATATCACGAAATATTATTATTATATATTTTTTTTTAAGTACATTTAAAATAATCACTGTGTGTACCGGTATTATATAACTGGGTGTTTTATACGCATTATACATTGTTCATTGAGGTGGATCCCTCAAAATGAAAACTAATAAAACACTTTCAAAAATAACTTTTATATAGTCATTTTAAAGACCACAGAGACTACCTTTATTGGGGAGCCAAGCTGCAGTAAAGCAGAGCTCCAACTGATAAACATAGTCGTCTTGGGGCATGGTGACAAACTTGGCTCATTTTGGCCTGAAACGTCTCCAATAGGGATATGTTATGTGACATATTGAACTCTTGACTGTATTGCTTAGCTCAATATTTACAGCTGCGCCATTTAGCTACATTTACGTCTAAGAACAGCCAAGGGCCATGTCCGTTCACAACGCTCCTTGAACCAGAGTAAATTCACAGTGACTGTTAACATCTTCATTGTCATCCAGTCTTGAGCTGGTTCCAGCCAATTATTACAAAGATTTGGTCCATATTACCCCTGCCTGTGTATGCTAATGATAAGATGAGAGGATAGTTGATCTTTATTAGAAAGCTGACAGAGAGAAAGGGAGAATAAGAAGAATTAGAGTAGTTAATCATCACAATGGAAGCCAATCTCCAAACTAACCCTATCTTAGATCATAGCCCCCCCCCACCTCCTGTTATTGTCTGACTGACCTGTATGGAATGTGGGGTATTGGGGAACCCTGCAGAGTGCCCCCTTATTGGCCCCATACGTACAGATTGCGATCATCACACTATCAGACCAGAACATGTTAACTGCCCTGTCTCCAATACTGTATGTGAATGACACAGGCGTGCACACGCTCTGCAGACAATGTGTAGCTGGCTCATGTTCAGATGGGTACACAATGTACTGAGAGTATATGGAGAGGGGAGGCGAAGCGGTGTGGGCTAAAGAGGAGTGGGGGAGGGGACGTTGAAATGGGCGGGGGGGGGAATGTTCAGAGAAAATATGATTAGAATAATTATGCTGTTTTATCTTTCAATTGTGGTCATTTATTACAATTTCCTAGAAAACATAAAGGAGATTACATTTCAACAGGTTAAAAGGGGATTCTGGGGGATTCTTAATTAAAGTTCAATATGGAATAGCTTTTTAGGATCATGTAGACAGCTGCTGCTGTACATTTTTGTCCTGTTCAAGTTCTGCTACCTAATCTAACACCTTGCTAAGAGTACAACATTAAATAAATATTGCGGTCACAAACCAACTGCAGACATCTGACATCTGGAGTTCCTTTCCCTATGTGTCACCTATATACAGCATATGTAACACAACAACGCATGACATACATGCATACATGCATTGCAGCCTACTTTCACATTCTCTGATCACTCAAGACTCCAAATTCTCCAATCCAACACGTTTGGTCTTGGACTGTGCACAGCTGAGAGAGAGAAACAGGAAGCTAGCGTCGCCTATAGAACAGAAGGGCGGTCTTTAACAGGGGAACATGCCAGGGTACAGCGTGTACTTTAACATGGGCTAGAGGTTGGGAGAGAGCGCTGGAGATGCGTAACCATATTTGAAAAGGAGAGTGAGGCGGGTCGGGGAGTGGCTGTTATGCCCATGGAGCTGCAGAGGGAAAGAAAGAAAGGGAGAGTGAGCGAGCGAGCGAGTTTGGAAAAGCAGTTTTGGGACAGCTGAGGGGGTTGTCTGGGTCGCAGTGGTGTCGGTGACACGTAGATGAATACCCCCTACACACATGCTCACACACCCCTCCTCGCACTAGGAACACAAATATGTGAATGTATAGACATACGGACATCCCCCCCCCCCCTCAGAACAGCTTCAGTTCGTTGGGGCATGGACTCTACAAGGTGTCGAAAGCGTTCCACAGGGATGCTGGCCCATGTTGACTACAATGCTTCCCACAGTTGTGTCAAGTTGGCTGGATGTCGTTTGGGTGGTGGACCATTTTTGATACACACAGGAAACTGTTGAGTGTGAAAAACCCTGCAGCGTTGCAGTTCTTGACACACTCAAACCGGTGCGCCTGGCACCTACCTACTACCATACCCTGTTCAAAGGCACTTAATACATCTTTTGTCTTGCCCATTCACCCTCTGAATGGCACACATACACAATACATGTCTCAATTGTCTCAAGGCTTAAAAATCCTTCTTTAACCTGTCTCCTCCCCTTCATCTACACTGATTGAAGTGGATTTAACAAGTGATATCAATAAGGGATCATAGCTTTCACCTGGTCAGTCTGTCATAGAAAGAGCAGGTGTTCTTAATGTTTTGTATATGTACACATGCATCGACCCACATACACACGGAAACAAAGACACTTATATGCTTGCATAACACACACACACACGCACAAACGGACCACAACCACACACATCCACCTCTGCACACATTGGTTACACATTGTATGATTTCTTATGGGCTGCACACAGGCCGTACACAGTAAATACTCTGTGTGTTTACAGACAGTCAGACAAGTCTCTCACTTCTCAGTAACTCCCCTCCAGGGAATGTAAGCAGAGTAGGGCGTTTCAAGTTCACACTGACTGGTGCTGTAGCCAAATATGTTCTCACATGTGAACTACCTTGCAGGAGAAGCACATTAGATCAGGTGATGTACTCTAACTTGCAGTAAAGCCACCTGACATAGAGGCTACACTGCACTGTTCTGAAAGTGACAAAACACCTGTCACTGTCTTGCCACTCATAGGTTAAAACTGTTTTATGTCAGTCATCACAATATGGCAACTTTTGACTAATCACTGATTGGGCCAAGAGCTGATCCACAATTCATTTGTAGACAGGGGAATTTAGCGTACCGGTAAAGGCCCAAGGGGCGAATAATACCGACTTCCAGTTAAGTAACATTTTTGCTTACTCTCCCAGTGTCCCCTGTAGCTCAGTTGGTAGAGCATGGCGCTTGCAACGCCAGGGTTGTGGGTTCGTTTCCCACGGGGGCCAGTATGAAAATGTATGCACTCACTAACTGTAAGTCGCTCTGGATAAGAGCGTCTGCTAAATGGCTAAAATGTAAAATTGACATCAATGCATGACTAAGAGAACATTTTACTTAAGTGAAAATTAGGATTCGCCCCTAAGAGAATGGCCTTTTATCTGCCTCTTGATTGCAATCTTACACTGTGGAACCACTTGTGTAGTATTCAAGGGCAAGGGCTGTTGTGTGATAAGGCACTGGCACATGTGCCAATAGTGTATCAGTAACATGTTGAGACTTGGGCAGGGAGTCAATAGCACCAGTATTGTTCTACAGCCTCCCGGGACCCAGATGAGTGGAAATTGAAAAAGTCAACAGGTTTTGTAAGAGAGACGGAGGACGAGGGGACTTCTGTGGTCTGAAAGTGGCACGTGCCATGAAATCCTTCAACAGGAAATCATGGTTAGGACAGAATGTACTGTAGACTGACATGCAAGGTACACACCACAGAAGGCTGCAGAAGGGAGGGGAGGACGGATCATAATAATGGCTGGAATGGAGTAAATGGAATGGTATCAAGCACATGGAATCTATGTGTTTGAGTTCGATACCGTTCCATTTGTTCCGTTCCAGACATTATTAAGAGCCTGTCCTCCCCAATTAAGGTGCCACCAACCTGTGTGGTACACAGTCATGCACACAAACACACAGAGAGACAGACAGTGGTGGCTTTTTCATGCATCAGCACATAACTTCCTCAACTCTCTAAAATCTGTAACACCTGCATTCCACTTAGTAGCATATCACACAGCTACTTTGATCACGATGTGCAACTTTTTGAGGGCATATAAAAGTATTAAGCACAATGCTCCCTTTTATGTAAAAATATGCATTGACAACATCAGGAAACCGTTTCAATTAGTTGAGTGAGATATCCATTAATCTATTTCTCAACCTCACTGAGCTCTATAGATAATGCTAATGTTATACCACATTTTTCCCATCCAAACACGGTTCCTTTATTTTTTATCAATGCTCTATTAGCTCCTCGTATAAAGGAGTTCAGAATGTGGAATGTGGTTTAAAGACATGGAAGTTCAGAAAGGAAATAACACATTTACATTTAAACGCCCACACAAGTAGAAATCCAATTTTTCGAGCTGAAAGACGATGGCCAGAGCTTACCCATGATGTTGCACAACATTTCCTATGATATAACATACAAATTATTTTCAGTCTACGTGTCGGGGCTGGGCTTTATTTCAATGTTACCACCCACCAGCATGGCATTGTTTATTAATCAGAAACAGCTGCAAAGTTACATGTAATTTGCAGCGTGCATGATCATGAGCAAAGTAATTGAAGCCTATCATGACAACGGGCTGACTTGACTTTGCTGTACCACAGCCGAAGCTTGCACCGTGTCCATTACAGTGTTGAAAACCGCATATCAGCTATTACATTTACATTTTTAGTCATTTAGCAGAAGCTCTTATCCAGAGCGACTTACAGTTTTAGTGAGTGCATACATTTTCATACTGGCCCCCCGTGGGAATCGAACCCACAACCCTGGCGTTGCAAACGCCATGCTCTACCAACTGAGCTACACGGGACTAGCTATCGTTCAATAGTTATCCATATTACCGGAGCTTCATCTTATTCTTTCTAACTATTTCTATAGCGGATTCGCGGCAGCATTTATGGAAGATGCCAAAACGTTTGAGATAATAGATGGCGAAGTCAAAAATAGTCCAGTTGTTTCCATCTGTGGCGAAGTTTTCCCTAAATCAATTCTTATGACAAATCCAGCTCCAGAACCAGCTATATCTTTTGAATACGGTGTAGTTAAAACAACAGATAAGGTTAGCAAGATAGCTAGCTAGCCAGATAAACTGCCAGTGCCCTATTTGTTGATGTTTATCAACTCCACGTGGAAATTCCCACACCCAAATCGTGAATATGTATAAGTAGCCTTCGTCATTCTTCGGAGGTGTAACCTAAACGTGCATTTCCTCTCTAATACCGGAAATTACGTCGTGATAGTGGCGGCAACCCTTCCTCTGGGGGGGTCCTTTAACCATTTACTAGACAATATTACAATGCATAATCTTGGCGTTAGCCTCTGCTCCTTGAGGATAGCTCACTTCCTGAGCGTAGCGTCATATAAAGATGATAAAATAACTACAGGCACGATGTCAAAGATTTGTATAACTAAACCAAGATAAACGACAGCCCGTTGTTTCAAATGGGAACAAATGAGTCATAGTGGGCAGAACAATCAAGGAGCTGGGCAGAGCCAAGCACGAGCTAGCGAGGTCCTATTGGCACGTTCTAGCGACATTTGCATATTTCCGTTAAGGGAACGCCTACTCTGTGAATTGCGCATGCGCAATAACGCAATTTGTCTTTGCAGGCCTTCTAAACAACGCAATTTTTTACAACTTTGGCAAAGGGTCAAGTCTGCAAAACTTAGTCCACAAGAGAAAACGGTATTGAGATCAAATGTTTCATTAATGAGAAAATTAACAGAATGTCCACCAAAATCCATTTCATTCCATCTTCTCTCATTGCCGGCCACTGGGCTTCCATATTTGGTAGTGAGTGGAAATGCCAAGCGGATGCTTCACATTTATACATCTGGTGAATGATCTGTCTCATTGTTCTATCTGTGATGATATGCTCTACCAAATCCCCTAAATGAAGAAACAGAACCCATACAGGTAGAGGCTGGGGTGGTGGTGGTGGTGGTGGTGGTGGGATATCAGAAAACAGCAAGCGTAGCGAGTTACAGCAGCAACAGCAATGGCAGCAAGAGACACCAGCGCTTGTGTGCTCGTGACATCCAGCATCGAGGAAGCATCCCACTGGTCACAGATATCAATTCAACGTCAATTCCACATTGTTCCCATGTCATTTCACAACGTTGATTCAACCAGTGTGTGCCCAGTGGGATGTGTAGAACTGGTCAACTTAAATAGACTGCATGTAAGTAGAGGTCTGTAAGATGCCCCCGCACATTGACTCTGTACCGGTACCCCCTGTATATAGCCTCCCTACTGTTATTTTATTTTACTGCTGCTCTTTAATTATTTGCTATTTTCTACTTATATAACACCTTTTTTATTTTTTTGTGTTCTTAAAAAACTGCATTGTTGGTTAAGGGCTTGTAAGTAAGCATTTCACTGTAAGGTCTACACCTGTATTCGGCGCATGTGGCAAATAAAATTTGATTTGATTTGATAAGTACAGTGTGAATCCAATTGGTGCAATATCTGCTGATGCCACCACACACGGGTTTCCCTTCTGAACTGGCTTCGCTTTATTTAATAATCGGCATTCAATACAATTGCATAGCACTGACAGGCAACTGGCTAAATGGCTTATGTAAAATATTATGGGAAAGTGAATGAAAAGCTTGTCCTTTTAGTATGTATCACCACTCATTTAAAGCCTCTACAACAGGGTTCATCCTCCAAATATCCTCCTCTAAGTTTGGGGCTGATTCTACGTAACTTCCAGCTAAATCAGCAGATTTATGGAAAGTATTCTAGAATAATTTCCTGAATTGATTTAGAATTTTCCAGGATGCCGAAAGGAACCCTTCCCTGTGACAACAGACACAAACAGGTATGAAACATTTCCCAATATCTAACTGACAATATCTAAACTTCTGGACTGACATGGCGGGAACTCCAACTTTCCTTCCAGCGTTGGAATAACACACCTGATTCACCTAATCATGTTCCAAACCTAAGACCATAATTAGTTGATTGATATTTTAATCAGGTGTGTTAGTAAAGGCCCAGTAGCCCTCCAGGACTGGAGTTGGAAACCCTTTCTGGACAAGAGCCTCACATGAACTTGATACACACACCACCCAAAATGTAAAGCAATGATTTTAGAGACGGTTGAGGACATACTTTTAGGGCCCAAACAGCACGGGTCAGGACAGTACACGATGTCCAGAATAAAGAGCTCTGCACAGATGTGTTTACCCGCCTACAGCAGAATATCTCCATCTGTCTCTCCCTCGTTTCCTCTCAACACGGGACTCAGCCTAGCACATGGCCCAGACAGACAGACAAACAGGGTGACAGCATCTCTAGGTCTGCAGGCGACATCAATGTGACCAGACAGGACTGTTTACATAGTCCACATTTAACTAGAGGCCCTGTTTGAATAGTCTTGAAGACCATCATTCTTTCCTCCCTTCCTTGAAGTAATCACTGATCTGATATGACATGATTGGTGACATCAATGCAGTGGAAGCCTTGCTAGTTTGGGGGTAGCCCCAACCGGGACTCAAACCCGGGTCCCTGCGATGGTAAGTCCAACACTAACGCTAAGAGATCTGAAACCTATTGATGAAGTTGTTAGGGGTTGTAGTAAGGTTATTTCATTATGTTAGATCAGTAATTAAGTCAAGTTAGAGAGGAAAGAATCATGCATTGTAAGAGTATTCAAACAGGGACAGTGTTCCTCTTTTGACTGTTAATTATGAGACAATTTTGGCTGATACAGAAGGCTGGTTATTTTGAGCAGACAATTTCACCACACATTTCCAGTGAGACTTCTTGAATAACTCTCTCTTTGGTAATCATTTACTGTGTTTTATGTAACTACTTCCTGACTGCCTCTTTTTAGGTCTGAGACTGAGTTTGATCTATAGTCCTATATCTAATTTCCTGTTCTAGAACCAGCTCTCCATACATAGGACAGCGCTGAATAACTGATAACAATCTGATAGCAAAGCTGTGTCTTGTGTTATTGTGCACCCACCTTTCTGTACAAAGTGGGATCTGTACCACTGTGAACGGACAGATAAACTGTTATCAGCCTCTAGCTCCTCTTGAAGTGTGAGGTACATAGATACTTACATAAATACAGTGAGGGAAAAAAGTATTTGATCCCCTGCTGATTTTGTTTGTTTGCCCACTGACAAAGACATGATCAGTCTATAATTTTCATGGTAGGTTTATTTGAACAGTGAGAGACAGAATAATAACAACAAAAAAATCCAGAAAAACTTATGTCAAAAATGTTATAAATTGATTTGCATTTTAATGAGGGAAATAAGTATTTGACCCCTCTGCAAAACATGACTTAGTACTTGGTGGAAAAACCCTTGTTGGCAATAACAGAGGTCAGATTCTCAAATGACTGCCTCGCCTGGTTCACCAACTACTTCTCAGATAGAGTTCAGTGTGTCAAATCGGAGGGCCTGTTGTCTGGACCTATGGCAGTCTCTATGGGGGTGCCACAGGGTTCAATTCTTGGGCCGACACTTTTCTCCGTGTATATCAATGATGTCGCTCTTGCTGCTGGTGACTCTCAGATCCACCTCTACGCAGACGACACCATTTTGTATACATCTGGCCCTTCATTGGACACTGTGTTAACAAACCTCCAAACGAGCTTCAATGCCATACAACACTCCTTCAGTAGCCTCCAACTGCTCTTAAACACTAGTAAAACTAAATGCATGCTTTTCAATCGAACGCTGCTGGCACCCGCCCACCCGACTAGAATCACCACTCTCGACGGGTCTGACCTAGAGTATGTGGACAACTACAAATACCTAGGTGTCTGGTTAGACTGTAAACTCTCCTTCCAGACTCACATAAAGAATCTCCAATCCAAAGTTAAATCTAGAATCGGCTTCCTATTTCGCAACAAAGCCTCCTTCACTCATGCTGCCAAACATGCCCTCGTAAAACTGACTATCCTACCGATCCTTGACTTCGGCGATGTCATTTACAAAATAGCCTCCAACACTCTACTCAGCAAATTGGATGTAGTCTATCACAGTGCCATCCGTTTTGTCTCCAAAGCCCCATACACTACCCACCACTGTGACCTGTACGCTCTTGTTGGCTGGTCCTCACTACATGTTCGTCGGTCAAACCCACTGGCTCCAGGCCATCTATAAATCACTGCTAGGCAAATCTCCGCCTTATCTTAGCTCATTGGTCACCATAGCAGCACCCACCCGTAGTCTGCGCTCCAGCAGGTATATCTCACTGGTCATTCCCAAAGCCAACACCTCCTTTGGCCGCCATTCCTTCCAGTTCTCTGCTGCCAATGACTGGAACGAATTGCAAAAATCTCTGAAGCTGGAGACTCTTATCTCCCTCAATAACTTTAAGCATCAGTTGTCAGAGCACCTTACCGATCACTGCACCTGTACACAGCCCATCTGAAATTAGCCCACCCAACTACCTCATCCCTATATTGTTATTTATTTTGCTCTTTTGCACCCCAGTATCTCTATTTGCAAATAATCTCTTGCACATCTAGCATTCCAGTGTTAATACTATTGTAATTATTTTGCACTATAGCCTATTTATTGCCTTACCTCCATAACTTGCTACATTTGCGCACACTGTATATATATTTTCTGTTGTATTTTTGACTTTATGTTTTTTACCCCATATGTAACTCTGTGTTGTTTTTATTGCACTGCTTTGCTTTATCTTGGCCAGGTCGCAGTTGTAAATGAGAACCTGTTCTCAACTGGCTTACCTGGTTAAATAAAGGTGAAATAAAAATAAATAAATAAAATGTTTCTTGTAGTTGGCCACCAGGTTTGCACACATCTCAGTAGGGATTTTGTTCCACTCCTCTTTGCAGATCTTCTCCAAGTCATTAAGGTTTCGAGGTTGACGTTTGGCAACTCGAACATTCAGCTCCCTCCACAGATTTTCTATGGGATTAAGGTCTGGAGACTGGCTAGGCCACTCCAGGACCTTAATGTGCTTCTTCTTGAGCCACTCCTTTGTTGCCTTGGCCGTGTGTTTTGGGTCAATGTCATGCTGGAATACCCATCCACGACTCATTTTCAATGCCCTGGCTGAGGGAAGGAGGTTCTCACCCAAGATTTGACGGTACATGGCCCCGTCCATCGTCCCTTTGATGCGGTGAAGTTGTCCTGTCACCTTAGCAGAAAAACACCCCCAAAGCATAATGTTTCCACCACCATGTTTGATGGTGGGGATGGTGTTCTTGGGGTCATAGGCAGCATTCCTCCTCCTCCAAACACGGCGAGTTGAGTTGATGCCAAAGAGCTCGATTTTGGTCTCATCTGACCACAACACTTTCACCCAGTTCTCCTCTGAATCATTCAGATATTCATTGGCAAACTTCAGACGGGCCTGTATATGTGCTTTCTTGAGCAGTGGGACCTTGTGGGCGCTGCAGGATTTCAGTCCTTCACGGCGTAGTGTGTTACCAATTGTTTTCTTGGTGACTATGGTCCCAGCTGCCTTGAGATCATTGACAAGATCCTCCCGTGTAGTTCTGGGCTGATTCCTCACCGTTCTCATGATCATTGAAACTCCACGAGGTGAGATCTTGCATGGAGCCCCAGGCCGAGGGAGATTGACAGTTCTTTTGTGTTTCTTCCATTTGCGAATAATCACACCAACTGTTGTCACCTTCTCACCAAGCTGCTTGGCGGTGGACTTGTAGCCCATTCCAGCCTTGTGTAGGTCTACAATCTTGTCCCTGACATCCTTGGAGAGCTCTTTGGTCTTGGCCATGGTGGAGAGTTTGGAATCTGATTGATTGATTGCTTCTGTGGACAGGTGTCTTTTATACAGTTAACAAGCTGAGATTAGGAGCACTCCCTTTAAGAGTGTGCTCCTAATCTCAGCTCGTTACCTGTATAAAAGACACCTGGGAGCCAGAAATCCTTCTGATTGAGAGGGGGTCAAATACTTATTTCCCTCATTAAAATGCAAATCAATTTATAACATTTTTGACCTGCGTTTTTCTGGATTTTTGTTGTTGTTATTCTGTCTCTCACTGTTCAAATAAACCTACCATTAAAATTATAGACTGATCATTTCTTTGTCAGTGGGCAAACGTACAAAATCAGCAGGGGATCAAATACTTTTTTCCCTCACTGTACATACAGTTGAAGTCGGAAGTTTACATACACTTAGGTTGGAGTTATTAAAACTCGTTTTTCAACCACTCCACAAATTTCTTGTTAACAAACTATAGTTTTGGCAAGTCAGTTAGGACATCTACTTTGTGCATGACACAATAACCTTTTCCAACAATTGTTTACAGACAGATTATTTCACTTCCAGTGGGTCAGAAGTTTACCTACACTAAGTTGACTGTGCCTTTAAACAGCTTGGAAAATTCCAGAAAATGATGTCATGGCATTAGAAGCTTCTGATAGGCTAATTGACATCATTTGAGCCAATTGGAGGTGTACCTGTGGATGTATTTCAAGGCCTAGCTTCAAACTCAGTGCCTCTTTGCTTGACATCATGGGAAAATCAAAAGAAATCAGCCAAGACCTCAGAAAAAAAATTGTAGACCTCCACAAGTCTGGTTCATCCTTGGGAGCAATTTCCAAATGCCTGAAGGTACCACGTTCATCTGTACAAACAATAGTACGCAGGTATAAACACCATGGGACCACGCAGCCGTCGTACAGCTCAGGAAGGAGACGCGTTTTGTCTCCTAGAGATGAACGTACTTTGGTGCGAAAAGTGAAAATCAATCCCAGAACAACAGCAAAGGACCTTGTGAAGATGCTGGAGGAAACAGGTACAAAAGTATCTATATCCACAGTAAAACGAGTCCTATATCGACATTACCTGAAAGGCCGCTCAGCAAGGAAGAAGCCACTGCTCCAAAACCGCCACAAAAAAGGCAGACTACGTTTTGCAACTGCACATGGGGACAAAGATCGTACTTTTTGGAGAAATGTCCTCTGGTCTGATGAAACAAAAATAGAACTGTTTGGCCATAATGACCATCGTTATGTTTGGAGGAAAAAGGGGTCTTGCAAGCCGAAGAACACCATCCCAACCGTGAAGCACAGGGGTGGCAGCACCATGCTGTGGGGGTGCTTTGCTGCAGTAGGGACCGGTGCACTTCACAAAATAGATGGCATCATGAGGAAGGAAAATTATGTGGATATATTGAAGCAACATCTCAAGACATCAGTCAGGAAGTTAAAGCTTGGTCGCAAATGGGTCTTCCAAATGAACAATGACCCCAAGCATACTTCCAAAGTTGTGGCAAAATGGCTTAAGGACAACAAAGTCAAGGTATTGGAGTGGCCATCACAAAGCCCTGACCTCAATCATATAGAACATTTGTGGGCAGAAATGAAAAAGTGTGCGCAAGCAAGGAGGCCTACAAACCTGACTCAGTTACACCAGCTCTGTCAGGAGGAATGGGCCAAAACTCACCCAACTTATTGTGGGAAGCTTGTGGAAGGCTACCCAAAACGTTTGACCGAAGTTAAACAATTTAAAGGCAATGCTACCAAATACTAATTGAGTGTATGCAAACTTCTGACCCACTGGGAATGCGATGAAAGAAATAAAAGCTGAAATAAATAATTGTCTCTTCTATTATTCTGACATTTCACATTCTTAAAATAAAGTGGTGATCCTAACTGACCTAAGACAAGGAATTTTTACTAGGATTAAATGTCACGAATTGTGAAAAACTGAGTTTAAATGTATTTGGCTAAGGTGTATGTAAACTTCCGACTTCAACTGTACATACATACATGGTGGTGCCTGCCATGATGAGTAGTGCCACTTGTAGGGCTTACATGCAAAACATACATGCCTATTATTTCTTATGTGATAACCTTGTTATTTTCCAATCCCAGAGAAGCCTGGGTTGTGTTGTAAATGTTGCTACATTGTGCCCTAATGAACACAACCCTGTTTGTACGCCAGCATGTTGATCTAAGGCTTTTAGGACAAGGCGCTGATTTACGTGTTAACCTGAGTGTGTTGTCAATTTCCCCTACCCCCATCCATCTCATCTTGTCCCAATCTGAACCACTAGGGTGCATAGTGAAAGGTTAAACTGATGGATTGGATGGACTGTCCTCACTCACACACACACACACACACACACACACACACACACACACAGTCTTGTACAGCTAACCTTGTGGGGACACACAATTCAGTCCCATTCAAAATCCTATTTCCCCTAACCCCTAAACCTAACCCTAACCCGTACTCTTACCCTAACCCTAACCCTAACCTTAACCCAAAAACCTAACCTTAACCCTAAACCTAATCCTAACCCTAAAACTGACCCTAGCTCCTAAACCTAACCCTTAACGTAATTCTAACACTAATTCTAACCTTAACCCTAAACCCCCTAGAAATAGCATTTGACATCGTGGAGACTCACAAAATATCCCCAGTTGGTCAAATGTTTGTTTGTTTACTATTCTTGTGGGAATAGTTAAACACGTCCACACACACACACGTCCACACACAGTTAACTTCCTGTTCTGGTTCAGATTCACACAGAGGCCTGGGTTGTCCGATCACAGGTAGATTACTAATCCTAATCCACTCTGATGTTAATCTGAGGAGAGGACAGGTCCTGCTGAACACATGCCCTGGGAAAGGCAGTAGAAAACACGCACGCACACACACACACATAGGAACAGCTGGTGGCAGAGTGGTTACTGAATCCCTCATGTCTAACTCAACTGAGATTAAATGTTTTCATCAAGGGCACTTAAGCACTTTATAACCTCATATTCATTATTTTCTGTGTTTATATTATGTGAAAATTCAGATAGTCTACGTTCTGTATAAAAAGATAAGAAGAAAATGTCCTAAGAAAATGAGCCCCTATGTCAATCAGTGATTTTTCAAAAACAACACACTACAATACACAGATAAAGAAACAAATGTTCACTAGTACAATGTCTTCACTAGTACATAGTGTTAGTACTGTGAGTGCACTGTGTGCT
This sequence comes from Coregonus clupeaformis, assembly GCF_020615455.1. NCBI lineage: Eukaryota > Metazoa > Chordata > Actinopteri > Salmoniformes > Salmonidae > Coregonus > Coregonus clupeaformis. The sequence goes on along the minus strand of NC_059215.1, from coordinate 34,261,899 downwards.
GTGAGCTGGGCTGGGAACAGTGGTTAGAGAAGTGATGTCAATAGGCAGTAGGCTACAGACCACTAAACCCACACATGGCCCTGAACTAACAGACAGTGGCATGAGTGCCACCTATGAGCCATCACAGGCATTGCATCTGTCCATCTTATGCACTTACATTTACATTTTAGTCATTTAGCAGATGCTCTTATCCAGAGCGACTTACAGTTAGTGCATACATAATTTTTTTTTCATACTGGCCCCCCATGGGAATCGAACCCACAACCCTGGCGTTGCAAACGCCATGCTCTACCAACTGAGCTACATCCCTGCCGGCCATTCCCTCCCCTACCCTGGACGACGCTGGGCCAATTGTGCGCCGCCCCATGGGTCTCCCGGTCGCGGCCGGCTACGACAGACTTCTCTGTTCTGTTGTTATGAGCTGATGTTGTTATGACATTTGAAGTTGTCAGGTGATGTAGAGTTGTCTGGATTACCCTGGATTTTAAGTATATTATTGATTTGGGGGGTATGAGCCATACCATATTCCCTAAAAGCTATATGCCTCTATGTGACTTCTATCTGACTACATTTTCTCTCATAGTCTGAGAGCATCTGGTCGTCGCGGTGGTGGCACAGGGCTGCTCATTTCTCCTAAGTAGAGATGTTTTATTTTCTCCCTCACTCATCTGTCCATTTCCTCATTTGAATTCCATGCTGTCACTGTCACTTGTCCACTCAAGCTTTACATTGTTGTCATCTATCGCCCACAAGGTGCCCTTAGAGAGATCCTCAATGAGCTTGACACCTTGATAAGATCATTTCCTGACGATGGCTCACCGCTCTTCATACATGGCGACTTCAACCTCCCGACATCTACCTTTGATTAATTTATTTTCAACTCTTTCTTTCCCCTCCTTACCTCTTTTGACCTCATCCTTTCCAAGTCCCTGCACACTCACAAGGCAGGTAATACGTGTGACCTCATCTTTACTAGAGCCTCTTCACCTACTAATCTCACTGCAACCCCCCTCCAGGTCTCTGATCACTACTTTGTTTTCTTTTCTGTCTCCCTCTCCTCCAACTCTAGCCACTCAGCCCCTACCCAGATGGTCATGCGCCATCTCAATCTTTGTTCTCTCTCTCCCACTACTTTCTCCTCTTCTATCCTATCATCTCTCCCTTCTGCTAAATCCTTCTCCCCCTGTCTCATGATTCTGCCTCTTTGACCCTACTTTCATCCCTTTCCGCATTCTATGACTCTCACTGTCCCCTTTCCTCCCGGCCGGCTCAGACCTCCCCTCCTGCTCTGTGGCTGAGTGACTCATTGCGAGCTTACAGAACAGGGCTGAGGGCAGCTGAGCAAAAATGGAGGAAAACTAAACTTCCAGAGGACCTATCATCCTTTCACTCCCTCCTTTCTACCTTCTCTTCCTCTGTATCCGCAGCTAAAGCCACTTTCTATCACTCTAAATTTCAAGCTTCTGCCTCTAACCCTAGGAAACTGTTTTCCACCTTCTCCTCCCTTCTTAATCCTCCACCCCCTCCTCCTACCTCTCTGCGGACGACTTTATCAACCACTTTGAATAGCCTATTGAATCCACTGGTCCCACTCACAAAGAACTACCCTACGTCTTGACCTCTTTCTCCCCACTCTCTCCAGATGAAATCCTGCGACTAGTGAGTTCCGGCCGCCTGACAACCTGCCCGCTCGACCCCATCCCCTCCTCCCTTCTCCAGACCATCTCTGGAGACTATCTCCCATTCCTCACTTCCCTCTCCTCTTCTCTCTATACACCGTCACTCTGCTCCGTCATATCCTCACATGGTCTCTCCTATCATTGCTATGCGGATGACACTCAACTACTTTTCTCCTTACCCCCATTTTACCCCCAGGTGGGGGCCTATCTCTGCGTGCCTGGCAGATATCTCAGCTTGGATGTTGGCCCACCACCTCAAGCTCAACCTCGACAAGACAGAGCTGCTCTTCATACCGGGAAGTTCTTCCCGCTCCAAGACCTTTCCATCACGGTTGACAACTCCACAGTGTCCCCCTTCCAGAGTGCAAATAACCTTAGCGTGACCCTGTACACCCTGTCGTTCTCTACAAACATCAAAGCAGTGACTCGCTCCTGCAGGTTCATGCTTTACAACATCCGTAGAGTATGTGCCATCAAACCTTTGCAACTTATCCAGAATGCTGCAGCCCTCCTGGTGTTCAACCTTCCTAAAATTCTTCCACATCTGAAAACCTACCTCTTAAAAGAGTATCTTAAATAATCCCTTTGCCTTGATGACAGCTTTGCACACTCTTGGCATGCTTTTCCAATAGTCTTGAAGGAGTTCCCACATATGCTGAGCACTTGTTGGCTGCTTTTCCTTCACTCTGCTGTCCAACTCATCCCAAACCAACTCAATTTGGTTGAGGTCGGGAGATTGTGGAGGCCAGGTCATCTGATGCAGCACTCCATCACTCTCCTTCTTGGTAAAATAGCCCTTACACAGCCTGGAGGTGTGTTGGGTCATTGTCCTGTTGAAAAACAAATTATAGTCCCACTAAGCCCAAACCAGATGAGATGGTGTATCGCTGCAGAATGCTGTGGTAGCCATGCTGGTTAAGTGTGCCTTGAATTCTAAATAAATCACAGACAGTGTCAACAGCAAAGCACCCCCACACCATAACACCTCCACCTCCATGCTTTACGGTGGGAACTACACATGCGGAGATCATCCATTCACCCTCACCGCGTCTCACAAAGCCACGCCGGTTGGACCAAAAAATCTCAAATTTGGACTCCAGACCAAAGGACACATTTTCACCGGTCTAATACCCCCACCACACACCTTGTCACAACACAACTGATTGGCTCAAACGCATTAAGAAGGAAATAAATTCCAGAAATTAACTTTTAAGAAGGCACACCTGTTAATTGAAATGCATTCCATGTTACTACCTCATGAAGCTGGTTGAGGGAATGCCAAGAGTGTGCAAAGCTGTCATCAAGGCAAAGGGTGGCTATTTGAAGAATCTCAAATATAAAATATATTTGGATTTGTTTAACACTTTTTTGGTTACTACATGATTCCATATGTGTTATTTCCTAGTTTTGATGTCTTCACTATTATTCTACAATGTAAACAATTGTAAAAAATAAAGAAAAACCCTTGAATTAGGTGTGTCCAAACTTTTGACTGGTACTGTATATCAGCACCGTAGAATTCAATGGCTATAGTTCATTCTTACATTTCTATGTTTGAGCTGCTTTTGAAAGCAAAAGTCGAATTGAAAACATTATTGACATTGTTGAATTTGATTTTCATAAATGATGGTTTGGTTAGATAAACTAGCAAGTCTGTTTGTTTGGTTACCAAGGCAACTACTGTAGCTATATAGTAAACACATTTCTACCTGCACATGAACACATTGCTAGCAGCAAATCTGTTAAATTATAGCCATGGTATAAAAGGGATAATCAACTCGGGGCTCTATGCGTTCTCTGGAAAATAATGCAACTCAGTGGAAGGTTACTTCCACAATGCGCTACACACCTTCCATGTCGTTCATTATTTTCTTTAGAAAGCATAGCCCCTCGTTAACTATCTCTTATGGAACTACTATGTTGTTAACACAGTTATAACTGTGTTTGATACATAGTAATATGGGCAACTCAATGTAAAGTGTTACCCAGTTGGCTACTGTAGAAACGTAGCACAGTGTTGTATGCCATAATTTCAAATGGTAGCACACACTGACTCTTTCCACTTTGTCCTATTGATGCACACTGGCTGATGGAGGATGATGATGTGTATTTACTGCCACATCCACATAGTATTTGGTATAGTTGTTAACCTTCCAAAGTAAATTGATGTCAGTTGATCTATGCATGATTTAAAAATATAGAATTTTACAGTATTCAACATTTCTCAAACATGTACAGTAAGTAAACTAAACACTATACAATTTTGGTTCAGTAGTTATCAGTTTTGAGCAGTTTGATTTAAGGGATAGTTAAATGTATTGTTAACAAATGGCAAGAAAGTCATATCAAAAGTAATGTGAATATTTCATTATGAAAAGCAGATACTTAAATTGAAAATGTATGCAAATTGAAAGAGTGATTTGGTGCAGTGAACAAGTGACTTTGTTTGTTGTACTCAGTCAATTGAAAATATACTTAGAGCGATTTTGATTATAGTAAAACATTTGTACTACCAGTTGTGAAAATGTACCACATACTAGTGAACATTTCACCAAAAGGATTTTAAAAAATAACTCTATCTGTAACAAATGCTATCTGGTGTGTTAACCTACTGAAAGTTAATCCACTCTATGCATCATTAACACTAACAACTGAGTACAAATCTCGGTCCAACCTGAAACCACAGAGCAAGGGACTCACAATCTGCGTCCTTTGCCCTGCGGTGACATGTCCATTCACACTTTATCTGATTGCGAGTCAAAAAAGCCTGGTGTGACGTTCGTCTGTCACCAAAAAGGTCCTGCATTGAGAGAAGGGGAGTAGATTGTTTGTAAGAAGGATTAGCACAATTTAATTAACTGGCTTGTGTTATGAGTAAAATAAAAATAAATAGGTTTTATTGTCACATACAGCTACAGATGTAGGATCCTAATTTGAGCCAGTTTGCTACAGCAGGAAAATAATCCTGCAGCAATGGGAAATGTGAATTATTATGTGGATTATAATTAATGGCAATTTTCTTAGGGGTTTATATATTTTTCGTAAGGGAAAATCAAGTCTGACATTTCAAAGTGGAAATTATATCTGTAGCTCCTCCTAATCCTTAGCCCAGAGGACGCTAATCGCCTGGCCAATGTAGACCAGTCAGCGCCTTAGTCCAGATAAGATACTATAGGATAGGGCCTGTCCTGTGCACTGGACTCTCACCATTGGAAGGAATGAGAACACTGAAAGGGATCAGTGCTCTAGAATTGGGGTCAAGGGAAGGAGAGCACATTTCATTTCAATGACTTGAATGGTTTAAAGAACATAACTTTAGTGAGGGAAACAGAAAAATAGGAGTCTTAAAGGGCCTGGGAGCCATATCAGGTCCAAAAGCAGAATTTTTTTGTGGCCCCTTGTCACGTCTCCTCCGTTGCTCTAATTCGCCGGTCTACTGAGCCACCGGTCTGAGCGCACCACCTCGGCAAACACAGGAATGGAAACCCAACGCACCCTAATCACCTCCAGCGCACCTGCACCTCATCATCTCATCACCACCACTATATAGTCCTGGACTGTTGGTTCATTGTTGTGTGTAATTGTAAGCGTCGTGTCGTTTACTCGCTCTTTGTTATTCTTTTTCTCATTGTAAGTAAACCTTTACCTTGTTCATTCCTGTGTCTGAGTCCTGCCTCTTCGTATCCTCAGTACTCGTCACAGAATTACACATCACTCACAAAAATGGATGCAGCAGGTAATCCTCCTGGAGTTTCCCAGTGCCTCGACCAGCACCAGCAGAAGCTTGCCCAGTTGAACGCCGCCATGCAGGAAGTGCTCCAAACTCTGCATAATCTGCCCAGCGCTCCGGTTCCACCTCAAGGAGCGGCGAGTGCACCCAATCCACCTGTTCCCATGCTATCACCCACTTCTGAGGGAACCCTCGCCCTACCGGAGCGCTATGACGGTAAAACAACTAAATGTAGCGGCTTCCTGCTACAGGTTTCACTTTATCTGGCGCGTCAGCCTGGGGCATATCCATCTGACCAAGCCAGGATAGCGCTGGTGATTTCGCTACTTAAAGGAAAGGCTCTGGATTGGGCCACGGCAGTCTGGGAAGGAGGTGAGGCGCTTCCCTACTCCACCTTCCTCACTCGGTTCAGGGCGGTGTTTGATCATCCTACGGAGGGAAAGGACGGGGGTGAGCGTCTCCTCCAGCTACAACAAGGAGAGGGGCCTGCGTCCGAGTACACTCTGCGCTTTCGCACGGTGGCGGCATCTTCCTGCTGGAATGAGCGTGCTGTGCGCACGGCCTTCAGGAGAGGCTTACGGGAGGACATCAAGACGGAACTCGCATGTCGGGACGATGAGATGGACCTTGATACCCTCATCGCCACCTCCATCCGTCTTGACGACATGTTGAGAGACAGACGGCATTCCCAACACCTTCCGGAGCCTCGACGCTCACCCCATCTGAGCTATGGAAGCCGCCCTGCCTCTGAGTCCTCAACAATGGAGGTGGGCAGCACACCTTACACCACCACGGACCACAGATCTCCTGGCGGCTCCCAATCTAGGCGGTATGACTCCCATAGCCGCTCTGTGAGTGTTACATCATCTCTTATCACAAAACCATTGTTTTTAGTTCCCATAACGGTGACTGGTTATTCCTTCTCTTCCATTTCCACTGCAATGATAGATTCCGGATCAGTGGGGAACCTTATAGATAGGGAGCTGGTCTCTGAATGGGGGTTGCCCACCGTGCCACTACCTTCTCCGCTACACGTCACCTCGCTGGACAATAAACCACTTGGATCAGGCACCATTACGCATGTCACTCTTCCCATCACCATCACCATCACCATTCCCACATTACCGGAGCACCACGAGGAGCTGTCATTCCACATTGTCACGTCACCCCTTCACCGGATCGTCTTGGGATTGCCCTGGCTCAGACTACAAAAACCCTACCATCAATTGGATCACCAAGAGGATCACAGCCTGGTCTACCTCATGCCGGAAGACCTGCCTGCCGGTGGTTTGTTGTTCCACGTCAGTGGAGAGTCCGGAGTCCGCCGTCCAGCCCAACATTCCACGTGAGTACTCAGATCTCTCCGATGTCTTCTCTTCATCTAGGGCTACGTGTCTCCCTCCTCACAGGCCCTGGGACTGCACCATTGACCTGCTGGAGGGACAACACCCCCCGATGAGTCGCATTTACCCCCTTTCCATGGCGGAGACTGAGGCCATGGAGAAGTATGTGGCGAAGACCCTGAAACAGGGGTTCATCAGACGCTCTACCTCTCCTGCCTCCGCCAGCTTCGTCTTCGTGGCCAAAAAAGACGGAGGACTGAGGCCGTGCATTGACTACAGGGGGCTGAACGCAGTCACCACCAAGTACCGGTACCCCCTCCCTCTGGTTCCGTCGGCCATCGAGCAGCTGCGAGGGGCCTGGTACTTTACCAAGTTGGACCTGAGGAGTGCCTACAACCTGATCCGAATCCGGGAAGGAGACGAGTGGAAGACGGCATTCAGCACTACCTCAAGCCACTATGAATACTGCGTCATGCCCTACGGCCTCGCCAACGCACCTTCTGTGTTCCAGTCCTTCGTCAATGACGTGTTCCGAGACATGCTGAGTAGACAAGTGGTAATGTACATCGACGATATCCTGATCTACTCGGCTACGTTCGAGGAGCACGTCAGGGACGTCAGAGTTGTCCTACTCTGCCTCCGGGAACACAGCCTGTTGGTGAAAGGGGAGAAATGCGAATTCCACCAATAGGCCATCTCATTCCTGGGATACAGGATCAGTCCTCAGGGGGTGTTCATGGAAAGAGCGAAGACTGACGCCATCAGGTCATGGCCAGTCCCCACCACCATCAAGGGCCTACAGAGCTTCCTGGGATTCTCCAATTTCTACCGGCGTTTCAACAGGTCCATCAGCTCCATAGCCGCCCCGCTCACCTCTCTCCTTAAGGGTGGGCCTCAGAAGCTGGCCTGGAACCCTGAGGCTGATGCTGCCTTCAAGAGGCTGAAGGAGAGGTTCACCACAGCGCCCATCCTAAAAGACCCAGATCCATCTTGTCCTTTCATCCTGGAGGTGGACGCATCGGAGGAGGGCGTGGGTGCGGTCCTCTCTCAGCAGCACGGTAAGCCAGAGAAAATGTATCCCTGTGCCTTTTTCTCTAAAAAGCTTACCCCGCAGAGAGGAACTATGGAGTTGGAGACAGGGAGCTGTTGGCGGTGGTCCTTGCTCTGGAGGAATGGAGACACTGGCTGGAGGGCGCAGTCCATCCATTCCGGATTCTTACTGACCACCGGAATTTGGAGCACATACGGGCAGCGAAACGGATGAAGTCTCGTCAAGCCAGGTGGGCCCAATTTCTTACTCGCGTTCAATTCATTCTGTCCTACCGCCCAGGATCCCAGAATGTGAAAGCCGACGCACTCTCCAGGATGCACCATACCGGAGAGAGGAAGGATCTGGGGGGTCCTATCCTGCCCCTGTCTCTCATCGTTGCACCTGTCGTTTGGGATGTGGATGAAGACATCCACCTGGCGGCTCAGGAGGACCCAGTGCCTGCCAACGCCCCTCCGGGGCGCGTGTATGTACCCACCAGTGTCCGTGACCACCTGCTGATCTGGGCGCACACCACCCTTACGGCAGGGCACTCCGGTATTATTTGCACCCTGCATTCTCTAGCACAAAAATACTGGTGGCCCACCTTGGCTTCTGATGTCTCTCGCTATGTCAACTCCTGTTCCATATGTGCCAAAACGAAGACCCCTCGGAACTCCCCGGCAGGCAAACTAGTTCCTCTCCCAGTGCCACAGCGACCTTGGTCACACCTGTCTATAGACTTTGTCACTGACCTCCCACGTTCTGACGGCTTCACCACAGTCATGGTGGTCATAGATCGGTTCTCAAAATCATGCCGTTTTTTGCCACTAACTGGTCTTCCTTCTGCTCTCCAGGTCGCTGAGGTCCTGTTCCAACAGGTCTTCCGGCACTATGGACTTCTGGAGGACATCGTCTCGGACCGTGGCCCCCAATTCACCTCCCGAGTGTGGAAAACCAGCCTCACTTCTGGGTATAGGTCTCAGTCAAATGGGCAGGTGGAGCGCATGAACCAGGAGCTGGGGAGGTTTCTTCATTGCCACTGTCAGGACCGGCATGGTGAGTGGGCGAGGTTTCTTCCCTGGGCAGAATATGCCCAGAACTCCCTCGTTCACTCCTCCACGGGGCTCACTCCCTTCCAATGCGTCCTGGGTTACCAGCCGGCCCTGGCCCCTTGGACACCCAGCGCCCGCTGTCGACGAGTGGTTCCACAGGGCCGAATAGGTCTGGGACGCCGCCCATGTCCATCTCCAGAGGACCATTCGACGGCAGAAAGACCAAGCTTACAGCCACCGCAGTGAGGCTCCCGTATTCAAGCCTGGTGATCGCGTCCACTCTGGCTTTCCACTCAAAACCTCCCTCTCCGCCTGCCCTGCAAGAAACTGAGCTCCTGGTTTGTGGGGCCATTTAAGGTCCTCAGGCGGATTAATGTGGTGTCGTACCGGCTGCTCCTTCCCCCTCACTACCGTGTCTCCCCTACTTTTCATGTGTCAATCCTCAGGCCGGGGGTTCCTGGTCCTCTGGACATTGACGGGAGTCCGGCGTATACTGTGAGGGAACTGCTGGACTCCATGTTCCGTGGGGGACGGCTCCATTACCTGGTGGACTGGGAGGGGTATGGCCCTGAGGAGAGGAGCTGGGTTCCGGCTGGGGACATTCCGGACCCCAACCTAATTCGGGACTTCCACCGTCGCCACCCTGACCGGCCCGCTCCTCGTTCTTGGGGTCGTCCTCCTGGGCAGCGACGTCCTGCGGCGGGAACCGCGCGTCAGGGGGGGGGGGGGCAAGGCTGGCGATACTGGAAATGGCCCCCATTAGAACAGTAAATAGAACTATCACATTGGCCGCCAGGTAATTTGACTTTGAGACCCCTGCGGAAAAGAGAGGAAGGAAGAGGGATTGGCAGCACCTCCAAACATGTCTGCAAAAAGAAGGCCTGACCTTTTAGTTTCTAATTGCCGGACCACTAATTACAGCTTGTGTGTGTCCTCCAATCAATTCACCGGCTGCCCTGCCCCTTAACTGCTCTAACTTCAAGGGCCATGTTAGATTACTGGCGTCTAAAATGAATATACCAAGTGCCAAAATAAAAGTGTAATTATCTTCCAGTTATCGTTAACCTGTCTACTTAAGAGACCTGGAGGTTTGAGCATCACAGTGTACTGTTCAACAGGTTTGTTATATAACCTAACCCCCACCCTGGGCCGCAAACAGGGTTTATTCACAACAGACAAAGACAGGGATGACCTTGCCATGTAAATGCAGTTGAGGAGTGGGCGTCTTTTAGTCTATCTAATATCTGAGTTAGCTGCCAATGGCTCAAAAGACAAGGACTCTCCAAACACATCGCCCACATCGAAGCCGAGGGACAGATGCGTAATAGAGAACCGAAGTGTGTTTTGTCATTGTTTTCTCATGACTCGGGCCTTGGCATGGATTATCACTGTAAGGTTGCTGCTCCATGGTGTAGGAGGATGGAGAAAACATAGTTTTGTGGTATCAAAGGAGGACTATGGTGACTAATAGGCCTATGCAGCAGCTATATTGCCAGAAGATAAACTGTGTCCGTCTATAAAGTGGACTACAAGGAGAGTGTCCTTCAGCTGATTTAATGAGTGCTACATCATCGAGCCAGCATTGTTTTTTTTCAATATTTTCTTAGGAAAGTGCATGGATCATTCATCAACATAAACAATAGCGCCTCCTGTTGTTGAAATGAGAAGCTATTCATTGAAACAAAGCTTCCTGAATCAGTGTCAGGTTAGAAGTGGAGTTTGGCACTGTTTATGTGTATTTCATGCCGTCCCTATAGCATTTTGACAATTGTTTATTTTTTATTTTTTATTTTTATTAAAGAGCAACATCTTCATACAAATATTTGTAATTTTCTCCTGTCACCAAGTTCTTCGAATTAGAACTTGCACATGTACTGTATGCATAGGCAACTTCACACCCTGAACATTTTATTTCATTCCACAGGTTGAAGGGTGATGATCAAACCTCACTCACACATAATTGGCTTGCATAGTAGGTTGTGATAAATATAATTAAATTGTCTCATATTGTGTTGCAATCGCATAGAAAACAAGACCACATTCATTATGTTCAATACCAATATGAGGTATTGAAATCTGAGGGGTGTGAAATGTAGATTCAAATATCATATTTCATAGTGAGCCCTCATTTGAATGTTAGAGACTATGACAGTATTATCACCTTCTTGTCTGGTAGGAACACATTCAGATGGATTACATACAAACCTCAGATGATGTGACATAGCCAGAGGAACTTGAGGTAAAAGTTTTGTATTATCTTTAAAAATGTGGCTGATATTAGTTATTTTACATATGTGAGACAGAGACCGAGACCAAGCTTTCACAGAGCAGCACCATGAATAGGAACATTATATAAATTCACAGATATGTCATATTGGCTCAGACATTAGAATTAATGTTTTATGAGACCATTCATTCATGAGATCTTGAGTCTGGGAGGGTTCTGCACAACACAACACTTTATAGTCAGTATTTATTGAGACTAGATGGAGTTTTTATAGTTGTGTATAAATATGCCGGAGCTGGATTTGCCTTAATCCTGTAGGAGTATTGTCTTTCCTCTCCAGTGCAAATAAAAAGCCTGTTTAGGTTTGTCTAGAGAAATGATGAGCCTGTTTGATTAAGTATCTGGCAGGTTTCTCCAAAGCCATACTGACGCTTACTACTGGACAGGATCTCCATTAATCCTGGAGTTCCAGGGATTAATACCACCAAATAATATTGTATAGACTAAAGTTGTTTGGTTTGGAGTTCAGAAATTACCCACAGCAAATTGCATCATGTTGTTCACAATTCGGCCCAAAACACCTCTGACATTCAACAAAACAATGCAACAAATTGAGCGATGATTGGGGAATACTGCACCTTTTTTTCAGTGACAGCTTGCAGGGTTCAAAATCAATCTTATTTTTACAACCATGCTTTACCCATGTTCTATGTCTTGCACTCAACACACATTTTTTATATTGGATTCCCCATGGGACAATGGCTCTCTATATGATCCCATACCCCTGATTCTATCACAAACTTCAGCATCTAAATGTCAACACTGTGTATACCTGTATCAGACCTGGGTTCAAACACTATTTCAAATAATGTTAAATACTCTAGCTGGGATTAGTTGAGTTTGCCTGGCGCAATGAACCAATAGAATAGTTGCAAAACTGCAAACCCCGCCCACCTGGCACTCCAGGCAGGCTAAAGCAAATGCTAAAAGTATTTGAAATATTTTAAATAGTACTTGAACTCAGGTCTGGCCTGTATTCCTCTGTTTGGGAAAGATATGGCTAGGGGGACTATTTTTTAGTGCTGGACACAAAGAAGTAGAAGAGGCTAGCAGAGACTAATAACACACTCTTTACAGATCAATGCCGCAACAACAGCAGTCTGGCTGGCTCATAAACCAGAGAGCCCTTTTCAACTATTTGTTTTTGTGTAGATTGTGTCAGTGGCCTGTATTGCTCCGAATGATATTAATTGCACACACACCCACCCTGACAACATTTTGTGACAGTTGCTTTTTCTGTGCATCAACTGTGGTGACAGTCTGCTTCACATGGATGACAACTATTGGTCCCTGCGGTTCCCTGTCCCTGGCGTGTCCTTCAAGCACCCGTCGGCTTTTCAGTTATGACCACAGACCGAGAATACAACAAGAGCCTTTGTTCCTAATGAGTTCCTCGTCCCAAAGATAAGGGTGTCTTCGCTAATTAACGCATGCAAATGTCCTATGGACGTTTGCAACTTACGAAGCGTGCAACGTATGAAGGCCCTTGGAATAGCTATGGGGATGTTTATAGTTATCAATGTCATTGAGGGCTGCAACCCCATGGGCTAATGGTTACTATACATGAGAGGGTTTTGTGGATTGCTAGATGAGAAAAGGAGACCAAGTGTTGCAACGCTGAAAGGATGTTTGAAAGACGTTGAGCCAGTCGTTGACATCATCAATGACTGTTCATGAGTCACAACATGTCACAAGGCAACAATTCTGACCATTCATAAGTTGGTTTTATTTGACTGAAATGGCATTATAAACATATAAAAACTCAAGCACAGTTATGGCCATGGCACACACTTGACTGAGGCTGAAGTTAACGATGTGTTCCTCTATCAATGGAGCATAAACTTTTATAGGCCTAACTCAACATTAGTGCCCATGACATTTGCCATCCCAGCAGGCAATCAACAAAACATCCGGTTTAATATCCAAGATAAACTAACCCTATCATTTATTCAGCGAGACCTGTGGAGACTATGCATTAGATGTACCAAAACATTGATGGTCACAGGCTCGCTAGACTATGCTGTGCTCATTCAAGCATGCAATCACTGGGATTTTATGACCCTACTGAATAGAATGGGGTGACCCTGACACATCATTTCATGATAGGAAATCCTCTGCATTTTGGCCTCTTTATTGAAATTAATCTTTTTACCAATTACTTCATATTTTATTCATGGTAGCTCCGAAGATCTAGTATTGAAGTCGAATGACAAATCGGTATAATTACATACATAAATTCAAGTGTGTACCCACTGGGCACAGACGTCAATTCAACGTCTATTCCACGTTGGTTCAACGTACTCTCATTGAAATGATGTGGAAACAATGTTGATTCAACCAGTGTGTGCCTAGTGGGTAGAGAGCGGTAAACCTTTGAAAAATGCGCTTTCAGACACTCAACAGAAAAAGCCAATGGAGAACGTAGAGTACTTCTTTCAAGCTGCACTCTATAAAGAAAAGGTTCCTGGAGGGACCTTTCGGGGTTCCTCAGATGGCAACACTGGCGGAACCCTTAAAGGTACTTCCAGGAACCTTTTCCCTGAGGAACCTTGTCCCATGTCCCATGTATTCTACTATTGTCACGATCGTTCATGAACGGGACGGACCAAGGCGCAGCGTGATATGCATACATGTTTATTTAAAGGAATAAACAACCGACAAAACGAAACGTGAAGTCCAAGGCAGCACAACACAACATACCTTAACTGGAACAAGATCCCACAACCCACTAGTGCCAATAGGCTGCCTAAGTATGGTCCCCAATCAGAGACAACGAGCTACAGCTGCCTCTGATTGGGAACCACACAGGCCAACATAGAAATACACATAATAGAACACCAACATAGAAATACCCAACATAGAACATTCACACCCTGACTCAACATTTAAGAGTCCCCTGAGTCAGGGCGTGACAATTATGAATAATAATAATAATTAACAATAATAATACAGTGGGGGAAAAAAGTATTTAGTCAGCCACCAATTGTGCAAGTTCTCCCACTTAAAAAGATGAGAGAGGCCTGTAATTTCCATCATAGGTACACGTCAACTATGACAGACAAATTGAGATTTTTTTTCTCCAGAAAATCACATTGTAGGATTTTTTATGAATTTATTTGCAAATTATGGTGGAAAATAAGTATTTGGTCAATAACAAAAGTTTCTCAATACTTTGTTATATACCCTTTGTTGGCAATGACACAGGTCAAACGTTTTCTGTAAGCCTTCACAAGGTTTTCACACACTGTTGCTGGTATTTTGGCCCATTCCGCCATGCAGATCTCCTCTAGAGCAGTGATGTTTTGGGGCTGTCGCTGGGCAACACAGACTTTCAACTCCCTCCAAAGATTTTCTATGGGGTTGAGATCTGGAGACTGGCTTGGCCACTCCAGGACCTTGAAATGGTTCTTACGAAGCCACTCCTTCATTGCCCGGGCGGTGTGTTTGGGATCATTGTCATGCTGAAAGACCCAGCCACGTTTCATCTTCAATGCCCTTGTTGATGGAAGGAGGTTTTCACTCAAAATCTCACGATACATGGCCCCATTCATTCTTTCCTTTACACGGATCAGTCGTCCTGGTCCCTTTGCAGAAAAAACAGCCCCAAAGCATGATGTTTCCACCCCCATGCTTCACAGTAGGTATGGTGTTCTTTGGATGCAACTCAGCATTCTTTGTCCTCCAAACACGACGAGTTGAGTTTTTACCAAAAAGTTCTATTTTGGTTTCATCTGACCATATGACATTCTCCCAATCCTCTTCTGGATCATCCAAATGCACTCTAGCAAACTTTAGACGGGCCTGGACATGCACTGGCTTAAGCAGGGGGACACGTTTTTCACTGCAGGATTTGAGTCCCTGGCGGCGTAGTGTGTTACTGATGGTAGGCTTTGTTACTTTGGTCCCAGCTCTCTGCAGGTCATTCACTAGGTCCCCCTGTGTGGTTCTGGGATTTTTGCTCACCGTTCTTGTGATCATTTTGACCCCACGGGGTGAGATCACATTTCTGAATGAACAACATAGTGCTTTTCACTGATGCTGCATACTCAATATTAAAAAGGAAATGGACCCCCATTGCCATTTCCAATCCCATGGAGATGTCCTCTGGCTCTTCAGTGAGTAGCTCCTCTCCATCCAGGAAGAGTTGGATGTGCATCTCATCCGCAAAGGGATTCCCCTCTATTCTTATGGTAGGTGATGGGAACTTTACACACTGTAAGAAGTAAAAACATGTAAAATTAAGGTTACTCAAGTCATATTTCAAACAGTAAGTTAACAACTGAGCACAGTACACCTTACACAGTACTTCTAACTTTGCATTTATTTATTTGTCCGCTGGGAAATACATACCGTGTCTGTGACGTACAGGTAGGGGAGGAGCAAAATGGCTGCAGTGATCTTCAGACCTTAAATTGGAGGGTGTGTAATAAAAAGGCTGGATTAGAATCAATAGAATTAGAACGGCTCCATTCTGTTAAAGGTACATTTTATATGCAGTAACATTGATACAAAAATGAACCTTTGTGATCTTCCTCCATGTGTGAGAGAGGTGCTGTCTTGTAGAGCTTCAGCAACTCCACAGCCACACCCCTCCTCTCTGTTTCTGCAACGATTTTGCCGGCTATTGTGCCAAATTCTGACAGAATGTTTCTGTCCACATCCATACCAAATTTGCTTCTCATCTCTGAAAAA
Organism: Coregonus clupeaformis; assembly: GCF_020615455.1. Taxonomy (NCBI): domain Eukaryota; kingdom Metazoa; phylum Chordata; class Actinopteri; order Salmoniformes; family Salmonidae; genus Coregonus; species Coregonus clupeaformis. The sequence goes on along the minus strand of NC_059215.1, from coordinate 34,246,086 downwards.
ATCTGAAAGTCAATTTGTTTATAATGCATCATCAATATATCTTGGATTCAGATGACAGTACTTGGCTATGTTACATTAGTTGTGCTTTTTACCATTTCTTTCTATCAGACTTTTTGTCTACTTACAATGGCTGACAAACGGAGTGCTGGGTACTGTTTTAAGATGTCCTTGGTGCCTTGTTGTTTCATAAAAAGTTCTCTCTCTTTTTCAGTCCTTTTCATTTTGTCTTACAGGGAACTTTTGTTCGGTCTCTTTTTTTGGCACTCCACCTACATCTTTTCAACATGTAACTTCTGACTGAAGGAATCCTCACCAGTCTCAATCTGAAAATCAAATATAAATATGATCAAATATTGATACATACAGCATCAAACACGATCAAAGTCTATAGAAAAAGTAAAAATGTCCCATATTCACAAAGCATTTCAGAGTGCTGATCTAGGATCAGGTCCTGACCTGTACATACAATCGTAGTTATGATCTTAAAAACTGATCCGGGATCAGCGGTTCGACTTTGAAACACTGAATATGGTCCATTATTTGAATGCAGTTACCTTGGCTATTTTAGTTGGGTCTTCATTTTTGGTGTCTTCTGGGCTTATTTTTTTCCCCTTGCCTCCCAAACCTCTTCTGCATTTCCTGTACTTGTACAACGTGAGCAAGCGGCTGACGTTCTTTTTTGTTTTTATTCTTTATCATGCGTGCCATGACTCCTTAAAGAATAAAATGTGGAGAGGAGAAATGTCATGACGGATTATTGGGACTGAGGTCAGAGGAGCAGACTAGAGATGGTCTTGTTATGCTGCTAGGAATGTGATGGTTTAACAATGTGAGAAGAAAATATTCAAGCCAGCACATTATGGTCTGGGTAGGCACAATGGTGTAAAATATGAGTAGGAAAACTGAAGAATTCTTACATATCCCTTCCCTGTCTGGTCTCTCAACAAGGGGTTCGTAATACAAATTACATTGATTGATGGCGTTGATTATCATCATGTAAAAGTTGAGTATGTGCTATGCTATCAGTTGCAGTGATTATGACAACAGTATGGAGGACAGAAACAAGAGTACACACACACACACACACACACAAGCATTATGATTCATAATTGAGGAACTTATATCATTAAGATTAAGCTAAGATCAGTATACTACATAACTATACTCACCAAGTGTAGGTACACATGAAGTCGAACAACACCTGCACAATCTGAGACCTCCACTTCGAGCGCACAGTAGGGCGATGGAGATCATCAAAAAAAATGTCAAGTGTTTATTTTAATACGGCTGGAAATTCTGGAAGTCTAAACACAGATGGCCAGACTCATTGGCTGACTGATGTGTTCTGTTGCTGGCCAGTTGATATGTCATGCTGAAGGCCAATTGGTGTGTCATTTTCCTGGGCTGTTTTCTGCAGCTGTGAACTAACAATAATACTGTTTTGTGTGCTTTCAGGCTCAGAAAAAAAAGAGCAGAGAATTAGAATAGGATCAATGTGATAAAATCAATGACACAGATAAGTCATACATTGACTTACCTATTTACAGCTTTTAGATTCTCCATTAATTTTGTGAATTTGACCCGAAACTTGTTGCTCCACCATTCTTTGGTCCAATGACATCAATGTCTCTCCATCACTCTGTGGGGAAAAATATCCAAAACTAAAAGAACATGTCAGTGTTCTGGTCAGTGCATATCAGAATAGTGTGTTGTGCTTTAATAAGTTAAGAAATCAATGAATTTTCACTAACTGCAATCCAGTGGCAGAGTGGAATGGACACTCTTCCCTCTGGGTCCCTGTATCCATCTAACCCATGGAAATCGATCTCCTCACCAGGCCTTATAGCAATCCATTGTTGACTGTGTTGAACCATGTACAGTGAGGGACAAAAGTATTTGATCCCCTGCTGATTTTGTACGTTTGCCCACTGACAAAGAAATGATCAGTCTATAATTTTAATGGTAGGTTTATTTGAACAGTGAGAGACAGAATAACAACAAAAAAATCCAGAAAAACGCATGTAAAAAATGTTATAAATTGATTTGCATTTTAATGAGGGAAATAAGTATTTGAGCCCCTCTCAATCAGAAAGATTTCTGGCTCCCAGGTGTCTTTTATACAGGTAACGAGCTGAGATCTCAACTTGTTACCTGTATAAAAGACACCTGTCCACAGAAGCAATCAATCAATCAGATTCCAAACTCTCCACCATGGCCAAGATCAAAGAGCTCTCCAAGGATGTCAGGGACAAGATTGTAGACCTACACAAGGCTGGAATGGGCTACAAGACCATCGCCAAGCAGCTTGGTGAGAAGGTGACAACAGTTGGTGCGATTATTCGCAAATGGAAGAAACACAAATGACCTGTCAATCTCCCTTGGCCTGGGGCTCCATGCAAGATCTCACCTCGTGGAGTTGCAATGATCATGAGAACGGTGAGGAATCAGCCCAGAACTACATGGGAGGATCTTGTCAATGATCTCAAGGCAGCTGGGACCATAGTCACCAAGAAAACAATTGGTAACACACTACGCCGTGAAGGACTGAAATCCTGCAGCGCCCGCAAGGTCCCCCTGCTCAAGAAAGCACATATACAGGCCCGTCTGAAGTTTGCCAATGAACATCTGAATGATGTAAGTCTGAAAATGTTGTGGTCAGATGAGACCAAAATCGAGCTCTTTGGCATCAACTCAACACGCCGTGTTTGGAGGAGGAGGAATGCTGCCTATGACCCCAAGAACACTATCCCCACCGTCAAACATGGAGGTGGAAACATTATGCTTTGGGGGTGTTTTTCTGCTAAGGGGACAGCACAACTTCACCGCATCAATGGGACGATGGACGGGGCCATGTACCGTCAAATCTTGGGTGAGAACCTCCTTCCCTCAGCCAGGGAAATGAAAATGGGTCGTGGATGGGTATTCCAGTATGACAATGACCCAAAACACACGGCCAAGGCAACAAAGGAGTGGCTCAAGAAGAAGCACATTAAGGTCCTGGAGTGGCCTAGCCAGTCTCCAGACCTTAATCCCATAGAATATCTGTGGAGGGAGCTGATGGTTCGAGTTGCCAAATGTCAGCCTCGAAACCTTAATGACTTGGAGAAGATCTGCAAAGAGGAGTGGGACAAAATCCCTCCTGAAATGTGTGCAAACCTGGTTGCCAACTACAAGAAACGTCAGACCTCTGTGATTGCCAACAAGGGTTTTGCCACCAAGTACTAAGTCATGTTTTGCAGAGGGGTCAAATACTTATTTCCCTCATTAAAATGCAAATCAATTTATAACATTTTGACATGCGTTTTTCTAGTTTTTTTGTTGTTATTCTGTCTCTCACTGTTCAAATAAACCTACCATTAAAATGATATGACTGATCATGTCTTTGTCAGTGGGCAAACGTACAAAATCAGCAGGGGATCAAATACTTTTTTCCCTCACTGTATGCGTGGTGATGGCTGTTGAAACTGGCTGGTAGTAGGACTTTACCACACAAGCACCAAGGAAACGGTATATTCCACACACAGGGATCTCTTTTGAATGAGCAGTGTCAATGACCAGATAGTCTCCTACATTGTATTGCGCATTGTTCACTGCAATGGACTTTGTCTTGATGACACATTTTGCTCTGATGGCTTCTCCGAAACTGGCACTTAATACTGCACGGGCAGAGTTTGGAAGTGCATGCAGAGGGATGTCTCGTGTCCGCACAGTGTGTTGTTGTGTTGCCAAGGCAGTTGTTGTTGGTTTGCTCCCAGCATTGTCTGAGCTGATGTCTTTTTGCCAAGGTCTTAATTATATTTTGTAAGTTTCCCACAACTGCTGAGAGCCTCTTTAAATATTGGTGTTTCGCTTCAAATCACATTGTGGACTGGTGGATCAAAGGTCCATAGACAATTAGCAGGCTAGGGCAGTGGATGAGGTACTGCATCTTGGGATTGTCTTCCCTGGAAACAGCTCCTGGAAGAGAGCTTGAAATTCAGAGATTTGTTCTGCCAGATACGGGATCCAGGATCTTCTTAAAATTGGGGCCAAGATGATGTCGGATATCTCTCAAAGCAGGAGGTAGAGATCCCAAGCACTGCCATTTTGTATTTGACTACCAATCATTTGGGGGAGTAAACGTAAAAGTGTAAATGATTCTGATGCACTTCCGGATAGATGGTCATTCTTCCTCAGGACTCTCTCGGATAGTGGCACAGGTTTAGAAGACACATCTCGTTTGCCATGAAACAAGTTCTCAATCACATAGTTAATCTGGGCAAGAGTAATTTGCCTCTCTTGAACAAGTTGTTGCAGCACTAGTCTGAGCACTGTGGGTATGATGCCCTCATAAAGGTCATGCATGACGTCTGGTGGAAACAGCTAGGCAATTGGAGATGGCACATGATTCAGCTGAAAGAAGTCGTCCTGCTGCATCACCCAACTTCTGTTGAGCTTCAATTGGCAGACAGATAGCCTTACATTCTCCTGGGAATTCATTTTTCCGTCGATGATAGCAAGCTGTCCAGGCCTGAGGCAGCAAAGCAGCCCCAAACCATGATGCTCCCTCCACCATACTTTACAGTTGGGATGAGTTTTTGATGTTGGTGTGCTGTGCTTTTTTTTTTCTACACACATAGTGTTGTGTGTTCCTTCCAAACAACTCAACTTTTGTTTAATTTGTCCACAGAATATTTTGCCAGTAGCGCTGTGGAACATCCAGCTGCTCTTTTGCGAACTTCAGACGTGCAGCAATGTTTCTTTTGTACAGCGGTGGCTTCTTCCGTGGTGTCCTCCCATGAACACCATTCTTGTTTAGTGTTTTACGTATCGTAGACTCGTCAACAGAGATGTCCGCATGTTCCAGAGATTTCTGTAAGTCTTTAGCTGACACTCTAGGATTCTTCTTAACCTCATTGAGCATTCTGCGCTGTGCTCTTGCAGTCATCTTTGCAGGACGGCCACTCCTAGGGAGAGTAGCAACAGTGCTGAACTTTCTCCATTTATAGACAATTTGTCTTACTGTAGACTGATGAACATCAAGGCTTTTAGAGATACTTTTGTAACACTTTCCAGCTTTATGCAAGTCAACAATTCTTAATCTTAGGTCTTCTGAGATCTCTTTTGTTCGAGGCATGGTTCACATCAGGCAATGCTTCTTGTGAATAGCAAACTCAAATTATGTGAGTGTTTTTTATAGGGTAGGGCAGCTCTAACCAACATCTCCAATCTCGTCTCATTGATTGGACTCCAGGTTAGCTGACTTCTGACTCCAATTAGCTTTTGGAGAATTCATTAGCCTAGGGGTTCACATACTTTTTCCAACCTACACTGTGAATGTTTAAATGATGTATTCAATATAGACAACAAAAATACAATGATTTGTATGTTATTAGTTTAAGCACACTGTGTTTGCTTATTGTTGTGACTTCGATGAAGATCAGATCAAATGTTATGACCAATTTATGCAGAAATCCAGGTAATTCCAAAGGGTTCACATACTTTTTCTTGCCACTGTATTTTGGAGTTGGGAAGAATCCTTGTGGTCAAGATTTCCTCATCTAAAGTACACTGTGGTCAATTGGTGCTTGCCTTTTTTTAGAACCCAGTGGATTGACAACTTCAAATTAATCTACATAGACCTGCAGATGGAGGCTCTGCTTTGTAAGGTTGGGATTTGATTTGAACAATTCACAGTCAGTAAAGTCTTCCAGAATTTCATAATTATGTGGCTTTTGTTCTTGATTCAGGTGGCTCAAACCTCTTCATTACTTGCTATTTGTTGCAGTATGCTGACCAATGAGATGTATTGAAATGACCTTTTTTTATAACCTTCTTTGTTGCTCAGGGGTACTTCAATTGGCCTGACCATGCCCAATTCTTTCACACAGTAATGCTCCAGCATCCACTCAAAGCTTATGCATCTAATGCATTCCTCAAATACTGCAGAGTTGTTAAGCAAGTCCCTGAGATCGTTATCTTCATCCACATTTAATTGGTTATTTGTAAGGTGAAACCTGAGGGCATCATTGTAGCGTGTCATAAATGCTTTAAAAAATGGTTCTGAGGTCCTCAACAATGCTATTCTGTACCGTAGCTGGGATGCAGTGTTCTTCCCTTTCTAAATAAAAATACAGATATTATTTTTGAGACCTTCAATTAGCTGCTCAGAGTTGATCTCTGTGGCTTGAACATGTTCAGCCTCTGGTAGACTCTTTACATCACTCACGTCATCTTCAATGGGATCAGTCCCAGTCTCAAATTCATCATGAGGGCAATTCTCATCTAAATTGTAGCTTAAAAGCTCTCTGTGGTTTCGGTAGATGTGTGACCGATAGGCGCTGAAACATCTATTTGTTTTCCCACACCCATTAAGTCCACAGGTAATTAGAAAACGTGGTTCATGCTGGTGATAGAGGCCAATATGTGTGAGTAGTCTGGACGCAGAGAAAGTATATTTGTTGCAAAGTGGACAACTGAATAGAGTTGGCATTCTTCAGACAGATTGTGAACTTTGGAATGATGGGATGGAATCATGGAGCTCATTGGTACTCAGCCACTTGCAGACATCATCAAGGGACCAGTCTTCCACAGCCACACTCAAATTCAAGTTGACACTAAAGGCAAAAGTGACATTTATTAGTGTTGAGGCTAAAACAAAACCTATACCACTCTTTCCAGACAACCACCTGTCCTCCTAATTTGTATTTATGGTTGTTCCATAACGAAGCAGAGCTTGTCAGGAAAGGTGAAGATGTCTCTCTCTTATTTATCTGACGCCATATTTCTTAGCATGGGACATTATGGGATTCTGTAGTCCCACATTTAAGTGTTGACTCAGATAAGATGATGCTCCAAATGGGGCATGAAGTTCTTCTTCCATGTCAACACAAATTGGCCTATTAGAGTTTTCAATAAAGATAGCCTATTTGGGCAGTTATAAAGGCTTCTTGATATAATTACATGTTAGGGAGCTTTAATCCTCTTTTCTCAGTCCTTGCCTGTAACCTAGCTAGGTAAATCCTTGCCCTTTTAATAGTCCAAATAAACTGAGTAATCATTTTGTCTATGGTGTTGAAGGTGTAGGCAGGTATGGACAGTGGAAACATTCTGATGACGTAATTCAGTTTAGGAGCTTTAACCATCTTTATAACATGTGGCCTACGCCACAATGAGATTTGAAGCTTATCCCAGTTCTTAAACTGGAGTTGAATTTTTTTCAAATATACAGAATAAAAATAAACATTTCCGTTCCTCTTCCCCTAAGAAACAACTTATCTTCTCACATACAAAAATAAGACAAAATGACACCAGACATTCACCATTCAGTTAGCATTGGAAAAGACAAAGGAATTACACAGAACACACAATAATAACACTGTATTGATTGATTGATTGACTGTAAATACATTCATTCACTATTCAGTTGGTATTTGAAAAGACAAAGACAACGGACCACCAGAACAAACAATAATCACACTATAAATACATTCATTCACCATTCAGTTAGTATTGGAAAAGACAAAGAAATAACACAGAACACAATATAACCACACTGCAAATACATCCAAAAACTTTATAGAGGCTAACCTGTTTGTCGATCCAGAATTAGCTTAAACATCGTCTTGCTTTGGTCTGAAATACAAAGCCAGGACAGAACAGGCCGCCCCAACACACCAACCTGAAAGACATAAATTAGACACAAACACAACATAAACAACATGAGTATTCGATATCAAATGCATCTAACTAATATGATCAATTTTATGTATTCTTCTTTTTGTCAAGTTTAACATAACCTACATTGGGTCGTGAGTGTGTTTTACCTGTTGGTGGAGGTTGATACATTTCTCTATCAGAGCTCACAGCTCCCAAACTCTCCACCACTTAACTGGACAGGGAGGGGCAGGATAAGCCAGGTACTAAAGGGAGGGACTAAAGGGAGGAGGATGAAAGGAGATAGTTAGAGAGTGTATCATGGGTTTAAATGAGGACAAATAATTCTCAATATTGAATCTAGCTAGCTAAAGTTAGCTAACGTTACAGTAACTTTAACTAGCTACTGTAGTTAGCTAATGTTAGCTAAAACGTACCAACACTTATACAACAATTACCAGCTAACATTACAGGCTATGTAGCTTGGCTAGCTGATGAAAAACAAAGAGTACATTACATGATGTATTGTTTATTAGTTATTTGATAGTAGTTTGATTAATTATTATCTTAGCTAGGGAATAGCTATGGTTCACTCACCTTTCACGTCGATTCGTCGCAAGTCATCTCTTATCTGTCCTGTCTCTCCAACCATTCGCGCACTTCCCGCTTCCAGTTGTCTTTTGACCAAAGTTCTCAATTTGAATTATATGCACAAGGGCCCTTTACTCACAGGCCCACTGCTGGTTCCAAAACGAAACCCTCTTTTGAAAAGGGTTCTTCAAATCACCCCTTAAGTCTACAAATGTTCAAAAACGAACTGATGGCAGAGTATAGGTTATTAAATGAACATTGATGTTATTTTTTAAACCTTATATTACCCTGAAGGATCCTCCAGGAACCTTTTATTTATAGAGTGTGCTTTATAGCAATTCCTGCAGCACTCTTTTAATTTCATGGAGCACAGTCCAGAAGTCAGTAAGATACTTCAGTTTACTATCCCTCCCTCCTCAGTCAGATACAGTGGGGAAAAAAAGTATTTAGTCAGCCACCAATTGTGCAACTTCTCCCACTTAAAAAGATGAGAGTGGCCTGTAATTTTCATCATAGGTACATGTCAACTATGACAGACAAAATGAGAAAAGAAATTCCAGAAAATCACATTGTAGGATTTTTTATGAATTTATTTGCAAATTATGGTGGAAAATAAGTATTTTGTCAATAACAAAAGTTTCTCAACACTTTGTTATATACATTTTACATTTACATTTTAGTCATTTAGCAGACGCTCTTATCCAGAGCGACTTACAGTTAGTGAATACATCTTTTTTTATACTGGCCCCCCCGTGGGAATTTTGAGGTCAATACACACAAAGTGAGAACGTTGTAGCACGCATTCATAATGCATTGCAGTTGGAACAGCAACCTAAAACGTCTTCTCTTTCAATAGGACAAATACATAATAGAAGCAGAACATTCTCAACCCACGCAGCAAATTTAACATAAATACTTAAATAATGCAATCTTTCTAGATTAGTACCAGCTGTCGTTATGGTTTTGCCCAACACTAAAGTCAATGACTAGCTGTAAGAAAAATAACTTTAAACACGTGTTGTTATTGATTGTACAGGCTGTGTAAAATAGCTTGGTTAACAGTTATTGCACTGTAGTGGTTCTGGTTTAAAATGGTGAGAGACTAAGAACTAGTGTTTTTGAGAGGAGCACAGCTTTTGCTTACAGGTATAGTTAGCTATAGTGTTGCAGTTTGGACAATCTCTTCCGGGCATTACTGGGGTGTATTCCTTGGTGCACACCGTAGCAAAATGTTTCGCAACGAAAACACGTTTCTATTGTTGGCAATGACACAGGTCAAACGTTTTCTGTAAGTCTTCACAAGGTTTTCACACACTGTTGCTGGTATTTTGGCCCATTCCTCCATGCAGTTCTCCTCTAGAGCAGTGATGTTTTGGGGCTGTCGCTGGGCAACACGGACTTTCAACTCCCTCCAAAGATTTTCTATGGGGTTGAGATCTGGAGACTGGCTAGGCCACTCCAGGACCTTGAAATGCTTCTTACGAAGCCACTCCTTCGTTGCCCGGGAGGTGTGTTTGGGATCATTGTCATGCTAAAAGACCCAGCCACATTTCATCTTCAATGCCCTTGCTGATGGAAGGAGGTTTTCACTCAAAATATCACGATACATGGCCCCATTCATTCTTTCCTTTACACGGATCAGTCGTCCTGGTCCCTTTGCAGAAAAACGGCCCCAAAGCATGATGTTTCCACCCCCATGCTTCACAGTAGGTATGGTGTTCTTTGGATGCAACTCAGCATTCTTTGTCCTCCAAACACGATGAGTTGAGTTTTTACCAAAAAGTTATCTTTTGGTTTCATCTGACCATATGACATTCTCCCAATCCTCTTCTGGATCATCCAAATGCACTCTAGCAAACTTCAGACGGGCCTGGACATGTACTGGCTTAAGCAGGGGGACACGTCTGGCAATGCAGGATTTGAGTCCCTGGCGGAGTAGTGTGTTACTGATGGTAGGCTTTGTTACTTTGGTCCCAGCTCTCTGCAGGTCATTCACTAGGTCCCCCGTGTGGTTCTGGGATTTTTGCTCACCGTTCTTGTGATCATTTTGACCCCACGGGGTGAGATCTTGCGTGGAGCCCCAGATCGAGGGAGATTATCAGTGGTCTTGTATGTCTTCCATTTCCTAATAATTGCTCCCACAGTTGATTTCTTCAAACCAAGCTGCTTACCTATTGCAGATTCAGTCTTCCCAGCCTGGTGCAGGTCTACAATTTTGTTTCTGGTGTCCTTTGACAGCTCTTTGGTCTTGGCCATAGTGGAGTTTGGAGTGTGACTGTTTGAGGTTGTGGACAGGTGTCTTTTATACTGATAACAAGTTCAAACAGGTGCCATTAATACAGGTAACGAGTGGAGGACAGAGGAGCCTCTTAAAGAAGAAGTTACAGGTCTGTGAGAGCCAGAAATCTTGCTTGTTTGTAGGTGACCAAATACTTATTTTCCACCATAATTTGCAAATAAATTCATTAAAAATCCTACAATGTGATTTTCTGGATTTTTTTTTCTCAATTTGTCTGTCATAGTTGACGTGTACCTATGATGAAAATGACAGGCCTCTCTCATCTTTTTAAGTGGGAGAACTTGCACAATTGGTGGCTGACTAAATACTTTTTTTCCCCACTGTATGAAGAGTGTCCGGGTCATTTTCTACCCAACAAGTGCCTTTACATGAATTCTGTTGATGAAATAGCACTCAAATGTTGACACCAGACAGAATTATGACCAAGGCATGATTTACAGATTCAATCTCATAATTAGCATTTTGTTTACCTTGCTCAGCTTTTGACCCCACTGACCCTTTGCTGACGAGATTAACTCTGACCCCACCATCAGCCTTCCCCAGCCAAGCTAATACCATTAACCAATACAATACACAAATTTGGCATCTAATTCAGCTGCCGTAGAAATTATGGTATTGTGATCAATAGAGTTCTGTCGTGAGAAAATAAAATGTTCATTCAAATGGGCAGAGAATCTTCAATTTCACCTCAGCAAATAAAAACGAGGGGAGAGCGACTTGATTATTTCAATTTATGATAAGGCTGTGTGCGAGGATAGCTCAATCGTAATGAAGTCGATGTGGCCCTACATCTGATGTCATTTCTACCTTTTTGAATGCTCTATATTTCAAATCAAATCAAATCAAATTGTATTTCTCACAACGCCGAATACAATAGGTGTAGATCTTACCGTGAAATGCTTACTTACAAACCCGTAACCAACAATGCAGTTCAAGAAATAGAGTTAAGAAAATATTTACTAAATAAAGTAAGGTAAAAAATAATATAAAAACTAACACAATAAAATAACAATAACAAGGCTATATACAGGGGGTACCGGTACCGAGTCAATGTGCGGGGGTACAGGTTAGTCGAGGTAATTTGTACATGTAGGTAGGGGTAAAGTGACTATGCATAGATAATATGCATAGGGGGGTGGGTGTGGGGGGGGTAGATTAATTGTTCAGCAGTCTTATAGCTTGGGGGTAGAAGCTGTTGAGGAGCCTTTTGGACCTAAACATGGCGCTCCGGAATCACTTACCATGCGGTAGCAGAGAGAACAGTCTATGACTTGGGTGACTGGAGTCTTTGACAATTTTTTGGGCCTTCCTCTGACACCGCCTAGTATATAGGTCCTGGATGGCAGGAACCTTGGCCCCAGTGATGTACTGGGCCGTACGCACTACCCTCTGTAGCGCCTTATGGTCGGATGCCGAGCAGTTGCCATACCAGGCGGTGATGCAACCGGTCAGGATGCTCTCAATGATGCGGCTGTAGAACTTTTTGAGGATCTGGGGACCCATGCCAAATCTTTTCAGTCGCCCTCTTCACTACTGTCTTGGTGTGTTTGGATCATGATAGTTTGTTGGTGATGTGGACGCCAAGGAACTTGAAACTCTCTACCCACTCCACTACAGCCCCGTCGATGTGAATGGGGGTGTGTTCGGTCCTCCTTTTCCTGTAGTCCACGATCAGCTCCTTTGTCTTGCTTACGTTGAGGGAGAAGTTGTTGTCCTGGCACCACACTGCCAGGTCTCTGACCTCCTCCCTATAGGCTGTCTCATCGTTGTCGGTGATCAGGCCTATAACTGTTGTGTCGTCAGCAAACTTAATGATGGTGTTGGAGTCGTGCTTGGCCACGCAGTCGTGGGTGAACAGGGAGTACAGGAGGGGACTAAGCACGCACCCCTGAGCGGCCCCCGTGTTGAGGATCAGCGTGGCAGATGTGTTGTTGCCTACCCTTACCATCTGGGGGCAGCCCATCAGGAAGTTCAGGATCCAGTTGGAGGTGTTTAGTTCCAGGGTCCTTAGCTTAGTGATGAGCTTTGTGGGCACTATGGTGTTGAACGCTGAGCTGTAGTCAATGAACAGCATTCTCACATAGGTGTTCCTTTTGTCCAGGTGGGAAAGGGCAGTGTGGAGTGCGATTGAGATTGTGTCATCTGTGGATCTGTTAGGGCAGTGTGTGAATTGGAGTGGGTCTAGGGTTTCCGGGATGATGGTGTTAATGAGAGCCATGACCAGCCTTTCAAAGCACTTCATGGCTACCGACGTGAGTGCTACGGGGCGGTAGTCATTAAGGCTGGTTACCTTCGCTTTCTTGGGCACAGGGACTATGGTGGCCTGCTTGAAACATGTAGGTATTACAGACTCGGTCAGGGAGAGGTTGAAAATGTCAGTGAAGACACTTGCCAGTTGGTCCGCGCATGCTCTGAGTACATGTCCTGGTAATCCGTTTGGCCCTGCAGCCTTGTGAATGTTGACCTGTTTAAAGGTCTAGCTCACATCGGCTATGGAGAGCGTGATCACACAGTCGTCCAGAACAGCTGGTGCTCTCATGCATGCTCCAGTATTGCTTGCCTCGAAGTGAGTATAAAAGGCATTTAGCTCATCTGGTAGGCTCGAGGATATTTTTGTGTATTTCAATCACTGAAATATACCTTTAAAATGTGTTTTATAATGTGCTAGTGGTAGGCCAGGGTTGGGCAATCCTTATTTTTGTTACAGTTGTTTACATCATATTTAAAGGGACATTACACTTTCAAATCAAAATTTGTCATAAGTTTTCAGACCTCAAAAGTAGGCTAATGTCAAGATGAATTCACGTCCCATGACATTAGTTGTGTAGATCCAGCGCATATGCCTCAATGCCAAATTAACTGAAAAGATAAGCACAGAATAAAACCAGGAAATCAAACAATAATTTCCATTCATTTGGGTTGGAGGAATAGCTGGATCTACACAACAGAGATGGCCTGGGATGTGGACATATCTCAACATTAGCCTACTTTTGAAATCTGAAAAGATCTGACAAACTTTTATTTTGGAATGAAATGTTAGTTTAACTCCTAAAATGGAGATAACATATTGATGTAGAACTGCAGTAGTAGTAGTAGTAGTGGTGGTGGTGGCTGCCTGGTATCAACAGCTGTGCATCAACAGACAGTTTAAATGATGGATGTGTCAATCAGTGAACAGCAGCGGCTTGCCTCTGTCCAGTCAAATGGAACTAGCCGGTGGTTTGTGACGAGATGAGAGCAAGGCATGGTGATTGTAAATCAATGCTCTGCTCACCCCCGATGCGGCCTGCAGACAAACACCCACCAGCCGCAGTCTGGTTGTTAAAACACAAACCTCCTCGCTCTCGTAAGGGATACATTTGTGCGTGTGTGTGTGTATGAGCAACTGGGCTACAAATAATTGCAGTCCAGAGGTTTTACTTTCATCCTATAATTTCCTAACTGATGTGTGTATGTAAGCAAGCTCAGTTTAAGTGTAATTCTCGTTGTCATGGCAATCAGATTGTTTATTATCACTTGTACATTAACAAATGTGGAATTCAGGTTTAAAAGCCAGTACAATCATTGTTTTCTGCTAAGAGGTCAGTGGGGGCACAATTCAGCATTAATTGCTGAAGAAGTGCTAAAGTGTAAGTGTATTGCATGAATGCTGTGTTGATTGTGTAATACTTGAATATTGGTTTGAACAGATTGGTTGATTGCTCAATTGGCTTGTTGACATTTACACTTATGTTTAGAGTAGCTATATTCCCTATATCTCCCATAACCTTTCATGCGGAACATGGAGAATTTGTCATGGTCTGGGATTTAACTAATAATTTGGTGTTATGTGTATGCCACTTAGTACTAGGGTAAAGCCATACAAACTTGATTAACTGTTTAACAGATTTATTTGCAAAGTGACGTGAGGGAGCAAGTAAAATAGAGAAATACAAGTGGACCACCTTGTAAAAATACTATATCGACCTAAGCGACCTTAATACTATAGCTACCTCGTCAACAGATTGAGCCATTTCATGTAATGGTTAAAGTTTTGGACTGACAGTCACAGGGACCCCGGTTTGAGTCCCTGTGTCTGAGGCACAGTTAATTTTTCATAATCTGAGAGGACGTTCTGTATTTCTTTACTGGAAGCTTGATTACATTATTTGCTATAATCTTGCAACTTTTCAGATTTGTATTTTCTTTTTGAGAAATGTGAGGAAATGTGGCCTACAACAGTAGCCTATCAGATTTTTTAAAAGAAACACTGGACTTAATAACCAAGATAGGAGGAAAACACTTACAAATATATACTATTTAATTGGCGATTTAAAAACCTTGACATCCCTCCTTCCACAAATGCATAAAATAGTCCTACAGTTTTTTCAGGTGCAGGACTTTCTTCAACGGTTTCAATTACGCTTCAAATATATAGATCTCTTTTTCCATAAATCAAATCGCACCAAATGGTAGCTGGCTGAGGAACGCTCAACTGCATTCTCTTATATCTAGGCTGAGTTGAGTTTTGATAACTAACTGGTTGTGGTATTTGCTAGCAACAACATTGAGCTTTTCGATCTTAATTTAAGGTTAGGGTAAGGCATTAGGGTTAGCAGTGTGAATAGGTTTAACATCAGATTTTATGACTTTGTGGCGGTGCCAGCTCCTGACCACTCTGCAGAGCTGCCTCCAGTCCATGAGTAATCTCAATAAATGCCAACCTGCGTTTGCAGTGTCAATTTTATTTGACAAACACTGCCATCTGCAGGATAGAAAAGAGCATGCAGCTCATTCCCTCTCCACATGGGATGAAAAGTAGTCCCGCCTCCTGTGTTTTGGTGCTCCGAGGAATCACGTGTTTTGCTCATCCCATGCCCTACACCGTCTCCGAAATTCTCAATATCGCCGAAAACATGGTGACAACGGAGGACTTGTCCGGCGAGACAGGTGCTCGAAGGGAGCCCCAATTTTACCGGGATTCGTCTACGACGGCCTTGGACATGGACACATCAAACTTGCTTCTCGGAGCCGGGGTGACAGTGATCACACACCCGCTGCTGTACGTCAAACTGCTAATTCAGGTACTGTTAGCTAGTTAAGCTTGCGAGCTCAATTTAGCTAGCTAAATTCACATAATTTGTTTGAGTTATTAATTATTTAGCTAGCAAGCACGAAAACTAACACTTTGAAGTGCCACCTCATTGGGGTGTTTGAGTTTGCTTGACGGCTAGCTGGGAGTTTGTTAGGGTAAAGCTAGCTAACGTCAGATGGCATGATCTCTCCTTTGCCAACCTCCGATCAAACCGCAATGTCATCTCACATAAGTAGGTGTGTCTGGGGAAGACAGAAAGCGACATTTTCAAATATTATTTACATGAAATGTTAATGTAAATCATCATCCCTTTAAGTTCCTGTCACAATTTCATTTATTTGTTATTGTTTGTTTAGTTGTATAAACAATTCAGCTTTTAGCTGCCATGGATACACAAAATAAAACTAAACGAAAAAGCAATACTAAAATACACTGCCTGCCGGCCTGCCCTCTTTTCATCACTGTACTTGTCAAGATGGCCCACCTCTGCTAACTGCAAGTGCATGCCAAGATCCTACCACTACAACTAGCTATATGAACAAACATATAAACGCAACAATTTCAAAGATTTTACTGAGTTACAGTTCATACACTGCTCAAAAAAATAAAGGGAACACTAAAATAACACATCCTAGATCTGAATGAATGAAATAATCTTATTAAATACTTTTTTCTTTACATAGTTGAATGTGCTGACAACAAAACCACACAAAAATGATCAATGGAAATCATATGTATCAACCCATGGAGGTCTGGATTTGGAGTCACCCTCAAAATTAAAGTGGAAAACCACACTACAGGCTGATCCAACTTTGATGTAATGTCCTTAAAACAAGTCAAAATGAGGCTCAGTAGTGTGTGTGGCCTCCACATGCCTGTATGACCTCCCTACAACGCCTGGGCATGCTCCTGATGAGGTGGCGGATGGTCTCCTGAGGGATCTCCTCCCAGACCTGTACTAAAGCATCCGCCAACTCCTGGACAGTCTGTGGTGCAACGTGGCGTTGGTGGATGGAGCGAGACATGATGTCCCAGATGTGCTCAATTGGATTCAGGTCTGGGGAACGGGCGGGCCAGTCCATGGCATCAATGCCTTCCTCTTGCAGGAACTGCTGACACACTCCAGCCACATGAGATCTAGCATTGTCTTACATTAGGAGGAACCCAGGGCCAACTGCACCAGCATATGGTCTCACAAGGGGTCTGAGGATCTCATCTCGGTACCTAATGGCAGTCAGGCTACCTCTGGCGAGCACATGGAGGGCTGTGCGGCCCCCCAAAGAAATGCCACCCCACACCATGACTGACCCACCGCCAAACCGGTCATGCTGGAGGATGTTGCAGGCAGCAGAACGTTCTCCACGGCGTCTCCAGACTCGGTCACGTCTGTCACATGTGCTCAGTGTGAACCTGCTTTCATCTGTGAAGAAAGAGCACAGGGCGCCAGTGGCGAATTTGCCAATCTTGGTGTTCTCTGGCAAATGCCAAACGTCCTGCACGGTGTTGGGCTGTAAGCACAACCCCCACCTGTGGACGTCGGGCCCTCATACCACCCTCATGGAGTCTGTTTCTGACCGTTTGAGCAGACACATGCACATTTGTGGCCTGCTGGAGGTCATTTTGCAGGGCTCTGGCAGTGCTCCTCCTGCTCCTCCTTGCACAAAGGCGGAGGTAGCAGTCCTGCTGCTGGGTTGTTGCCCTCCTACGGCCTCCTCCACGTCTCCTGATGTACTGGCCTGTCTCCTGGTAGCGCTTCCATGCTCTGGACACTACGCTGACAGACACAGCAAACCTTCTTGCCACAGCTCGCATTGATGTACCATCCTGGATGAGCTGCACTACCTGAGCCACTTGTGTGGGTTGTAGACTCCGTCTCATGCTACCACTAGAGTGAAAGCACCGCCAGCATTCAAAAGTGACCAAAACATCAGCCAGGAAGCATAGGAACTGAGAAGTGGTCTGTGGTCACCACCTGCAAAACCAGTCCTTTATTGGGGGTGTCTTGCTAATTGCCTATAATTTCCACCTGTTGTCTATTCCATTTGCACAACAGCATGTGAAATGTATTGTCAATCAGTGTTGCTTCCTAAGTGGACAGTTTGATTTCACAGAAGTGTGATTGACTTGGAGTTACATTGTGTTGTTTAAGTGTTCCCTTTATTTTTTTGAGCAGTGTATAATAAATTCATTAGGCCCTAATCTATGGATTTCACATGACTGGGAATACATATACGCATCTGTTGGTCACAGATACCTTTAAAAAAAAGTTGGGGCGTGGATCAGAAATCCAGTCATTATCTGGTGTGACCACTATTTACCTCATGCAGCGCGACCTTCGCATAGAGTTGATCAGGCTGTTGGTTGTGGCCTGTGGAATGTTGTCCCACTCCTCTTCAATGGCTGTGCGAAGTTGCTAGATAGTGGCGGGAACTGGAAAACGCTGTCGTAAACGTAGATCCAGAGCATCCCAAACATGCTCAATGGGTGACATGTCTAATGAGTATGCAGGACATGGAAGAACTGGGACACTTTCAGCTTCCAGGAATTGTGTACAGATCCTTGCGACATGGGGCTGTGCATTATCATGCTGAAACATGAGGTGATGCGGCAGATAAATGGCACGACAATGGGCCTCAGGATCTCGTCACGATATCTCTGTGCATTCAAATTACCATAGATAATGCAATTGTGTTCGTTGTCTGTAGCTTAGGCCTGTTCATACCATAACCCCACTGCCACCATGGGGCATTCTGTTCACAACGTTGACATCATCAAACCGCTCGCCCACACAACGCCATACGTATGGTCTGCGATTGTGAGGCCGGTTGGACATACTGCCAAATTCTCTAAAACGACGTTGGAGGCGGCTTATGGTAGAGAAATTAACATTCAATTCTCTGGCAACAGCTCTGGTAGACATTCATCCATTCAGCATGCCAATTGCACGCTCCCTCAACTTGAAACATCTGTGGCATTGTGTGCACCTGGGTAATGATCATGCTGTTTAATCAGTTTCTTGATATGGCACACCTGTCAGGTGGATGGATTATCTTGGCAAAGGAGAAATGCTCACTAACAGGAATGTAAACAAATTTGTCCACCAAATTTGAGAGAGATCAGCTTTTTTTGTGTATGGACAATTTCTGGGATCTTTTATTTCAGCTCATGAAACATGGGAGCAACACTTTACATGTTGCGTTGATATTTTTGTTCAGTGTAGTTAAAGTAATAGCTAGCTAGAAAATATCAATGTACTTCCCCTCTAGTATGCCAGCTTGATTCCAGTAAGTTGTGTGTGCCTTTCGTGAACTAACACTTTACCTTTTTTTTTTTTCTACTAGCACTGGCTTTGCTGATGTACTTACTATGACTGAGATACTGAATGTGGTTGTCCCACCTACCTATCTTAAGATGAATGCACTAACTTTAAGTCGCTCTGGATAAGAGCGTCTGCTAAAAATGACTAACATTTAAATGTAGATTGGACATGAGCCCCTCACCCCAACTGTTGGAACCACCATGTTTGGGAGGAAAGTGTTGTACCTCCCTGGATTCTTCTCCTATGGTGAGTGGGTCTTCATGGCTTATCATCCTAATTTATCACCCTGAATGGGGAAGAAGAGGTGACAGCGATGTGATGTCTATCTGTCCACAGCACAGCACGTTGTAAGGGTGGATGGAAAGAGGGGACTCTTCCGAGGTCTGTCCCCTTGTATTATGTCCAGTGCCATCTCTACCATGGTCCGGAGTAAAGTCAAACAGGTGAGGGAATCCTAGACCCAGAGGAGAGGTAGTTCATACTCACTAATAACATATTGCAACTGCTCTCAATAGGTCTTTGAAATGCGCATCTCTGGCCACAAAGCGTATAATCCAACCAATCATTGGAGCTTGCAAGTGTACAGTCAGAATATCCTTATCAAATGAGAGAGACATGTAATTAAATAATATATTTGTGACAGTATGCGGGAAGAACTTAATTTATATAGTAATTGAAGGCCTGACATCTTTTCCCTCTCCAGACCATTCCAGCAGATGATGTATCGAACAGAGATGACTTGAAGACCTCCCTCAGGAAAGTGGTCAAAGTGGTGAGAGGTCAAAGTGCGATAGGGCACATAATATGAAAGTATCAAATGTCATGTGGGTCCATGTAAAGCCAGTTGAGTTTAGTAAATTGGGAGGGATAGTTTTTATTTTGTTATCACTCTCCCTTTTCTAGACATTCTGTAAGTCTCTAAGTATTATGATTAGGATACAGTTGAAATCGGAAGTTTACATACACTTAGGTTGGAGTCATTCAAATTCATTTTTCAACCACTCCAAAAATTTCTTATTAACAAACTATAGTTTTGGCAAGTCGGTTAGGACAGAGATTTTTTCACTTATAATTCACTGTATCACAAGTCCAGTGGGTCAGAAGTTTACATACATTAAGTTGGCTGTGCCTTTAAACAGCTTGGAAAATTCCAGAAAATGATGTCATGGCTTTAGAAGCTTCTGATAGGCTAATTAACATAATTTGAGTCAATTGGAGGTGTACCTGTGGATGTATTTCAAGGCCTACCTTCAAACTCAGTGCCTCTTTGCTTGACATCATGGGAAAATCAAAAGAAATCAGCCAAGACCTCAGAAGAAAAATAATTGTAGACCTCCACATGTCTGGTTCGTCCTTGGGAGCAATTTCTAAACGCCTGAAGGTACCACGTTCATCTGTACAAACAATAGTACGCAAGTATAAACACAGTAAAACGAGTCCTATATCGACATAACCTGGAAGGCCGCTCAGCAAGGAAGAAGCCACTGCTCCAAAACCGGCATAAAAAAGCCAGACTACGGTTTGCAACTGCACTTAAGGACAAAGATCATACTTTTTGGAGAAATGTCCTCTGATCTGATGAAACAAAAATAGAACTGTTTGGCCATAATGACCATCGTTATGTTTGGAGGAAAAAGGGGGTGGTTTGCAAGCCGAAGAACACCATCCCAACCGTGAAGCACGGGGTGGCAGCATCATGCTGTGGGGGTGCGTTGCTGCAGGAGGGACTGGTGCACTTCATAAAATAGATGGCATCATGAGGAAGGAAAATTATGTGGGATATATTGAAGCAACATCTCAAGACATCAGTCAGGAAGTTAAAGCTTGGTCGCAAATGGGTCTTCCAAATGGACAATGACCCCAAGCATACTTCCAAAGTTGTGGCAAAATGGCTTAAGAACAACAAAGTCAAGGTATTGGAGTGGCCATCACAAATCCCTGACCTCAATCCTCTAGAAAATGTGTGGGCAGAACTGAAAAAGCGTGTGCGAACAAGGAGGCCTACAAATCTGACTCAGTTACACCAGCTCTGTCAGGAGGAATGGGCCAAAATTCACCCAACTTATTGTGGGAAGCTTGTGGAAGGCTACCCGAAACGTTTGACCTAAGTTAAATAATTTAAAGGCAATGCTACCAAATACTAATTGAGTGTATGTAAACTTCTGACCCACTGGGAATGTGATGAAAGAAATAAAAGCTGAAATAAATTATTCTCTCTACTATTATTCTGACATTTCACATTCTTAAAATAAAGTGGTGATCCTAACTGACCTAAGACAGGGTATTTCTATTTTGATTAAATGTCAGGAATTGTGAAAAACTGAGTTTAAATGTATTTGGCTAAGGTGTATGTAAACTTCCGACTTCAACTGTGTGTGTGTCTGTGTTTGTATTCCTATTTAAATAAACACATAAATAAAATAACTTTTGAATGGCCAGCATACCTGTAACAGGTAATTAACAAATCCACTCTTATGTTATAGTTGATAAAGTATAACATTATGTTGAGAAATTCTTCATTTGCTGGTCTTATCTTTCTTTGCGTTTGCACTAGCTTCCAGTATAGCCTAGTTGGTGATTTCTGAACGGATTAGATGTAGCAGTTTTGCATAGCTATGCCCGCTGATACTTGGCACTGTTTGATTTCTTCTTTCTCTCAAGACCTCACATGAGATGGTCATCCAGTGCCTGTCCAGGATAGCCACTCATCCGTTCCATGGTAAGTCCTAAGGCTATTGCTGTGTTGATTGTCTGTCTGTTTATTTTCTCTGTTGGCAAGGAGTTCATAGCTTTGTATTTTAATGGCCTTATGTATTTGTTAGCTCTAAGGTTTAGTTTCCTTGTGATATTCTGCAGATCCAGTCACTAGTGAAAGTCTACACACCCCTTGCAAAGTCTTCACATTTTGCTGCCTTAAAATGTTATCTAAAAAGGAATACATTTGTTTTTTTTTCCTCCTACCGATCTACACAACCTACTCCACATTTTCAAAGTGAAAGAAAAATTATAGAACACTTTCGAAATTGATTAAAAATTAATAAAACAAATGAAGATATCTTGATTGTGTACACAACCGGTCAAAAGTTTTAGAACACCTACTCATTCAAGGGTTTTTCTTTATTTTTACTACTTTCTACATTGTAGAAGAATAGTGAAGACATCAAAACTATGAAATAACACATATGGAATCATGTAGTAACCAAAAAAGAGTTAAACAAATCAAAATATATTTTATATTTGAGATTCTTCAAATAGCCACCCTTTGCCTTGATGACAACTTTGCACACTCTTGGCATTCTCTCAATCAGCTTCATGGAATGCATTTCAATTAACAGGTGTGCCTTCTTAAAAGTTAATTTGTGGAATTTCTTTCCTTCTTAATGTGTTTTGAGTCAATCAGTTGTATTGTGACAAGGTGGGGGGGGGGTATACAGAAGATAGCCCTGGATCTCATGAGGACCGCCACAGGAAAGGAAGACCCAGAGTTACCTCTACTGCAGAGGATAAGTTAATTAGTTACCAGCCTCAGAAATTGCACCCCAAATAAATGCTTCACAGAGTTTAAATAACAGACCCATCTCAACATCAATTGTTCAGAGGAGACTGTGTGAATCAGGCCTTAATGGTCGAATTGCTGCAAAGAAACCCCATACTAAAGGACACCAATAATAAGAAGAGACTTGCTTGGGCCAAGAAACACAAACCATTAGACCGGTGGAAATGTGTCCTTTGGTCTGGAGTCCAAATTTGAGATTTTTTGGTTCTAACCGCCGTGTCTTTGTGAGATGCGGTGTGGGTGAATGGATGATCTCCGCATGTGTTAATACTTGGTGGAAGCACCTTTGGCAGCCATTAGAGCTATGAATAATTTTGAATACGATTCTACCCACTTTGCACAACTCTTGCACAGCTGAAGCTCAGTAATTTTGGTTGGGAATCGTTGATGACAGCAATATTCAAATATTGTCTCTGATTTTCAAGCAAATTTAAGTTATGACTGAGACTGGACCACTCAATACCTCTTGGAGAGCCATTCTGGTGTGTCTTTGGCATAACATTTGTAACTGTCCAGCTGAAAAATACAACTCTATTGTAGGTTAGGTTTTCATAAGACTGAGGTGGGTTTTCCTCTAATCTTTTACCTGGGCTTTGCGCCTTTCATATTTATTTTGACCTGACGAACTCCCCAGTCCCTGCAGGTGACTATTCCTTGAAACATTGAACCGCTGTAGTTTACAACAATTCTAATTTCTAAAGTGGAAGTTGGGAGAGTTTTATTCGGGTGGTTCAGTGAAACAATTATAGTTTCTGAGGTGGAAGTTGGGAGAGTTATATTTGGTAGTTTTGGTGAGGGAGGCCCTACTCTCTCCTTTCCCAGATGTTTAGTTCATTTCATTCCGATCTCCTCTGCATTATTGTAGCCTTTTGCTACAGCCTGTCAACTATGCCTCTGCCTATCCCTGTTCTCTCCTCTCCGCACAGGCTACACAAACGCCTCACACCGCGTGGCTGCTGCCTCTCTAACCTGGTGGTCCCTGCACGCACCACACACCTGGAGTTCCAGGTCTCAGGCAGCCTCTGGAACTGCCGTTCTGCTGCCAACAAGGCTGACTTCATCCCAGCCTATGCTACCCTCCAGTCCCTCGACTTCCTGGCGCTGACGGAAACATGAATTACCACTGAAAACACTGCTACTCCTACTGCTCTCTCCTCGTCTGACCATGTGTTCTCGCATACCCCGAGAGCATCTGGTCAGAGGGGTGGTGGCACAGGAATCCTCATCTCTCCCAAGTGGACATTCTCAATTTTTCCCCTAACCCATCTGTCTATCTCCTCATTTGAATTCCATGCTGTCACAGTCACTAGCCCATTTAAGCTTAATATCCTTGTCATCTATCGCCCTCCAGGTTCCCTTGGAGAGTTCATCAATGAGCTTGACGCCTTGATAAGTTCCTTTCCTGAGGATGGCTCACCCCTCACAGTTTTGGGGGATTTCAACCTCCCTACGTCTACATTTGACTCATTTCTCTCTGCCTCCTTCTTTCCACTCCTCTCCTCTTTTGACCTCACCCTCTCACCGTCCCCCCTACTCACAAGGCAGGCAATACGCTTGACCTCATCTTTACTAGATGCTGCTCTTCTACTAATCTCACTGCAACTCCCCTCCATGTCTCCGACCACTACTTTGTATCCTTTTCTCTCTCGCTCTCCTCCAACACTACTCACTCTGCCCCTACACAGATGGTAATGCGCCGCCGCAACCTTCGCTCTCTCTCTCCCACTACTCTCTCCTCTTCCATCCTATCATCTCTTCCCTCTGCTCAATCCTTCTCCCTCCAATCTCCTGATTCTGCCTCCTCAACCCTCCTCTCCTCCCTTTCTGCATCCTTTGACTCTCTGTGTCCCCTATCCTCCCGGCCGGCTCGGTCCTCCCCTCCAGCTCCGTGGCTTGATGACTCATTGCGAGCTCACAGAACAGAGCTCCGGCAGCGGAGCGGAAATGGAAGAAAACTAAACTCCCTGCCGACCTGGCATCTTTTCACTCCCTCCTCTCTACATTTTCTTCATCTGTTTCTGCTGCTAAGGCCACTTTCTACCACTCTAAATTCCAAGCATCTGCCTCTAACCCTAGGAAGCTCTTTGCCACATTCTCCTCCCTGCTGAATCCTCCCCCTCCTCTCTCTCTGTGGATGACTTCGTCAACCACTTTGAAAAAGAAGGTTGACGACATCCGATCCTCGTTTGTTAAGTCTAATGACACTGCTGGTCCTGCTCACACTGCCCCTACCCTATGCTTTGACTTCTTTCTCCCCTCTCTCTCCAGATAAAATCTTGCGACTTGTGACTGCAGGCCGCCCAACAACCTGCCCGCTTGACCCCATCCCCTCCTCTCTTCTCCAGACCATCTCCGGCGACCTTCTCCCCTACCTCACCTCGCTGATCAAGTCATCCTTGACCGCTGGCTATGTCCCTTCCGTCTTCAAGAGAGCGAGAGTTGCACCCCTTCTCAAAAAACCAACACTCGATCCCACTGATGTCAACAACTACAGACCAGTATCCCTTCTTTCTTTTCTTTCCAAAACTATTGAGCGTGCCGTCTTTAGCCAACTCTCTTGCTATCTCTCTCAGAATGACCTTCTTGATCCAAACCAGTCAGGTTTCAGGACTGGTCATTCAACTGAGACTGCTCTTCTCTGTGTCACGGAGGCTCTCCGCACTGCTAAAGCTAACTCTCTCTCCTCTGCTCTTGTCCTTCTAGACCTGTCTGCTGCCTTTGATACTGTGAACCATCAGATCCTCCTCTCCACCCTCTCCGAGCTGGGCATCTCCGGCGCGGCTCACTCCTGGATTGCGTCCCTACCTGACCGGTCGCTCCTGCCAAGTGGCGTAGCGAGAAGCTGTCTCCGCACCACGTGCTCTCACCACTGGTGTCCCCCAGGGCTCAGTTCTAGGCCCTCTCCTCATTCTCCCTATACACCAAGTCACTTGGCTCTGTCATATCCTCACATGGCCTCTCCTATCATTGCTACGCTGACGATACACAACTAATCTTCTCCCTTTCCCCCTTCTGATAACCAGGTGGCGAATCGCATCTCTGCATGTCTGGCAGACATATCAGTATGGATGACGGATCACCACCTCAAGCTGAACCTTGGCAAGACGGAGCTGCTCTTCCTCCCGGGAAGGACTGCCCGTTCCATGATCTCGCCATCACGGTTGACAACTCCGTTGTGTCCTCCTCCCAGAGTGCGAAGAGCCTTGGCGTGACCCTGGACAACACCCTGTCGTTCTCCGCTAACATCAAGGCGGTGACCCGATCCTGCAGGTTCATGCTCTACAACATTCGGAGAGTACGACCCTGCCTTACACAGGAAGCGGCACAGGTCCTAATCCAGGCACTTGTCATCTCCCGTCTGGATTACTGCAACTCGCTGTTGGCTGGGCTCCCTGCCTGTGCCATTAAACCCTTACAATTCATCCAGAATGCCGCAGCCCGTCTGGTGTTCAACCTTCCCAAGTTCTCTCACGTCACCCCGCTCCTCCGCACACTCCACTGGCTTCCAGTTGAAGCTCGCATCTGTTACAAGACCATGGTGCTTGCCTATGGAGCTGTGAGGGGAACGGCACCTCTGTACCTTCGGGCTCTGATCAGTCCCTACACCCAAACAAGGGCATTGCGTTCATCCACCTCTGGCCTGCTGGCTCCCCTTCCTCTGCGGAAGCATAGTTCCCGCTCAGCCCAGTCAAAACTGTTCGCTGCTCTGGCACCCCAATGGTGGAACAAGCTCCCTCACGACGCCAGGACAGCGGAGTCACTCACCACCTTCCGGAGACATTTGAAACCCCACCTCTTTAAGGAATACCTGGGATAGGATAAAGTGGTCCTTCTACCCCCCCCTTAAAAAAATAAAAAAATAAATTGTAAAGTGGTTATCCCACTGGCTATAGGGTGAATGCACCAATTTGTAAGTCGCTCTGGATAAGAGCGTCTGCTAAATGTCGTAAATGTAAATGTGACAAGCGTACCCATAACTTGATGCTGCCACCACAATATTTTAAAACACAGAGGATCAACAACATTGCATTCACGCCACATTACCAGCCTGTATGACAAAGTGAAAAGATGAAGGCCTGTGTTAAAGAAATCCACTCCAAATCATCCATTCTGTTTGCAACAAGACTATTAAAGCCAGACTCAGTATGTCTCATTTATGTCATTTGTGATTATGAAATATCAAACTGTAGGGGCAACAAAACAAACCCAGCCAAGACATAATGTAAACAAACCCAGGCAAGACATCCTAATGTGCTCTGTCTGAGAGTTCTCAAGCGGCCGCTGGGCCAGCCACCCTTTGATCAGTCAGTATCAGACAGCTGGTGTTCTCGTTTGCTTGTAGCCTACAAAAGTTGTATTTTTCAGCGTGACAATTACATAAATGTTAATGCCATAGACACACCGGAATTACTTTTCAATAGGTGTTGAGTGTTCCTGAATGGTCCAGTCTCAGTCCTGACCTAAATCTGTATGAAAATCAGAGACAAAGGTTTGAATTTTGCTGTCCATCAATGACTCTCCCCCAACGGCTTCCTACTATTTAGTTGCACCCCTTTCCAGCCTCAATTCACCTGGATTCACCTGGTCAGTCTGTCATGGAAAGAGCAGTGTTTTGTACACTCAGTGTTGCTCTAAGAGTTGTACAAAGTTGGTAGAATCTTATTCAAAATTATTCACAGATGTAATGGCTGCCAAAGGTGCTTCCACCAATTATTAACTGTGGGGTGTGAATACATACAAGACATCTTTTATTTTTATTTTTATAAGGAATTTGGAAAATGTTCTATAATTTTTCTTTCACATTGGAAATGTGGAGAACGTTGTGTACATCGAGGAAAAATATATAAGTCATCTTTTTTTTTTTTTTTTGGTGTAATTTTAAGGCAGTAAATTGTGAAGACTGTAAGTGGTGTGTAGACTTTCACTAGGCACTGTAACACTGTTTGCTTCCCTAATGTTCAGTTGTCCTGTTCTTCAGTGATCTCAGTGCGCTGCATGGCCCAGTTTGTGGGGAGAGAGGTCACGTACAGGTAAGGTCTGACACATGCGGCATACCTCAGATACTGTATGCAAATGTACAAAGGGAGTGGTTGACTTACCTGACTTACCATTTTCTCAATGTGTCATGAGTGTTGGGTAATTCATCTAACATTTGGGAAGAACGTCATTACTGCAACTTCATGATTCCACTGACAGTGACATGGTGCAATACAGAATGTTGATTTATTATGCAAAAATGCTTCATTAGAGGTCTACATTGTTTGAAGTTGTCGAATTGATAGCTTAGTTGCATTAGAGCCACTCTGAGGTTTTAAACATGTTGTAAATTATTAGCACTTGGCTGAAAGTTTTCATCTTTATTTCCTCTGGGATTGACTCTGGAAGCGGGTTGTTTAGCTGCGTCACCAAAATCTTCAAGGAGGAGGGCGTTGGGGGATTCTTTGTGTAAGTCATGCTTTTTCATACCACTTTGTAAAGTAATTTCATTTCTTAGCAGTTAGACAAGTGGGAGAAGTGAGACACATTTACTCTTTGGAATTAACCATAATTCTTACTGACTAGATCACCACAATGTTTGTGTGGGTGGCCTAGTTTGTGTAGCACTATAGGTTAAAGGACATCATTATCATTTATCTATGTATACTACCTCAGCAAACCAAATTCAAATCATGGTATGACTCAATATTACTGGTTCAAAACCTTTGAAAGTGTTTTGGCCTGTACTATATACTATATATACTATATTTATATATATATGTACTATATATATTTATTTATTGTCTATTTTTGGATGCTGTGTGTTTGCAGGGGGATTGTGCCCCATGTCCTAGGTAAGGTCATCTTTCTGTGGTGTTGTAACCTCCTGGACCATTTCATCAACACCTACGCAGTGGACGACAATGTAAGCACAGTACAGACACCTCTAACACTGGTCTAAGATCAGCTGTCACTAAAATAACCTCAGTTGTAAACCCCTGTGAGACCAACACATCTCTGTTGAAATTGTAGATTCTTTACGAGGCCATAAGGGCAGGAAGAATACAGTAATCTATTTGTCTTGTTAACCACTCTTGAATAACAGGAAGAGAATGCTTAAAACAGATTCTACTTCATCCTTTGTCCAATACCGGACATGAGTTTCATAGTCAAAATCAGATGCAATCGGGGGTTGGAACCAAAATGATTTTCTAATCTTTTAATTCTGAACAGAACCACTATTTTTTTTGTTCCGTTCCACGGTTCCGACCAGCAAAATAAAGTTCAGACCCAGTTTGAACCCCAAAAAAGTACTGGTTTATATCATTCCTTTCTGTTGCTTTTTTTCTTTGATTACTTCAGCAATCAGTACGGATAGAGCAGGCAAGCTAGTTGTTTACATGCGTGATGGACAGACAAGTGTAGCCTATGGCGCAATATGCGACTGAAATTTTGCGGGTGGGGAGAGAGTGAGAGAGGGTTGAGGAGGAGGCTTGACCTGCTGGACATCTTTTTATGACATGCATTATCTGAATTAGGTCCACATAATTATACCTATACCCAGGAGGAGCGGCTTGAGATAGCTAGCTAACAAGATTGAGCTAGCTAGCTAACAAGATTGAGCTAGCAAGCTAGCTAAGAAGCTTGTGTGTGTGCACAACGGCACCAGAATTAAAAACACGTCCTACCTTGCTGTAGTTAATAAATCCAAAGTGAAATGTGATAAGTTAATCCATTAATCTCAAGCTAATAAAAAATGTCTGTCCCTATCTTCTAAATCACTCTCGTAACGTCAGTACAATAGCCTATGCTTCGGATGGGGGAGGGGCAGGTAGCCTAAACACGCGCACACACAGGCAAAGATTTTCAGCTGGCAGGCAGACACTGGAATACGTTTCTGAGTGACAGAGTGAGGGCTTTGCATAGGCGCTTTGTTGCATTTTTTTGTGGGACTGTAAAAAAATGTCTGGAGTGTAAAATAACATTATTAACCGGTTCCCATGCTTTTAAAATAAAGTTTCTGTTCCGGAACAGTATGGATCACTTTTGTTTCCGGTTACGTTTCTGTTCCTTGAACCGGTTCCAACCCCTGTCTGGATGCAATGTATTCTTTCTACTCTTTATTTAATGATATCAAATAGATAGGAATAGTTAAAGATCATCATCATGCTATTCTGTTTAAAATGAATGTGCACAGAGGGTGACGGTCCAGGGTTCAAGGCCTTCCTTGAATCCGTCTGAGGCAGGGTCTGGTAAACCCAACGACTATGGGGTACAGGGTAGGGGGTTGATACCTTGCAGCTGAACACTGGGCTGGAGGGTCTGATCAATCCAGCAATGACTGGGTAGGCCCGCTCAACACTGGTTCAATATCTAATAGCTCAGGGCAGATGCCCAGGGATGATAGAAGAGATCATGACATCATGTGTTGGAAAACAGTATGTTTGTGACTGAGCACAGTAGAAAACCAACATGATGAAGCTGAGGAACATTTTCTGTCCACAAAACATCCCTTGCATCATGTAAAAGGGGATGACAAGAGTATGGAATACTGAATCTAGTGATTGCATCGCATGCAATACATTTTCACCCAGTTTAAAGCCTCTTAAATAATCACAGCTTGCTCATGGACACCGTAAAATAAACAACAAGCTAAATTCTCACTAGAAATGTGAATAATACAGTATTTCTTTTGCATATTTCCAAGCTGTTTTGTGCACAGAAAATGCCTAATACCATTATTTTATAAATGCTTATAAATGCACTCACACCTTTTTGCAGTTCAGCCAAGCCCCAGTAATCAGAAGCTACACTAAGTTAGTGATGGGGGTAAGTTCAGCTGCACAACCTCTGCATGTCATTGTACTATATTTTTATGAATTAACTGTCGTGGTGGGGCTATTTTGAGTATTTGTTTCCCTAGTTTATCTCAGTTCTAAAAGCCTCCTTGTTTTACAATGCTAATCAGGTGGTGTTGCACCTATGGCAGTTGTGTTCACCTTGTTGTCCCTTGTTTGAGCTCCTACCTCTGTCTCCAGATTGCTGTGAGTGTGTTGACATACCCATTTATGCTGGTGGCAGACCTGATGGCAGTCAACAACTGTGGGTAAGTGATTATTGTTTAAAAGGCTGTTTAAAAAAAGTTGAAATGTTTTTAACTCAAGACGACCGGAGCACTCGCAATACAGTGCAAAAACGTGCATGCTTCTCATTGAAAAAATAGAGCTTTTATTGTCTGCTTAAAATATTCTGTTGGTAGGTATGATGAAGATCAAATTGCTGCTGCTCTTGTTGAAAAGATCGGGCTGAAATGTTGATTTGGGGTGTTTCATGGTCATCAAGATGAGTTGTGAAGAAGCATAACTGAGATCAAAATGATGTTCCTGTTGGGAAGTGCTTGGGATCTCATCAAAGAGAGAAGTTTGTCCCGCTCAGTAAAGCCTCAAACATAAATTGTCTGCAACACTGAAATGGGCTACTTCTTCTATGTGAATTAATGAGGAGGCGGAACACACCTAAATTCAAACTGTTGTTAGAAAATAAAACTTGTAAGAAAATAATTTGAAATTGACAAGTTGAAACATAGCCTATAGATAATTAGCAGGCAACGTGCCTTGGTTTGAGGGTAGTGTGGGTTATCTGCCCTGTTGCGCAATCACATTTTGGAACAGTGAGTGCATTCTGACCTCAAGTGCATAAAACAACTCACGCTGTGCGACTGTTAGAGATATTTTTTTTTGCCAAGAATTTCATTTTAAGGTTCTCCAGAGCTTTTTACTATCATTCTTTATATCATTTATCTTTGTTCCATAGTATAGTTTCTTCTTCTTTTTGTTTAGTTTACTTACATGATTTCTCAATTTACTGTAAGTTTGTCAGTCTGCTGTGCTGTCAGACTTATTTGCTATTCCATTTGCCTTATCCCACTCAGCAATTCATAATCTATCCATGGGGATTTGGCAGTTCTAACAGTCAGTTTCTTGATGGGCGCATTTCTATCAATAACCGGAAGAAGCAGTTTCATACATGATTCAAGTGTGGTGTCCTGTTGTTCCTCATTACACACATCAGACCACATTTTTTTCTCACATCTTCAACATAGGAGTAATTGCAAAACCTCTTGTATGATCGCATATACACAATTTTAGGTCCGGTCTTTGGAACTTTGTTTTTTCTAGATATAGCTATTATATTATGATCACTTCATCCAATGGGTGTGGATACTGTTTTAGAGCAGATTTCTGCCACATTAGTAAAGATGTGATCAATACACGTGGATCATTTAGTTCCTGTTCTGTTTGTAAATATCCTGGTATGTTGGCTGAAAACCTGAACCAAATTGCAGGCATCGGTTACATTTTGAAGCTTCTTTTTGAGTGGGCAGCTTGATGACAACCAGTCAATATTTAGGTCACCCAGAAAATATACCTCTCTGTTGATATCACATACATTATCCAACATTTCACACATATAGTCCAAATACTAACTTTTATTACTCTGTGGTCTATAGAAATTTCATACGAGAATAAGCTTTAGGTGAGGCAGATGAACCTGTAGCCATATTACTTCTACATCATCTGACATGAGATCCTTTCTCAGCCTAACAGGAATATGACTCTGGACATTTATAGCAACACCTCCTATATTTGCATTTCTATCTTTCCTGTAAATGCTACAACCATGTATAGCTACTACTGCATTGTCAAAGGAATTATCTAAGTGTGTTTCAGGGATGGATATGAATGTTTTCAGATGTTAGTAAGTTGTTAATTTCATGAACCTTTGTTTCTCAGGCTACATATGTTAAATTGGGCCATTTCTTGTCCTTTTCTGGGTTGCTTATTTGTTTTTTCTGCTATTCTGAGAGGCTGATCCGAGGTAGACATGTCTGTGACATTTACATTTGAGCCAATGGTACTGAGTGGGCTGCCCACAGTGGGCTTCTTCCTAAGGCAGACAGTTTCATTGCAAACAGTGTAATTCAATTCTATGGGCATATGATTATTGTTGACAATACCTTCGGAGCTAACATTTAAAGGAACATAGATTAGGTTACTTACATTGACAGCACTTATATTTCTCAGGGATATAATACGATTTCCATGACCTCTGTTGCTTATTATGACAGGGAGGACTGGAACGCTACCAAACCCAGACTGTCAGTCTCTTAAGAAGTTCGCTATGTTGACGGAGATAATCCTGGAACCCCTGCGGTTAAGGTGAATCCTGTCTCTTTTAAAGAGTGTTGGTTGCTCCCACAGCAAGTCAAAATTGTCACAAAAGGAGACATTCCTGTCTTTGCAAAGTTTCTTCTGGAACTCGTTTAGGGCAGTGAGGAAGCTGTAACATTCCAAATGCCTTCTATAGCACAACAGGGGGCCAGATATGTTTATACTCTTCCCTGTGCCAACAATTAATTGCAGTGATTCTAAATGAACAATGATTCTAAATGAATTGCATTGAAGCCAAATAGACGTTATGCCGATGTCACACGAAGCAATCTGGACGCAATTTCTGTTGCTTGCAACAAAGTTGCATTTCGGATGCTTCGTGTGTCACCCCCCAAAAATGGCAAAAAATTGCTTGCAACAACGATGCATTGCATCGCACGACATAGAATATAATTCTATTTCATGCAACTGATTGTATGCAATGTCCAATCGGTGAGCAGAAAAAGTAGCTAACATGACACATCATATATGACCGTTGAAACATTATCTAGCTAGCTAACGTCGGCTAACAATCATCCCTACGTTTAGCTAGCTAGCTCTAAATACTTATCAGTATTTATTTATCAGCTAGTATAATAATGTCGAAGAAATCAGCTGCCTTTACATGGACACACACCAAAGAGGTCCAAGTTATAGAATACTTCCAAGGTATTGACATTTCTCAGTAGGCTACATTCAATGAATGATACAATTGAAGTTAGCTAGCATTGCACTTTCCCAAAAGTTTCAGATATCAAGGACAAGTTCAGGAACTTGCTAACTACATTTGGAGGGAGAACAAGAAAGAAGAGCAGTCCAAGAGTTCAGGGACAGAAGAGGTGTATGTGCTGAAGTGGGCGCATTTCATACGCTTGCACTTCCTGCGGGATGTCTTGGAAGCAAGACCGAGCCAGGACAACCTGACCACACACGATGATGAGATCTTCGAGCTGACTCTGACTCCCTTTCCTCCAAGAAGTCTGGTAGGCTACATAGCAATACAACTATTGGACATGTTATTCTAGACTAGCCTATGTTATAACCCAGTATACAGAACTATTGCAACACCTGGTGGCATCAATGTGTAACTGCGTTCTCAAATAGCACATTACCACAGTTTTAGTGGTGCCAGTAAAGTAAGAATGTCTTTATTCTTCATGAAGGTCAATTGGCACAGACATATCACAGAGGCAGAAGAGACATCGCCTACCACCAGCATCTCAAGGAGAGTACCCAAGAGGGCAGCAGTAAATCTGGCAAAAGGGGATGTGTATTACCAGGTGTTAAACATATTGAAGGGAACCGAAACTGACACAAGCACCATATTTGGACAGTATAAATGATCTCCCTCCATCGCTCTATAGTATTCTGAAAATATTCTGCATTTGGTGGTTGAGTCGCGGAAAGGAGCTCCAGCGTTTTCTTGATTTGCTGCCTGAAATTATATATTTTCTGGAATCAAGGAATGAGGAGTATGAGCAGCTGTCAGAGGATGCATGGTTGCTGGACTTTGAGTTCCTTAAAGATTTAACAGCAAAACTGAACAAGCTCAACTGTGAGCTGCAAGGGAAATACCTAAACATGGCCCACATGATTAGCGCAGTGAATGCATTCAAGGTGAAGCTGGGTTTGTGGACCTCCCAGCTAAGGAATTGGAGGCTGACACACTTCCCAAACCTTGAAAATGTGTCACAAAACATTGAAGACAAAAACGCCTTTCATCCTGAACAATTCTGTGCCGATCTGAACAAACTGGCATCAGAATTCAACTGGCGATTTCAAGAGGTAAACCAGATGGAGAAAGTTGTTGCTTTTATCTCAAACCCTTTCCTACATTGACATTGAAGAGCTTTACCAACGGGAGCTGACATGGAGATAATTGATTTGCAAAGCTAGATCAAGAGACAAGGACTTTTGGGGACTTGTGAGTAGAGAGAAGTATCCACTCCTTTCATTCTGCGGTCTTAATGTGGAGGCCTTCTTTGGATCCACTTACCTCTGTGAGATGGCCTTTTCAGAGATCATCAAGTCCAAATACCGCACTCGCCTTACTGATGCACATCTAACAGACTGCATTAGACTGGCCGTGTCAATGAGCCGGATTACAAAACGCTTGCAGAAAGTGTGCAGTCACAGCCATCACATTGACTGAGTGAGTATTGTACTATTGTACATCGTTTTCCAGTGTATATATTGAGCTCATAACAGATGGAAAGATTGTTACTGTGGTGCCTTACTTTCACACAGAATGGAGTTAATGTTCTTGTAACAGAGAGCCATATTGTTACAATTCAGAACTGTGGTGCATTACTTTCCTGTGTACAGTATATATTGAACCTGTCATTGAACAGGGTTAAAGAGTTGCAGCATAGACAGAGAGACATATTGTTACTATTCAAAAAGCATTGTATGTGCTGTCTTTAGTATTGGTGCTTTTATATTGGGCCTGTCATTGAAAAGAGTTAGGAACGTCTATTGTTGCACTTGCTTTCCATTCTTTATTATAAGAATCATCTGTCAGCTGTCTGAATTGCTCTAGGGACTTCAAAGCATCCAATCGAAACATATTTTGGAGATTATATTCCAAACATAGGGTGCAAGGAAATTAAAAGCCGATTTACCTAACTCTGTAGACACCAAATTAGTCTCCAAAGTTAACCAACCCTGTGAATGGGTTTGATAACTTGTAATTTAAAATCTTAACAGTGATGTTAGGTCGGAAGCTTATGGAGCAGGGCATTGTAAACAAAAAGAGTGTAATGATGTGATCTACATGACTTTAAATAGGTACAGCCAACCTTTTGGTAAATAATGCAGTGATGAGTATAAATTTGTCTCCTGTGATAAAACAAAGGGTGCTATAATAAACAACATCCAGGGGTCTAAAAGTAGTGGCAGCTGCACTTTTGATAAATAGTAAGGTTGACTGCACAATATGCTTCCTGCTGACTATAAAAAAAAGCCCACTTTAAATCTTAGCTTCTTAACAAACGCATTTGTATGCTTTTTAAACGTTAAATCATTGTTCATCCAAATACCAAGGTATTTGTATGCAGGGACTTGTTTGATTGTAGAACCATCCGATGAGTGAAGATGTAATCCATCTGAGACAATCTTACAAGAACTTGAAAACAGCATGTATTAAGCACAAGTTTTAAATCAGTAAGGGCTTCCTGTACAGCTGCGAAATTGGACTGTGTAGCCTTGTCACAGCCAGGTCAGTAGTCGGGGCAATTGTGTACACATAATAGTATCATCCACATATAGATGAAATGTAAAATGTTTAACAGATTGACCAATAGTATTTAAATATAAATAGTGAAAAGAACAGGTCCTAGTATCGACCCCTGCGGACACTAAGTTAATCGTGAAACCATGAGCAGGCGTCAGAGCCCAGGCCAATCGAGGACATCTTGTTCAATAAAATAGCATGATCAACAGTATCAAATGCATTTGACAGGTCCCCAAACAAGGCAGCACAATTCATTTTAGCGTCCAAAGCGGTGACAATATCATTAACAACTAATGTGGTTGCTGTGATAGTGCTGTGCCCTGGCCTAAACCCAGATGTATTTATATTCAAAATACCATGCTCAGATTAAAAAAGTTTGTAGTTGCTTATTTACCAAAGATTTGAGAATCTTTGCTATACATGGAAGCCTGGAGATGGGACGATAATATATCAAGATCACCGGGGCTCCCGAGTGGCGCAGCGGTCTAAGGCACTGCATCTCAGTGCTTGAGGCGTCACTACAGACCCCCTGGTTCGATTCCAGGCTGTATCACAACCGGCCGTGTAGGCCGTCGTTGTAAATAAGAATTTGTTCTTAACTGTGCTGGAGTGGCAGCACATAAACTGTTTCCCATACTTTAGGAATATTTCCTGATAACAATGTTAGATTTAAGATATGGGTTACTGAGCCAGCAATGAGGGGGGCAGCACACTTGGGCATACCCAGCTCTAATTGGTCAGCCCCTGTGGAGTTCCTGGTATCGATAGCAAGTAAGCCATCAATGACTTATTTTTCTGTGAATTGCCAAACTTTACAATTTTCCGAGTCAATCTGCAAAATTCCAGAATCAGCATTTAGCCCACTCTTAGACATAGTAGGGCTAGACACTCTTTCAAAAAGATAGCCTGCTGACATACAGTGGGGGAAAAAGTATTTAGTCAGCCACCAATTGTGCAAGTTCTCCCACTTAAAAAGATGAGAGAGGCCTGTAATTTTCATCATAGGTACACGTCAACTATGACAGACAAAATGAGGAAAAAAAAATCCAGAAAATGAATTTATTTGCAAATTATGGTGGAAAATAAGTATTTGGTCAATAACAAAAGTTTCTCAATACTTTGTTATATAGCCTTTGTTGGCAATGACACAGGTCAAACGTTTTCTGTAAGTCTTCACAAGGTTTTCACACACTGTTGCTGATATTTTGGCCCATTCCTCCATGCAGATCTCCTCTAGAGCAGTGATGTTTTGGGGCTGTCGCTGGGCAACAGACTTTCAACTCCCTCCAAAGACTTTCTATGGGGTTGAGATCTGGAGACTGGCTAGGCCACTCCAGGACCTTGAAATGCTTCTTACGAAGCCACTCCTTCGTTGCCCGGGCGGTGTGTTTGGGATCATTGTCATGCTGAAAGACCCAGCCACGTTTCATCTTCAATGCCCTTGCTGATGGAAGGAGGTTTTCACTCAAAATCTCACGATACATGGCCCCATTCATTCTTTCCTTTACACGGATCAGTCGTCCTGGTCCCTTTGCAGAAAAACAGCCCCAAAGCATGATGTTTCCACCCCCCATGCTTCACAGTAGGTATGGTGTTCTTTGGATGCAACTCAGCATTCTTTGTCCTCCAAACACGACGAGTTGAGTTTTTACCAAAAAGTTATATTTTGGTTTCATCTGACCATATGACATTCTCCCAATCCTCTTCTGGATCATCCAAATGCACTCTAGCAAACTTCAGACGGGCCTGGACATGTACTGGCTTAAGCAGGGGGACACGTCTGGCACTGCAGGATTTGAGTCCCTGGCGGCGTAGTGTGTTACTGATGGTAGGCTTTGTTACTTTGGTCCCCGCTCTCTGCAGGTCATTCACTAGGTCCCCCCGTGTGGTTCTGGGATTTTTGCTTACCGTTCTTGTGATCATTTTGACCCCACGGGGTGAGATCTTGCGTGGAGCCCCAGATCGAGGGAGATTATCAGTGGTCTTGTATGTCTTCCATTTTCTAATAATTGCTCCCACAGTTGATTTCTTCAAACCAAGCTGCTTACCTATTGCAGATTCAGTCTTCCCAGCCTGGTGCAGGTCTACAATTTTGTTTCTGGTGTCCTTTGACAGCTCTTTGGTCTTGGCCATAGTGGAGTTTGGAGTGTGACTGTTTGAGGTTGTGGACAGGTGTCTTTTATACTGATAACAAGTTCAAACAGGTGCCATTAATACAGGTAACGAGTGGAGGACAGAGGAGCCTCTTAAAGAAGAAGTTACAGGTCTGTGAGAGCCAGAAATCTTGCTTGTTTGTAGGTGACCAAATACTTATTTTCCACCATAATTTGCAAATAAATTCATTAAAAATCCTACAATGTGATTTTCTGGATTTTCTTTTCTCAATTTCTGTCATAGTTGACGTGTACCTATGATGAAAATTACAGGCCTCTCTCATCTTTTTAAGTGGGAGAACTTGCACAATTGGTGGCTGACTAAATACTTTTTTTCCCCACTGTAAAATGACAATTAAAATGCCAATGATGGCATTTTTGTCAGTAATGGGGCCAGAGTCTGAATTAATTTGTTGGGGCAGAGAGGAGGAAGTACAACCCTTTAGAGATATGACAGTTTTCCAGAATTTAGCCAGATTCCCCTTACATAATAATCAGATTTATCCTTTCTGATTAGTCTTGTACATTGATTCCTCTGTTTTTTATTTGTTTTATTTAACCTTGTATTTCATCAGGGAGTCATACTGAGACCAAGGTCTATTTTACAGATGAGCTCTGAATTACATAAATTACAAAAAATACACACATCAAAATATAAATACAAAAATGCAAGCAGAAAGAAAGAAAAACACGGTCATAAAAAAAACAAACACATTAATCAGTAATAACATCCTCAATGTCACGCCCTGGCTCTGGGACTCTGATATGTTGAGCCAGGGTGTGTTGTTTCTTTGTGTTTTGTGTGCTAGGGTGATAGTCTAGTTTTGTATTTCTATGTTGGCCAGGGTGGCTCCCAATCAGAGACGGCTGTTGCTCGTTATCTCTGATTGGGAGCCATACTTAGGTAGCCGTTAGGCATTCATTTGGTGTGGTTTCTTGTTCCGTGTTGGTTTGTGGATGTAACCAGGGACGTCACGTTATCATTTTGTTCGTGTGATCATTATTTAAATAAAATATGTTCGCATTCCACGCTGCGCCTTGGTCCTCTCTTCCCGACGATCGTGACAGAAGAAACCACCATAACTGGACCAAGCAGCGTGTCCAGGAGCCAACGCCAGAGAGGACTCTAATGGATATTAACCTCGACTGGGTCAAGCCGCGGGAGGAGGAGAGAGGTTGGACTTGGAAGCAGAAGAGCGAGAGTTGGGCGAGAACTATGGAGGCCTGGTCCACGGGGAGGAGAGACACCCTGAAAATCTTTAGGGGGGGGCTCACGCCGTGGACGACGGGGCAGCAGGAGGCCGCGATAGAGCGGTTAGTAGAGGAGGCCGCCAGGTTACGGGGGCCACTGGTCACAAAAGGGGAGGAAAGTGTAGAGGCACGGCGAGAGGTACTGGGGTGTGTTACCAGTCCGGTCCGTTCCTGATCCCCGCGTAGGGCCAGTGGTGTGTGTCCCCAGTACGGTCCGGCCTGTTCCTGTCCCTCGCACCGAGCCTGTGGTGCGCGTCGCCAGCCCGGTTCGGCCCGTCCCTGCTCCCCGCACCAAGCCAATGGTGCGCGTCGTCAGCCCGGTCCGGCCTGTTCCTGCTCCCGCACCAAGCCAGTGGTGCGCTTCGTCAGCCCGGTTCGGCCCGTCCCTGCTCCCCGCACCAAGCCAATGGTGCGCGTCGTCAGCCCGGTCCGGCCTGTTCCTGCTCCCCGCACCAAGCCAGTGGTGCGCGTCGTCAGCCCGGTTCGGCCCGTCCCTGCTCCCCGCACCAAGCCAGTGGTGCGCTTCGTCAGCCCGGTTCGGCCCGTCCCTGCTCCCCGTACCAAGCCAATGGTGCGCGTCGTCAGCCCGGTCCGGCCCGTCCCTGCTCCCCGCACCAAGCCTGTGGTGCGCGTCGTCAGTCCGGCACAGCCCGTGCCTGTTCCACCGGTGCCTGGTCCGGCACCGGTCAGCTGCTCCACTCCGGAGCTAGAGCAATCCGCTCCACCAGTGTTCAGTCCAGCTCCGGCCAGCAGGGCCAGACCGGACCAGGGGCGCTTTGGGGGGTTGGTTGGAGGGTGGGGGTCAAGCCCGGAGCCGGAACCGCCTCCGAGGAGGAATGCCCACCCGGCCCTCCCTGTTCGGTTTATGTTTGGCGCGTGCGCAGTCCGCGCCTTTGGGAGTACTGTCACGCCCTGGCTCTGGGACTCTGTTATGTTGAGCCAGGGTGTGTTGTTTCTTTGTGTTTTGTGTGCTAGGGTGATAGTCTAGTTTTGTATTTCTATGTTGGCCAGGGTGGCTCCCAATCAGAGACGGCTGTTGCTCGTTATCTCTGATTGGGAGCCATACTTAGGTAGCCGTTAGGCATTCATTTGGTGTGGTTTCTTGTTCCGTGTTGGTTTGTGTATGTAACCAGGGACGTCACGTTATCGTTTTGTTAGTGTGATCATTATTTAAATAAAATATGTTCGCATTCCACGCTGCACCTTGGTCCTCTCTTCCCGACGATCGTGACACTCAATCAGTTTTCTGAATTGCCCTAGAGGCACCAGAACATCAAATTTAAGATTATTTTGTAGATTGTTCCACAAACAAGATGCAAAAAAACTAAAAGCTTATTTACCTAACTCAGTAGAGACCAAAGGCATTTCCAGAGCCTAACCTGAGACCAAGTGTGGTAACTTGTACAGTACCAGTCAAAAGTTTGGACACACCTACTACTCATTCCAGGGGTTTTCTTAATTTTTACTATTTTGTACATTGTAGAATAATAGTGAAGACATCAAAACTATGCAATAACACATATGGAATCATGTAGTAACCAAAAAAGTGTTAAACAAATCAAAATATATTTTATATTTGAGATTCTTCAAAGTAGCCACCCTTTGCGTTGATGACAGCTCTGCACACTCTTGGCATTCTCTCAACCAGCTTCATGAGGTAGTCACCTGGAATGCATTTCAATTAACAGGTGTGCCTTAATTTGTGGAATTTCTTTCCTTCTTAATGCATTTGAGCCAATCAGTTGTGTTGTGACAAGGTAGGGTTGGAATACAGAAGATAACCCTATTTGGTAAAAGACCAAGTCCATATTATGGCAAGAACAGCTCAAATAAGCAAAGACAAACGACAGGCCATCATTACTTTAAGACATGAAGGTCAGTCAATCCGGAAAATTTCTAGAACTTTGAAGGTTTCTTCAAGTGCAGTCACAAAAACCATCAAGTGCTATGATGAAACTGGCTTTCATGAGGACCGCCACAGGAAAGGAAGTCCCAGAGTTACCTCTGCTGCAGAGGATAAGTTCATTAGAGTTACCAGCCTCAGAAATTGCTGCCCAAATAAGTGGTGTGTGGGTGCTTTGCTGGTGACACTGTCAGTGATTGATTTAGAATCAGCATGGCATCTGGTTTGCGCATAGTGGGACTATCATTTGTTTTTCAACAGGACAATGACCCAACACACCTCCAGGCTGTGTAAGGGCTATTTGACCAAGAAGGAGAGTGATTGAGTGCTGCATCAGATGACCTGGCCTCCATAGTCACCTGACCTCAACCCAATTGAGATGGTTTGGGATGAGTTGGACCGCAGAGTGAAGGAAAAGCAGCCAACAAGTGCTCAGCATATGTGGGAACTCCTTCAAGACTGTTGGAAAATCATTCCAGGTGAAGCTGGTTGAGAGAATGCCAAGAGCGTGCAAAGCTGTCATCAAGGCAAAGGGTGGTTACTTTGAAGAATCTAAAATATGATTTGATTTGTTTAACACTTTTTTGGTTACTACATGATTACATGTGTAACTACATGTGTTACTACATGTGTTATTTCATAGTTTTGATGTCTTCACTATTATTCTACAATGTAGAAAATAGTAAAAATAAAGAAAAACCCTTGAATGAGTAGGTGTGTCCAAACTTTTGACTGGTACTGTATATATATTTTTTTCAGCT
This sequence comes from Coregonus clupeaformis, assembly GCF_020615455.1. Classification (NCBI taxonomy): domain Eukaryota; kingdom Metazoa; phylum Chordata; class Actinopteri; order Salmoniformes; family Salmonidae; genus Coregonus; species Coregonus clupeaformis. The sequence continues at coordinate 34,204,125 of NC_059215.1, read as the reverse complement.
AAACATTACGGGTCGCCACTGGTCCTACCTGATGCCGGGTGATCGGCCCAATCAATGCATTGTTCTATACCTACCTTAGTAGAGCAGGTCAATATGAGAATGATCTTTACTTCATTCACCAGGCAAATGTCAACCTCTGGTCTTTCCACTATGTGGAAGAAACAAGTACTGCATTATTATACCATTCTGAAGCTGATAGTGAAAAATCAAACGACCTCAAAATAATTATGAAATATCTAATTCTGTCTGTAAAGTTACTGTTTCTAACTTGTTGAATCATATGTGCCATCATTTGAAGTGATGTCACAATTCAAGTAAAAATCAAAATCAATGAGTTTAACCATTGCAACTTTTGGCAAATGAGAACAGCTATTCATTCTAGTGTTGAGGATGCATTTTAGCACTTTGTGAGTCTATGGCATGGCAAATTGGAGAACATTCTAGAGCTTTGTTACTTTGTCACATCACACATTATAGCACTTTGTGGGTCTATTCCATCATAAATAAGGGAGCATTTTAGAGCATTGTTAATCCATGACGTCACAAGGAAGTAATCTCGGCAAGCCAGAACTAAAGTCTTGCGACAGTTACTCGATTAAATTCTGGGGGGAGATGTCTGACTAGAACCAGTGGCGAAAGCAGGTCGATAGCTCCACACCCTCTTTCTACAATTCGAAATATGCGCACACCTACGAAATTGTGATTTGTCCAGATAATTAGTGACGGGAAAACCACCTCACCGGGACAATGTTCCTCATTAGTCGTCACATCCATTTATGTTACGTGCGTCTGTCCACAAGAGATTACAAGAAACTTTACATTCTAGAACTTTGTTTGTCTTTGACATCACACATTCTAGCACTTTGTGGGTCTATGCCATCACAAATATGGGGGCATTCTAGAGCGTTGTTTGTCTATGACTGCTTTTCACTGTCGTTCCTTGAGGGCCAAAACACTTCTGGTTTTCATCCTCTCCTTCTAATAAGGGACTAATTCAGACCTGGGACACCAGGTGTGTGCAGTTAACTAACAGGTAGAAACAAAAACCAGAAGTGTTTTGGCCGTCCAGGACCAGAATTGAACTGCCCTGGTCTATGACATCACATATTCCAGCACTTTGTAGGTCTATGACATCAGCAATAAGGGCACATTCTAGTACTGTGTTTGTCTATGACAGGATTCCCCAACTGGCAGCCTGCGGGCTGAATTTGGCCCCTACGTTTTCGGAGCAAAAAAAAAAAGTTATTCTAATTTAAGTTTTTCGGACATAAAAGACTAAAAACACCAGCAAATCAGCTCCAAGTAATTTTTATTTTGGAAATCTGTTCCAAAGTATTCCCATGCATAATAGAGAGATATATGTGATCGTATAAAAAAGGTTTGAAATTACTATGTTTTAGTCAAATATTATATGTTTGGGCTTACTGTAGTACATTTTCAGTCTGCAAATTATTTGTAATTATGTTCCGGCCCCCTGACCATCCACTCAATAAATAATTGGGCGGTTGCGGAATCTAGTTGATGATACCTGGTCTATGACATCTCAATGAAGGGTGCATTATTATTTAGCCAATTACATCTTCAGGTATATGACATTGTCAAGAGCCCTCAATAAAGATTTATCAAAGTAAACATTTAACCAGTATTATTTTAGTCACTCTTGATGTAGTCTTTTCACAATTTCTTTCAACACTAATATACCCCCATCATTTCCTTGGGAAACTATTATTATATAATATTGCTATACCGTAAACCACAAAGTTTACGTTTTTTTTTTAATGGTTGCTTCATTGTCGGTCCTCAAACATGGCATTGAATCAAATTAATCATCTACAATGCCACCATGAAAGAGGTATTATAGTTTGAAGTAAAATCAATAGCCTGAGATCCAGACCCCATGGTACAACGCAAGTTTACGTAACCAATGTGATAAAGCTATGCCAGAGACAGAAGAGGAAGCAAGACATCCCACTCCTTAATTTTTTCTGCTTCATATACAGTCAATGAACTAAGCAGACCAGACCCAGCTGCTATCACATTGGTGCTTATGGAAGAGCCACCCTGTTAAGCAGACCGGAACTGACAATGTTTTTCAATGATAAACGGCCTGAGTGGGACGTCTTCATTTATCCACCATCTTTGGCTATGCATCTGGTCAGGGCCAGGTAAAAATCAATAGGGTTTGCATCTGTAAATGTAAGCTACGGCATTCATTCTTTCTTTTTCAAGGAAAAATAAGTGTGTATGAAATAGGCTACGACCGGGTCAAAATTACCCTGTCATAAATCACTGATCATATTTACCTTGTAGCCAAATGTTACTTCTTCTAACCCGTGAATTTATGAAAGTGTGACTTCAGGTGGCGCTCTTTCTTCTGGTTTAAGCCTGTCTCCACAACCTAGGGAAATTCCAGTGGTATAGAAATCACAAGGCCATTGTTAGTGTTACGTAATTATAAAAGTTAACAGGATGTCTTTGTTTTGAGTCCCGGTGTTGGCCGTTGTTGAGCGCCTATGCAGCTCTGTTGTTTAGTAGCTACTGAAGGTTTCTCAGATTTGCAACATTCTAAGGTTTGATTCTGTCAATAAACGTCATAATGGCTCAGTCCATTATGCGCACTTTTGCCACGTAATAATGGTGCCACGCGCCTTAAATTTAAGTTAGTTTAGTTTATTAGGATCCCCATTAGCCTCTGCACATGCAGCAGCTACTCTTCCTGGGGTCCACATAAAACTTACAAATAAATGACAAAGTACAGCACAGTTATAGAGGACAAAAAAAAATACAAACATAAAAAAATAAAAATAAGAGTTACATACTAACCAATAATATAAACGCAACAATTTTGTGCTGTAGTCAATAAAAGGCCACTCTAAAATGTGCAGTTTTGTCACACAACACAATGCCCAGTCATGTGAAATCCATATATTAGGGCCAAATGTATTTATTTCAATTGACTGTATGCATCTATCACAGTGTGTAAACAAAACTCCATTACAATTTGGCAAGATAATAAGCTGGGGTATGGGGGAGACAAAATACTGATACCTACTGTTACTCAGTAAAATCTGTGAAATAATTGCATGTTGCGTTTATATTTTTGTTCAGTATACTGTATATGCACGAACTCTATCGAACTGTTTTGGCTGTTAAGCATGGGGATGCCTTAAGAATCTCAGTGAGCTCACTGGCAGTAGGTGCTGATGTGTAAGAGTGTGCAATCATCAGCATACATAGTCATTTTAGCTTCTTGTAAGACAAGTGGCAAATCTTTTGTAAAAATAGAGATGAGTAACGGTCCAAGGCAACTGCCCTGAGGGATACTGCACTGTACATACAGTTTCTGATGTTGGAGAAGCTTCCATTGAAGAATACTGTCTGAGTTCTATTGGATAAGTAACTCCAACCATGTGATGGCAGGTGTAAAGCCATAAGTGAGTTTTTTTCAATAAGAAATTATGATCAATAACATCAAAGGCTGCACTGAAAACTAACAATACAGCTCTAACTATAATCTTTATTATCCATTTATTTTAGCCAGTCATCTGTCAGTGCAGTACAAGTTGAGTGCCCTTCTCTATATGCATGCTGAAAGTCAGTAGCTTGTTCTTTTGAAAAATTGCATTGTATTTGTTTGAAGACAATTTTCTCCATCAGTTTACCAAGAACAGGCAGCAAACTGATTGGCCGGCTGTTAGAGCCAGCAAAGGCTGCTTTACTATTTTTAGGTAGTGGAATTACTTTAGCTTTCTTCCACGCCTGTGGACACACTCCTTTAGGCTTTGGTTAAAGACATGGCAAATAGGGGTGGCAAAACAGACTTCTACCATTCTCAATAATTTTCCACCTAGGTTGTCTATACCTGGTGGCTTATCATTATTGATGGATAACAATCGTTTTTTCCCCCTCTTCCACACAAACTTGACCAAATTCAAACAGAAATCCTTCTCTTTCAATATTAGATATTCAATTCACAAATATGATGGTTCACTGTTTAATGTTGTCATTTCACTTCTCAGTTTGTCCACTTTACCAGTGAAATATTCATTAACATGATTGGCTATATCAAACTTTAATGAACATTGGCTTTTTCTTTGCAATTCTGCCTAGAAGGTCAGCATCCCGGAGTCGCCTCTTCTCTGTTGACGTTGAGACTGATGTTTTGCGGGTACTATTTAATGAAGCTGCCAGTTGAGGACCTGTGAGGCATCTGTTTCTCAAACTAGACACTCTAATGTATTTGTCCTCATGCTCAGTTGTTTACCGGGGCCTCCCACTCCTCTTTCTATTCTGGTTAGAGCCAGTTTGCGCTGTTCTGTGAAGGGAGTAGTACACAGCGTTGTATGAGATCTTCAGTTTCTTGGCAATTTCTCGCATGGAATTGCCTTCATTTCTCAGAACAAGAATAGACTGACGAGTTTCAGAAGAAAGTTTTTGTTTCTGGCCATTTTGAGCCTGTAATCGAACCCACAATTGCTGATGCTCCAGATACTCAACTAGTCTCAAGAAGGCCAGTTGTATTGCTTCTTTAATCAGCACAACAGTTTTCAGCTGTGCTAGCATAATTGCAAAAGGGTTTTCTAATTATCAATTAGCCTTTTAAAATGATAAACTTGGATTAGCAAACACAACGTGCCATTGGAACACAGGACTGATGGTTGCTGATAATGGGCCTCTGTACGCCTATGTAGCTATTCCATTAAAAATCAGCCGTTTCCAGCTACAATAGCCATTTACAACATTAACAATGTCTACACTGTATTTCTGATCAATTTGATGTTATTTTAATGGACAAAAAAAATGCTTTCCTTTCAAAAACAAGGACATTTCTAAGTGACCCCAAACTTTTGAACGGTAGTGTATATATTTTAAGTTTAGTTACAACATTTCTCAATTTACAATATGTCAACCAATCAGCTGAGCAGCCTGACTTGTTTGCCACCATTTTTGCATCATTTCTTTTAACCATACAGTTTTTTCAATTCATCATCGATCCAGGGGGCTCTAACAGTTCCCACAGTTAGTTTCTTAACAGGTGCATGCTTGTCAACAATTGGCAAGAATAATTGTACAAATACTCCAAGTGCTGCATCTGGATTCTCCTCCTTATACACTTCAGACCAACATAAATGTTTTACATCTTCAACAAAAGAGTCTTGAGAACATTTTGTATGATCTCTTACACTGCATTTGGAAAGTATTCAGACCCCTTGACTTTTTCCAGATTTTTTTTTTTTAACAATCTACACACAATGCCTCATAATGACAAAGCGAAAACAGTTTTGTACTTTTTTTTGTGCAAATGTATTAAAAATAAAAACCAGAAATACCTTATTTACTTAAGTATTCAGACCCTTTGCTATGAGACTCGAAATTGAGCTCAGGTGCATCCTGTTTCCATTGATCATCCTTGAGCTGTTTCTACAACTTGATTGGAGTCCACCTGTGGTAAATTCAATTGATTGGACATGATTTTATTATTATTATTATTATTATATTATTATTATTATTATTATTATTATTATTATTATTATTATTATTTGGAAAGGCACACACCTGTCTATATAAGGTCCCAGAGTTGACAGTACATGTCAGGGAGGTGACCAAGAACCTGATGGTCACTCTGACAGAGCTCCAGAGTTCCTCTGTGGAGATGGGAGAACCTTCCAGAAGGACAACCATATCTGCAGCACTCCACCAATCAGGCCTTTATGGTAGAGTGGCCAGACGGAAGCCACTCCTCAGTAAAAGGCACACGACGGCCCACTTGGAGTTTGCCAAAAAGCACCTAAAGGACTCAAACCATGAGAAACAAGATTTTCTGGTCTGATGAAACCAAGATTGAACTCTTTGGCCTGAATGCCAAGTGTCACATCTGTAGGAAACCTGGCACCATCCCTACGCTGAGGCATGATGGTGGCAGCATCATGCTGTTGGGATGTTTTTTCAATGGCAGGGACTGGGAGACTAGTCAGGATCGAGGGAAAGATGAAAGGAGCAAAGTACAGAGAGTTCCTTGATGAAAACCTGCTCCACAGTGCTCAGGACCTCAGGCTGGGATGAAAGTTTACCTTCCAACAGGACAACGACCCTAAGCACATAGCCAAGACAACGCAGGAGTGGCTTCGGGACAAGTCTCTGAATGTCCTTGAGTGGCCCAGCCAGAGCCCGGACTTGAACCCGATTGAACATCTCTGGAGAGACCTGAAAATAGCTGTGCAGCGACGCTCCCCATCCAACCTGACAGAGCTTGAGAGGATTTTCAGAGAAGAACTCCCCAAATACAGGTGTGCCAAGCTTGCAGTTTCATACCCAAGAAGACTCGAGGTTGTAATCGCTGCCAAAGGTGCTTTAACAAAGTACTGAGTAAATGGTCTGAATACTTATGTTAATGTGATATTTCTGGGTATTTTTTTGTAATACATTTGCACACATTTCTAAAAACCTGTTTTTGCTTTGTCATTATGGGGTATTGTGTGTAGATTGATGAGAATGTATTTATTTTTTAATCCATTGTAGAATAAGGCTGTAACGTAACAAAATGTGGAAAAAGTCAATGGGTCTGAATACTTTCCGAATGTACTGTATAAGTAACTTTAGGCCCTGCCTTTGGTACTTTGGCTTTCCTTGTTATTACCTCAATGTTCTCGTCACTACAGCCAATGGGAACTGATATTGCTTTGGAGCAAAGCTCTGCAGCATTAGTGTAGATATGATCAATACAAGTGGATGTCACAGATCCAACACTATTGGTATACACTTTAGTTGGTTGAGTGATAACCTGGGTCACGTTACAGGCATTAGTCATAGTAAGAAGTTTCCTCTTGAGAGGTCACCAAGAAAATAAATGTCTCTGTGAGCATCAGAGACCTTATATAACATCACACACACATTCCCCAGATACTGACAGTTTGCACTTTGTGGCCTATAGCACCCTAAAAGAAGGCGCTTCAGATGAGGCAGGTGAACCTGCAACCACAGCCCTTCTACTTCATTTGCCATGAGATCCTCTTTGAGCTTTACAGGAATATGGCTCTGAATATATATATATATATATACAGTGGTGAGAACAAGTATTTGATACACTGCCGATTTTGCAGGTTTTCCTACTTACAAAGCATGTAGAGGTCTGTAATTTTTATCATATGTACACTTCAACTGTGAGAGACGGAATCTAAAACAAAAATCCAGAGAATCACATTGTATGATTTTTAAGTAATTAATTTGCATTTTATTGCATGACATAAGTATTTGATCACCTACCAACCAGTAAGAATTCCGGCTCTCACAGACCTGTTAGTTTTTTCTTTAAGAAGCCCTCCTGTTCTCCACTCATTACCTGTATTAACTGCACCTGTTTGAACTCGTTACCTGTATAAAAGACACCTGTCCACACACTCAATCAAACAGACTCCAACCTCTCCACAATGGCCAAGACCAGAGAGCTGTGTAAGGACATCAGGGATAAAATTGTAGACCTGCACAAGGCTGGGATGGGCTACAGGACAATAGGCAAGCAGCTTGGTGAGAAGGCAACAACTGTTGGCGCAATTATTAGAAGTTCAAGATTACGGTCAATCACCCTCGGTCTGGGGCTCCATGCAAGATCTCCCGAGTGGCGCAGTGGTCTAAGGCACTGTGCATCGCAGTGCTAGCTGTGCCACTAGAGATCCTGGTTCGAATCCAGGCTCTGTCGTAGCCGGCCGTGAACGGGAGACCCATGGGGCGGCGCACAATTGGCCCAGCGTCGTCCAGGGTAGGGGAGGGAATGGCCGGCAGGGATGTTGGTAGAGCACGGCGTTTGCAACACCAGGGTTGTGGGTTCGATTCCCACGGGGGGCCAGTATGAAAAAAATAATGTATGCACTCACTAACTGTAAGTCGCTCTGGATAAGAGCGTCTGCTAAATGACTAAAATGTTCATGTAAATCTCACCTCGTGGGGCATCAATGATCATGAGGAAGGTGAGGGATCAGCCCAGAACTAAACGGCAGGACCTGGTCAATGACCTGAAGAGAGCTGGGACCACAGTCTCAAAGAAAACCATTAGTAACACACTACGCCGTCATAGATTAAAATCCTGCAGCGCACGCAAGGTCCCCCTGCTCAAGCCAGCGCATGTCCAGGCCCGTCTGAAGTTTGCCAATGACCATCTGGATGATCCAGAGGAGGAATGGGAGAAGGTCATGTGGTCTGATGAGACAAAAATAGAGCTTTTTGGTCTAAACTCCACTCGCCGTGTTTGGAGGAAGAAGAAGGATGAGTACAACCCCAAGAACACCATCCCAACCGTGAAGCATGGAGGTGGAAACATAATTATTTGGGGATGCTTTTCTGCAAAGGGGACAGGACGACTGCACCGTATTGAGGGGAGGATGGATGGGGCCATGTATCGCGAGATCTTGGCCAACAACCTCCTTCCCTCAGTAAGAGCATTGAAGATGGGTCGTGGCTGGGTCTTCCAGCATGACAACGACCCGAAACACACAGCCAGGGCAACTAAGGAGTGGCTCTGTAAGAGGCATCTCAAGGTCCTGGAGTGGCCTAGCCAGTCTCCAGACCTGAACCCAATAGAAAATATTTGGAGGGAGCTGAAAGTCTGTATTGCCCAGCGACAGGCCCGAAACCTGAAGGATCTGGAGAAGGTCTGTATGGAGGAGTGGGCCAAAATCCCTGCTGCAGTGTGTGCAAACCTGGTCAAGACCTACAGGAAACGTATGATCTCTGTAATTGCAAACAAAGGTTTCTGTACCAAATATTAAGTTCTGCTTTTCTGATGTATCAAATACTTATGTCATGCAATAAAATGCTAATTATTTATTTAAAAATCATAAAATGTGATTTTCTGGATTTTTGTTTTAGATTCCGTCTCTCACAGTTGAAGTGTACCTATGATAAAAATTACAGACCTCTACATGCTTTGTAAGTAGGAAAACCTGCAAAATCTGCAGTGTATCAAATACTTGTTCTCCCCACTGTGTATATATATATATATGCCACCAAGTACTAAGTAATGTTTTGCAGAGGGGTCAAATACTTATTTCCCTCATTTAAAATGCAAATCAATTTATAACATTTTTGACATGTGTTTTTCTGGATTTATTTGTTGTTATTCTGTCTCTCACTGTTCAAATAAACCTACCATTAAAATTATAGACTGATCATGTCTTTGTCAGTGGGCAAACGTACTAAAGCAGCAGGGGATCAAATACTTTTTCCCCTCACTGTAGGTAATGATTCAGTTTATAATGGTTCCAAGCATACCCAAGTCAGTGATCTCTCACTGAAGCAAGCCCATCTTCTCTAAATCAAGAGCACAACAACAGTAGAAAGCACCAGGGATTATGCCCTTGTTGCAGTCCGTTTCCTGTACTTAACTGTCCTATAGCTGGTGCCAGTTGAAAATAGTAATAATGCTGTATCTGTCTCAACTTTCATATGAAGTCAATATATAGACTTGATGGGATACGGTTTCTATTGATTTGTTTGATGTCCATTAGATCAATCCTTAAGCTTGTGGGTTCAGCTTTTAATGGATCTCTGCATTGTGTGTTCACAGCTTGGTGGCTGGTGTTCCCCCTAACTCTCCCATCTTCAAGTCCTGGGTACACTGTTGGGCTCACCTGAGCCATGAGGTACAGTCCACTTATGTGGAGCAAATGGAACCCACTCATACTGTGTGTGTGTGAGTGAGTTACTTTTTTTCTTTTCTCTGGTAGCGCATGTCTGAAACCTGTCTTTTTGTGCCTCACCCATCAGGGCCATCTCTTCCGAGGGTCCAGCTTCTTCTTCCGCCGCGTACCTGTGAAAGCCATGGCCTTGACTGAGGAGTGAAGTCATCAACTGCCGCACAACCTGTGTCACTGTTCTCCTTCCTAACTGCTACCTCAGTGAGACCAACGTACAGCCCACCAAGTCAAACCTTCCCCTCAACTTAAACCCCCTGGTGGATACAGCAGGAGCAGCAAGATATTTTTTTGCTGAATCAAAGTTACTTACAAATGAAGAGTTGTTTTGTTAATTTTGTTTTTAATCTTCAGTATTAGTTTAGCCACTCAAAAGTAAGAGGTTGGAGGAGTGAGACTTATTGTGAGTAAATCAAAATGCTACCCAATAGATTTCCTCTTAGTTGAATGCTGAGGGTATAATCTCCTTTTACTATCCCAGCCCAAAGTTGCACAATTTTTTTTATTTGTTCAAATCTATCACTTCATTTTGCCATTTATTTATTTTTATATACAGTTTAATTAAGTTCTATGTAAGCTTTGGAATTTGATAGTTGATAACGTCATCTATTGAAAATATGCCAAATGTTACTTTTTCAAAGGATCTTCTTCCCAGTAGCATGATAAGTGTGGTTGCATTCGAAAGTGATCCTTTGCCTCCTATCAGAAGTGCTTTAACCAAGAATTATACCTATTCAGAAACATCATAAGCCCACAATAACTAGAGTACTCTCCTTTCAACCATAAGACTAATTTGATCACATATTCTTACAAATTGCAGCTCCAGTGTTCTCTTGCCATGAGAGGAGTAAGAAACGGGAGGAATTCAGAGGGCAACCAGTGGTTTTCAGGGATGTCTAAAAACGTAGCCTGCCATCCCAAAAAGTTTTTCTCTATGGCCATATTGACAAATTACCTTGATATATCACTTATACGTCTAACTGGTGCAAAATTATGGGTATGTTTGTGTTACCAATGACAAAGAAATGCTACATTATATGGTGACAATGGCTGAGCATATTATGCATATTATGCCACATTTTGCATTCAGGTTAAGGGTGTGTGCCTGATCAGTCAACTGACCACTTCTGTTTATTGAGTTATTTTTGACTGCAGTTGAAGATCCCAGTTAGCCTGATAGTTTACAGTTAACCACTTGTAGTAGCATATAAATCAAAGGAATCCCCTTACCTCCTCATTTACATGATCATATTGTGTCTCCCCCATGATCAGTGTTAACCACAAAATGATCCTGACCGGGTTTGGTATGGGCTGTGTTTGTGTCCTTATTCCAGATTTGTTCTTGTCAAGTTCCAGTTTTTTCTAATCATTTCTCTAATCATGTCTACTTTAAATAATGTGTGGGAAAAGCATGCAGAAGAGAAATGCTTTGCCAAGTGTGTGAGTGGGTTTATTATAATGTGTGCATCTTTATACCATGTAATTGAGAATATGGTGTCCAGTGATGTAATCTTTCTGTATGTGTCTTTTTTTCTCAAAATGCCATGAGTATTCACTATCGTGTTCTGAGTTTCCAGTCAAACATTCCCTGTAAACTGTGATCTCCGAAAGAGGGAGAAGCAATGGCGAGGCAGTTGCTTTGCAACCTTGCATTTCCAATGTCTATTATTTTCCTGAAATAATATTAAACCTGGCATGCTTGCCTATTCTACAGTATCTGTGTTTATTTTAACCTATCCTTTGATCTGGTTTTATATATAAAAAATGAAATGACATGGATGATGTGATGGTCTACAAGTAGTAATTTCTGTGGGACCAACTGGACAGGCAGACACACACACACGGCTACACATTCATACTTTTTGTGCCAGGCAGTGGCTTGAATGAGAGGGTCGAAGAGTGGTAATTTCCTGTAAATATATTAGTTGGGACACACACATACTTTTTGTTCCCTGTATAGTTAATCATTCATCAGCTTTTCATTATACCCATTTGTAATATAAAATCTCTATCTGACCAGTTAAAATCAATTGTACATGCCAGGAGTTGTTCTACATGTCCAGTCTGCACAAAGCAGTCTTTCTTTTACCCAGTGGGTCACAGAGGGGACATGTCTTGCCATGAATGATGTTCAAAACCCCAAAAGAACAGGTTGTCCCTGTTGATGAAATAACATAACTTGAACAAGGCACTCACCTTGCAACAAATCTAAAAGGTTGCATGTTTATGGTCCTAGCACAAATCAAATGGACAATTGACATTGCGCTGGACCTTACCACAATTTTGTATTCAATTTCTTCATGTTGCAATAAATAATGTATTGTGATCCATTGGAGAACATAAATTGTTTAGCCAGACCAACAGAGCTCTTGCAAGGATTTAATAGAAGATGGATTGAAAAGAAGAGTTGTAGACAGTTCAAGACCCCCTGGGCAACATGTTAGCAACTGGCAGACTGTTGGCCTAATGATGCCACTGGGGCAAAATCTCTGGGCAGCTCCATCTCTAGGTCATTAAAAAAAATAATGTTATATCTTACATGAGTAACAACTTAGAATATAGCTATATATATCATTTAACAATGTGTATATCTGAGCAGTTATCCAAAATTCTTATATGTCCAAATTTGAAAGGGTAGAGGCACTATACTTTGTTACACTGAGGTTATTAATCATTGTTCATAACGTGTTTTTATTCCTGGATTAGGAGAAGAAAAAAATCAACTGAACTGTACATTGATATGAACCTATGGCATTATAGATACAAATGTATTGACAAACACGTTCAATGCCGCATTCAGGTGCTTGCGCAGCTGAGGCTAGAAGACTTCCCCTTATGACAGGCGCAGTGTTCAGGCCATCATTGGTTCAGTTTTTACAGTACAAGGAAAGAGCCTAATGGGAGCATATTTGAGTCATGGCGAAGGTATTTCAAGTTACTTGAAACCTCATGAGGTGGCACCGTGGCGCATTTGAAATACTGAACCGAAGACCGGAGCACCGAGGGCATGAAACTGACGTAAGTTTTGATATTTTAGATACAGTAGCCTATGCAACATGTAGCAACTTGTCGCGTTAGTCCAAGTGACTATGCAATATTTCTATATTCTCAGGGTAGGCAACGAAGCTAATGTATCGATGATTTGACACAAATGAATGGCTGGACGAAGAGTAGACGAAAGCAGAAAGATAGCTGACAGACCGTTTTTAAACTACAGTGTTGTCTGAATTAGGGCTTTCCTTCAGGACATTCACGAGCCTATCGACTCGTAGCCTAATGTGGACCGATATATGAACGATGACCACGGACAATGCGACTGTATTACAAGACTTCAATGTAAAAGTCACATGGTGTTCCCACAATAAAGGTTCCACATTACATTCTAGAACGCTGCCGATACTGTAGATTGTAACACACATAGAGATCCCATTAAATTACTAGAGCGGCTTTGTCATAAACCTTCAACGTTCCAGAATGGTTAAAAAATGGCAGCCATTGTGGTGAGGGAGAAATCCAAACCAGTCTAGTTGGAATGAATGACAGTAGAGTAATGGGTGATTCATTTCCTTATTTTACTTATGTAGGAAAATAAAAATAAGGCAGATATATCAGAAATTGTGTAATATAATTATTGTCAACCTAAAATATTGTCATGTAATTATAAATAAAATATATTTAAAAAAGAAATCTGTATAAATAGCCTCTAAAATACATTTAAACAGACCATAAATGTCTCAATTTTTGTTTTCTTGGAAAGCTGTGAGTGTTATTTATATGATACAATATCACTACTTGTTTCATTTACAACTTGTCAACAAACAAAAAAAGCCCTATCATCAGCTAATTCCAGCCAGTGTATGGCTGTGGATTGACTGCATTGTTTGAATAGAATGTTGGAATATTGGCAGTTATTTTGAAAATTTATGGAATCATTCCTCTAAAACTGGCTGGCTAGCTAGCTAACAAACATGCAGTGCAGATAATCTTCAAATTCATTGTTTTTACACAATATCTTATCACAGCACTGGCTGACCATGGTTGACCAACTCCCTTACCAAAATGGCTGACCTTTTATACCACCTTAAGAAGGTTTATGTTCATTCTAGTATTCTAATTCCTAATTCTATGGTAACACATTTGATATTACATATGAATTTATGGTAATTATTAAACAAATTATTATTTTATGAGAGTCTAGGCTATTTAACTTTGAATTATATTTTAGACAGCTAGACTCCTTTGATGATTCAGAGGACAGTAATTTGGACTTGTCTAGCAGAACAGGAATGTACAAGTTGTTGTTTCTGGTTGGTAAAGGGGCTGGGACAAACTCAATATTTACGCTGTTCACAAAATATGTTTCATTATTTTAATGGGCATGTTTAGTTTTTACAGTGCCTTCAGAAAGTATTTTTTCTTTTACTTTTTCCACATTTTGTTGTGTTACGGACAGAACTTCAAATGGATTAAAATGAGATTTTTTTTGTAACTGGCCTACACACAATACCCCATAATGTCAAAGTGGAATAATGTTTTTTCGAAATGTTTACAAAATAATAAAAAATGAAAAGCTTGAATGTCTTGAGTCATTAAGTATTCAACCCTTTTGTTATGGCAAGTCTAAATATGTTGCTTAACAAGTCACATAATAAGTTGCATGGATTCACTCTGTGTGCAATAATAGTGTTTAACATGATTTTTTTATGACTACCTAATCTCTGTACCCTACACATACAATTATCTGTAAGGTCCCTCAGTCGAGCAGTGAATTTCAAAAACAGATTCAACCACAATGACTAGGGAGGTTTTCCAATGCCTTGCAAAGAAGGGCACCTATTGGTAGATGGGGGAAAAAAAGAAGCAGACATTGAATATCCCTTTGAGCATGGTGAAGTTATTAATTACACTTTGGATGGTGTATCAATACACCTAGTAACTACAAAAATACAGGCGTCCTTCCTAACTCAGTTATCGGAGAGGAAGGAAACCGCTACGGAATTTCACCATGAGGTCAATGGTGACTTTAAAACAGTTACAGAGTTTAATGGCTTTGATAGGAGAAAACTGAGGATTGATCAACATCATTGTAGTTACTCCACAATAATAACCTAATTGACGGAGTGAAAAGAAGGAAACCTGTACAGAATACAAATATTCCAAAACATGCATCATGTTTGCGACAAGGCACTATAGTAATACTGCAACAAATGTGGCAAAGCAATGAACTTTTTGTCCTGAATACAAAGTGTTATGATTGGGGCAAATCCAAAACAACACATTACTGAGTACCACTCTCCATATTTTCAAGCATAGTGGTGGCTGCATCATGTTATGGGTATGCTTGCAATCGTTAAAGACTGGGGAGTTTTTCAGAATAAAAAATAAATGGAATGGAGCTAAGCACAGGCAAAATCTTAGAGCAAAACCTGGTTCAGTCTGCTTCCACCAGACACTGGGAGATTAATTCACCTTTCAGCAGGAAAATAACCTAAAACACAAGGCCAAATCTACGCTGGAGTTGCTTATCAAGAAGACAGTGAATGTTCCTGAGTGGCTGAGTTACAGTTTTGACTTAAATCTACTTGAAAATCTATGGCAAGACCTGAAAATGGTTGTCTAGCAATGATCAACAACCAATTTGACAGAGCTTGAAGAATATTGAAAATAATAATGGGCAAATGTTGCACAATCTAGGTGTGGAAAGCTCTTACAGACTTACTCAGAAAGACTCACAGCTGTAATCGCTGGCAAAGGTGCTTCTAAAAAGTATTGACTCAGGGATGTTAATACTTATATACTTCTGTATATCATTTTCAATAAATGTGCAAAAATGTCTAAAAACATGTGTTCACGTCATCATTATGGGGTATTGTGTGTAGATGGGTGAGGAAAAAAAATCTATATAATCAATTTTTATTCAGGCTGTAGCACAACAAAATATGGATTAAGTCAAGGGGTATGAATACTTTCTGAAGGCACTGTATGCTGCTCATTGTAACAGTAGTGCTATGTGAAAGGCTAATGTAATGTACTGATGATTAACTCATTCTTGAAATCACATTCATGAATAGAAAGAAGGCCTACATCGTTTTTTACAGTCAATAGGCCTAAAGTCAATTTAAATGTAGAATCGCTAGCTTCTCGTACAACATAACTTAATCTAATGTTGGTTTAAACTAGGGATTTAGTGAACTGTTTATTACATTTGATAAGGTTTTTTGGGTGATGACTACCATTGTAAGTCATTCTTTTTTAGGGGAATCTTGACAGTCAGGTATATCTGGACAGTATGGGGTCTATAGCATTGTCATGCTAATATCTTTGCAGCCCATTCAATCTTCTCTCTTGTAATCATCAGAATCCTGTTGATTTTGGAACAGATCTCAGAGCAGCTCCCGTTGCAAGGGTGTCCTCCACAGGAATAATCCTAATCTTATTTAATTTTTTTACAGATCTTAAAACAGCCAATCCTACAGTGATCTCCAAGTGGCCAGGTCCACCCACAGTAGAGGGGAGAGTCTGTTAGAGGAAAAGAGACGCAGAGAGATGAGCGTATTGAAAGAGGGAAGAATGGACCTGGGTACCGTTCACCGTGAGAGGGTCACACTGGTTGTGGACGGTAGCCATTTTGTGGTGGACCCCGCCACCTTCACTGCACACCCCAACACCATGCTAGGGAGGTACAGTGGGAAATTAACTTAAATAATTATATTTTATTTCACTTACTGATGAATGTAGAGTATATACGGATATGAAAATGTTACTTAGAGAAAACATAGTTGGTTAAGGTTTGGGTTACATTTGTTCAAGTTGTCATTGCAGAATGTTTGGCCCAGCGCGACAGCACAATTTCACCAGGCCCAATGGGAAGGGCGAGTATGAACTGACAGAGGGCATCAGTGCCAGCATCTTTCAGGTCATACTGGTGAGTTGGCACACCAGTAACCAGCACTGCTTATAACCAGACACTCACACAGTGCAGAAAATATACACTGAGTATACCAAACATTAGGAACACCGTCCTAATATTGAGTTGCACCCCACCTTTTGCAGGAAACTGTTGAGTGTGAAAAACCCAGCAGCGTTGCAGTACTTGACACAGACCTGTGCGCCTGGCACCTATTACATACCCCGTTCAAAGGCACTTAAATATTTTGTCTTGCCCATTCACCCACTGAATGGCACACATACACAATCCATGTCTCAATTTTCTCAAGGCTTAAAAATCCTTATTTTTAACCTGTCTCCTCCCCTTCATCTACACTGATTGAAGTGACATCAATAAGGGATCATAGCTTTCACCTGGATTCAACCTGGTCAGTCTATGTCATGGAAAGAACAAGTGTTCTTATTGTTTATATATATACTCAGTGTATACTTTATAGCCTCGACCCAACAACTTCTGAAAATCTTATAATGTTGCAAATAAAAGCTCTCCTCCAGTACTTGTGATGGGGCTGGCATTTTTAAAGCCAGTCTATCATCTCAGTGAAATGACTGGTATTGCCACAGCTGTAGAGGTACCAAAAACGATCTGTTCATTCATTCCAATGTGTATTTCTCTGCCAGAACTTTTATCAGACGGGTGTTATGAGGTGTCCCGATGGCGTATCAGTGTCAGAGCTGAGAGAGGCTTGTGATTACCTCTGTATCAACTTCAATGCCAGCACGGTCAAGTGTCGCGACCTCAGTGAGTATTACCACCCATTATTACCACCCTTAACTCTAACCTGTCACTCCATGTGTAAACTGACCAGTTTAGGGGATTGACCAAGGTAGGGGTAGGGGCGGGCAAAATATATGGAATATGCAGAACAGCAGCCATTACAAATATATCTTTACCGGTATTAGCAACTCTTATGACAACACAACACATCACAAGGATACCCTCATCTATGAATCTTAACAATAACAAGTTGAGGTACTAAATGTTTTTGGAGTGAATATTTTGTTTGAGAATGATTGCAAAATGGGAGCATATTTTTTTAATGACCTCATAGCATTCAAACCTCCTTGCAGTCTCAACATAGACATATCCTTCACTTGATTATCATGATAGTCACTTGACCAACTTATAATAATAATAATAATAATAATATGCCATTTAGCAGACGCTTTTATCCAAAGCGACTTACAGTCATGCGTGCATACATTTTTACGTATGGGTGGTCCCGGGGATCGAACCCACTACCCTGGCGTTACAAGCGCCATGCTCTACCAATTGAGCTACAGAGGACCACCTTCACTGTCTCATTATGTTCCCAGGTGCCCTGCTTCACGAGCTGTCCAACGATGGGGCAAGGAGGAAGTTTGAGGGCTTCCTGGAGGAGCTGGTGGTGCCCGCCATGGTGTCATGTGCCCAGGGAGGGGAGAGGGAGTGCCACATCGTGGTTCTGGCCGACGATGACATTGTGGACTGGGATGAGGAACACCCTCCACCCATGGGAGAGGAGTATTCCCAAAGTAAGGCCACCAGTCAAAACACACACACATCACCAATCCTAAAGTACTCTGAAAAATTACCAACTTCCAATACCAATGTCAATTCAAAATTGGTCACATGTAAAGGTTACGCAACTGGAGACACCTCATCATTTTTGGAAGCATGTTTTTGACGCAGCAGCATTACGGTTTCTATCAAGAGTATATGTAGGAGTGGTTGCTTATTAACTGTTAATAACTTTAGCTAGCTAGCTAACCATCTTGGCTAACTGTGCGCCGGAACAATTTCAATGTTGAGTGAATGAATATGTTTCTCTCGCCTCTGTCCAGTTTTGTACAGCTCCAAACTCTACCGCTTCTTCAAGTACATCGAGAACAGAGATGTTGCCAAAACCCTGCTGAAGGAGAGAGGTTTGAAGAACATCCGGATAGGCATTGAGGGTGAGTTGGTCTTGTCTCCACTCAACTTCCCCAGGCCAGGGGATTAATTTATGCTTTATTCAAGGTGGAGGATTCTCTGTGCTGTCCTGAAAAGATTTTCTTGAATAGCATCCATGACCACGCTCCACAGTAATTGTAGTTTTATGTTAATATGTGTTGGTCATACAAACTTGAAAGTCTGTTCTACCCAAGTTACCCCCTGTAAAATGTGTATTGATATACATTACAAATGGATTTCCACTGATCTGTTTCTGTGTCCCAGGGTACCCAACCTATAAGGAGAAAGTGAAGCGGCGCCCGGGAGGAAGGTCAGAGGTCATCTACAATTACGTGCAGCGGCCCTTCATTCAGCTGTCCTGGGAGAAGGAGGAAGGGAAGAGCCGCCACGTGGACTTCCAGTGCGTCCGCAGCAAGAGCGTGCCCAACCTGGCGGTGCCAGGGGAGGGGGGCGGAGGTGGGGCGGCCTGGGGAGGCACCATGCCCACCCCGCAGGTGGATGAGCTGGACAGGCTCAATGGGCCAGACCCCTCTCAACTCCCCCAACTCTCCCAGACTGCAGCCAATGAAAGCTGAGACTCTCAGACCACACCCCCACCGCATTTCTGCTGCTACCCATCTCATCCCGAGGCTCTTGATGGACTATTTCCTTCAAACCAGAGGAAGTCGTTATTTCCTTGCCATAATGGCAAGAGCACAGTGCTTGTCTTCAACAGGGTGCACATTAAAAGTTAAGGTATTGTTGGGCATGTTGGATATATTGCACCTCAGATAACTGCAAGACTGTCCTCCCGTAAAGAGGGCTATGTTACTGTTCTAACTGGGCACTTTTATTGTTTGGAATGCGAAATCGTCATTTTGGTGGATAGCTTTGAATGTCATATGACTATTTCAGAGAGAGAGCTTTTATACACATACATGTGCAATATATGCACATTTTATGACGTTATGTTGTGTCGTCTGTGATGGTATGCATTTAAAATACCTACTGTTTTTGTCACTGTTGTAGGCATGCAAATGAGATGTAGGCCTATGAATGAAGCCAATTTGTTTGACATTCCATTCCAAATGACATGTTCCCATGGCAACATGATGACGTTATGAATGAGTGCCACGTTCAACATGTTGATGCGTCTGCCATGTTACACTTGTTACACTGTCTGTCACAGAGACATCTCCCTGAGCCTGTAGATCCTATAGTCAGTCATAGGCTAGATGAATGTGTGCCTTGAGTAATTAAAGAGCATTATACATATTTTTCATGACAAATGTGATGTGACATGGGAAGTAGCTATGCTGCGGTTCTTTCTTTAGCCCCTTTTATACCTGGTGCTAACATGTGTCCTGATCTTGTCCACATTTTTAAACAGGTGTAGAACTGAATGTGATCAGATCTTCTTGACCACCTCCGGAGGTAGTCGGGGATGAATTGATTGGTTATATGAAAGCTCAGTGGGCAGAGCTTAGTGACAGGTTAGTGGGAGGAGTTTCCAGGTGAGAGTCAAATAAAGAAAAGGCTCCCAGGGAGGTAGGTTGGAGGTTGATGTAGGGTGTTAAGAAGAGGGTTGTGAGGTTGCCAGTTCGAATCCCAATGCAGCTTTTATTTTCCAACCTTACCCAACATTATAATCTTCTGACATTCTAAATGACGGACTGACTGAACAGCTTTATATACACTATACATACAAAGGTATGTGCACACCTCTTCAAATTAGTGGATTTGGATATTTCAGCCACACCCGTTGCTGACAGGTGTATAAAATCGAGCACACAGCCATGCAATCGCCATAGACACATTGGCAATAGAATGGCCTTACTGAAGAGCTCAGTTACTTTCAACGTGGCACCGTCATAGGATGCCACCTTTCCAACAAGTCAGTTCGTCAAATTTCTACACTGCTAGAGCCGGTCAACTGTAAGAGCTGTTAATATGAAATGGAAACGTCTAGGAGCAACAACAGCTCAGCCGCGAAGTGGTAGGCCACAAAACTCACAGAACAGGACCGCCGAGTGCTGAAGCGCGTAAAAATCTTCTGTCCTCAGGTGCAACACTCACTACCGAGTTCCAAACTGCCTCTGGAAGCAACGTCAGCACAAGAACTGTTAGTCGGGAGTTTCATGAAATGGATTTCCATGGCCGAGAAGCTGCACACAAGCTTAAGATCACCATGCGTAATGCCAACCGTTGGCTGGAGTGGTGTTAAGCTCCCCGCCATTGGACTCTGGAGCAGTGGAAATGCGTTCTCTGGAGTGATTAATCACTCTTCACCATCTGGCAGTCCGACGGATGAATCTGGGTTTGGCGGATGCCAGGAGAATGCTACCTGCCAAAATGCATAGTGCCAACTGTAAAGTTTGATGGAGGAGGAATAATGGTCTGGGGCTGTTTTTTATTGTTCGGGCTAGGCCCCTTAGTTCCAGTGAAGTGAAATCTTAACCCTACAGTATACAATTACATTCTAGACGATTCTGTGCTTCCAACTTTGTTGCAACAGTTTGTGGAAGGCCCTTTCCTGTTTCAGCATGACAATGTCCCCGTGCACAAAGCGAGGTCCATACAGAAATGGTTTGTCGAGATCGGTGTGGAATAACTTGACTGGCCTGCACAGAGTCCTGACCTCAACCCCATCAAACACCTTTGGGATGAATTGGAACACAGACTGCGAGCCAGTCCTAATCGCCCAACATCAGTGCCCAACCTCACTAATGCTCGTGACTGAATGGAAGCAAGGCCCCCAAAGCAATGTTCCAACATCTAGTGGAAAGCCTTCCCAGAAGAGTGGAGGCTGTTATAGCAGCAAAGGGGGGGCCAACTCCATATTAAAGGCCATGATTTTGGAATGAGATGTCCACATACTTTTGGTCATGTAGTGCATGTGAAATTACAAGGGTGTTGCCCTCCCCCCGAACTGACGCAGTGGACTAAAAAGGGAATAGGGACTAAAAGGTTACAGGTTCTAATCTTGCCGATGCCCTTTTTTAAAAAGGGTCTATTTATAGCCATATGGCTGGAGTCAATCCATATTGCTGAAGTTCAGCGATATAGTGCACTTGAAATGTAAAGGTAATTTCCGATTGAGCGGACATATGCAGTGCTTACTGTGAATGCAGTCTCCGCTAATGCAGGAACATTACCTTTAAAATGTCAATCGGTCTACAACACGGAACTTCGCCAATAAGGCTTGAATCCAACACTTTGTGTGATTTTTTTAATCATGTTTGTTTATCCTGACAGGTTTTCAATGACAAAAAAAGTCACAATGATTCCTGTGATATGAAATAGAAACTGACCTTAGAAGATTTAATATTAAAATGCAACACTAAGGGCAGCTCTGCCATGAGGGCATAACACAGGCCTTTTCTTAATTGGTTTAAATCGACTCCTTGCATTCTTTCCTCACCCCCTCCCTTTTGAAACCTTACGAGGGAAGGAAGCTAGGAAGTAAGGAGAGGAAATGTGGAAACAAATGCGCTTGTAAGAAACAACTCTCCTTCTCCATAGCACATCAGACAAATTACGTTTATGGGGTGGAATCCCAAAATACATGGGTAAAGTGGTAAAAATAAATTTAGTTAGACATTTTATAGATAGAAATGTGGCATAACCTTTTTTTAAATGTACATACTTTTCTCTGAGAAAACAAGCTGCTTCAGAGGGGGTGTGGCTGATTTCGGCAGGTAGCTTAGTGGTTAAGAGAATTGTGCCAGTAACCGAAAGGTTACTAATCCCCGAGCCGACTAGGTGAAAAATCTGTCGATGTGCCCTTGAGCAAGGCACTTAACCCTAATTGCTCCTGTAAGTCGCTCTGGATAAGAGCGTCTGCTAAATGACTAAAATGTACATTTCAAAACTGTAGGATACACCGGAGCATCCTCAGCGAAGAAAGGAGGAATCTCTTTCACTCACCTATTAACGAATTGACACGTGGCGCCCACTTATCAGTTTCGGGGTCATGGAGAAGTTGGCGGATTCGAGAAGAGGACAGCTTTACCCAATTGAGAAAAGGCCATAAACAAGATTACTGGTTCAAATCCCGGTGTGATTTTTCTTAACCTTACACAAAAAGATTGCAAGCCGACTGCAGTTAGAGTGCAGTATACAGTAACTGCAGTATGCTGCAAATACTGCATCCAAAATAAAATTACTGCTGTCATTTTGCAGTGTAACTGCAGTTAGTGTAGTATAACTGCAGTACACTGAAGTTATTCTGCAATTACTGCGTCCAAAATACCAGTCGACTGCAGTTACAAAATTGCAACTTTTTTAAAGGGAATCCCTAAAACAGATCATATTTCTTCCATAATCTAAACCCAAGCCAACTGTACCCCTACTCTACACAGACAAATAATGAAAAAAAAAAAAACACTCGATCAACATAGGGGTTTTATTTAATGCTGTTCAAATCTACCACCATAGTGCAGGTGATTATTGCTACCATCAGTGAAACAAACGGACTGCCATTGACTGGCTAAATAAATGTGCTCTTTGAAGGGAGAAACAATACAACTAAAAGCCAATTTACGCTTGATCCGAAAACGTGGTCGGAGTCGTATGGATGGTGTGACGCAATTGCGGAGCCTCTGGAAGCATGCAGAGGACAAATTGAGCTCTGTACTGCATCGCCTTGCGCCTCTCAAATTTTTTAACAATGTGGAAGGCTCCGAATAGCTCCACATTGACATGATTGGTTGACGGTAGGCGAGGCCGGGAGGTTCTGTATTAACACAAACTCACTTCCTTGACAACAGCTCTGGGAGGTACGAATGCCCTTACTTCTGCAGAGGCCATATCACCGTAAATGCTGCATGGGCAATGCAGACGTCAGATTGACCATACAGCGCCTTTTAACCCACTGTTAAGGCAGAAAGTGCCTACCATATTCAAAGGATGCATGGTGTGTGAATCAAATGAACAGAAAACCCTGCACATCTCGACCATGTAGCATTGTCGGTTTCTCTGCCTCTATGGTACAAGTAGGCTATTACTAGCTTAGGGATACTGCCTAGTGCCTTTGTGGAACATTGTTAAGGAATTCTCTGAAAACCCTGGTGGAATTGAGGACAACAGTTTCCACAGCTGGAAGGTGACGTCTGTTACAAGACTAGTTTCTGCCGTTTAAACTGTGGCATGCATGACAACTCAGCCCTGTAAGAAATTCTTCACACTATTGAGCGATGACAGAGCAATGACTGGGTGACTTTCCATGATGGGGCTTGAGAAACTGGTTGATCCTGCTAACTTCCCGCTAGCCCCGTTTGTTGGAGGTTAGCCTTGGGCAAAAGCTCAAATGGATACGTTTGGATGGGGGGAAAAACAGGTTGATCTTGACAGTCAGAAAATCGGTCGAGTAGCAACAATTGGAAGCCAAATTTGAGGAATAATTCATATTTAAGCCCTTTGCCTCAAGCTGTTAGTTCATTGCGTTTCCATTATTCCACCTCATTGAACTACAGAAAAGTGCCTTATTTAAATTGTAGTTAGTTTGTAGTCAAAACAATTTCCAGAAGAAAATGTAAAAGTCCTGCACATGGCTAGCTTGCTTGTGCAACCAGTGAAATGTGGTCCTCTGTAGCTCAATTGGTAGAGCATGGCGCTTGTAACGCCAGGGTAGTGGGTTCGATAACTGGGACCACCCATAGGTAAAAATGTATGCACACATGACTGTAAGTCACTTTGGATAAAAGCGTCTGCTAAATGGCATATTATTATTATTATTAAATGACTAAGTTCACTGGTCCATCAAAACAAAGACTATAGAAATACTCACTACAAAATTCTAAAGTGTCTCTAAAGACAGCAGATTTCAGAGGTGCCCATTCTTTGGCTGTACAAATTGGACCCAGACATTAAGTGCAGAGTTAGTTATTCAATTGTCAAATGGCAGAAAATATACAATAGACACACATTAAATACAACCCCATATATATATATATATATATTTTTTTTAAAGTTTGTACAGCATGTTTTACACACAACCTGTGTGCCTGGGGGAAGGCACAGCATACACACAGTTGGGCGACATCTACAAAATAACATAACCCCTTTCAGTGTAGGTTAATCAAACATCTTCTTTTTACTGAGCATATCACCCATTCCTCTGAAGACACCAAATCTCTCACACACACACAAAGCAGCATAAATTAACAATACAATTATTTAAAGTCATATGCACTTTGCCACCTCATCTGCCCCAATACCTTTTAAACCTGGCATTACAACAGGATAATTTTAGACATCAAGCGTCAGTAAAACGTTAGAGAACAGTCTCAAAATTAGTTGTTCCTCAGTTGTAAAAAAATAAATAAAATAAAAAATAATAATCTGGCTATTCAATCTCAGCAAGTACTCTAAA
Organism: Coregonus clupeaformis; assembly: GCF_020615455.1. NCBI lineage: Eukaryota > Metazoa > Chordata > Actinopteri > Salmoniformes > Salmonidae > Coregonus > Coregonus clupeaformis. The sequence goes on along the minus strand of NC_059215.1, from coordinate 34,179,206 downwards.
CTACCCAGAACACCGTACAGAGATTGAAGAAAAGACCAGATGACATCTTCCCCATGTGACAGAAACCTACCACCTTGGTGGCTTAGGCTACATTCTATTCAGCATTTTGGAATTAACATGGCATGAAATTCATCTGCCACTACACCTCGTGATTACATTCGATTCAAATGACACAGCATTTGGGATTTTGTTTTGAAGGACAGTCACATATAGCCCTGGGTACAAAGTTTCTCCCTCACACCTCTTGAAAAGTAAAGACATTCCAGGTGACATTTCCTTGACAAAACATCACACAAATGCAATGTTTAAAAGGTTACTCAAAGCACGGTTGCTAAGAAAAAGCCAAGCGACAACAAGAGAGGAAACTATAGACAGTAAGTGAAAGGTGACGTGAATTACCTGAACCTGGGGTCACAGAGTACACAGACCCTGAGTGTCTCAATACTCTAAATGGTGCTCCTTTTCGATTCCTTCCATCTCCACTGAACCAACATGCGCTGCCTGCCACCTGACCTACCAAGCCCTTACAGGCCAGTGGTCAGGAAGGAAAAGACGATGAGGAAAGAGAGAACAAACAGAAGAGGAAATAGAAGAGTATCGATGTCTTGGCCTTACTTCTAGCTCCCCTACCACAAAAGGTCCATCGAAAAGTAAACCAAAAAAAGGGTTGGTACGTGCACCAAATGTTTGCATTTGATTTGGCGCTCTAGCTAAATGACATGCATATCCACAAAAGTTATAAATAACTCTAACAGAGTATTGGCGAATCAAATTAATCAAAGGAAAGAAAAAAACTCATGAATGCTACCCTTAAAAAGTGGATGATTGTCAAATCAAGAATGAATCTAAACAAGTGGGCTTCTGGGAGGTGTAGTTCCATTTAAAATAGAATCATATTCCAGAGAGGTGATTCTATTGCTATAAACACTTGCATAAATCCATGTATAAAAACAGCTCTACCATTGATGGTATTTAAGTGACAATTACATGGGGACAAAGCAATTACATTGAAACCCTAAAATAATACTCTAAGCTCTCATCGTCTTTGGTTAAGAGTTGCCTTGTTGCAACAGACAACCTGTCGGAAACACTAGCACCCAAGATGCTGCAGCAGAGAGCTCTCTAAAAACACATTGAAAACATTGATGTAATCCCTGAAAAGGATCATTAGTTCACATCAAATGACACTCCATTTCTAAAGGTTTTAATAGGAGGAACTAACTTCTAAAAATATGGACAATTCTATTGAGTGTGGAGCAACACAGTCAACTCTCATTGAAAAAAAAAAGAAAGAAAAGGAATGAAGAGAGAAAAGCTAGCCCTTTGACAGAAAAGCGAGGCATATTGGATCCCAGTCCCTTGCTGTTAGCTGCTCAGCTAAGACTTCAAAGCTTGTTTATGGAGGGGGAAGTGAAGGATGCGGGAATACCGGTCGAGTGTGGTCCGCTGGTGTGACCGCTATCTCCATTTTGGAGTTTGGAGCTAGAGGAGTGGTCGTTGGGATCCATGGTGTATTCTTTTGAATACCAGACTGAGGGGCTGGTAAAGTGAGTGAGTGAACAAAGACATTATTCATCTCTTCCCTGTCTTCATGTAGGAGGGGATGGCCCCTCGGGCTGTGAGGCCCTCGAAGCGCTTGTAGGTATAGTTGATGAAGACCCAGTCCTTGTTCTTCAGGTCCACCTCAGAATGATTGGACACAACAGGGGCAGCTGAGGAGGAAAAATCACGGGATTATTTCACACAGGGCAATGGAGGAAAACAAAGGATAACATTTTTGACATAGTCTTGTTTCAAGGTGGTTGACCTGGGCCGTGTTCATTAGGTACCAAATGAAAGAAAACGGACAACCTGGGAGGGACTACCAGGCGTGTATTCATTAGTCGCAGACCATTGCAAAACATTTTGCAACGGAAACTGTTTACCGTGTACTCTAGGAACCAAACAGAGCAGACGGAACCAAACGGGGAGGGACCTAATGAACATGACTGTTGAACTATGACCACTGACAGCCACTGGTGTTGTGACAATAAGCAACGTACCCGTTGGCTGGAGGATATCTGAGTCTGGGAACTCGTCAAAGTTGGACGTGTCATCGATGCTTTTGATCTCGATGGGAATGGCAGCGGGCCTCTCTCTGTAGAAGAAACGGGACCCTAGTTTTAGAACAGGACTGTTCCCATCAGTTTTTAAATGCACCGCTACAATGTCAGAAAATGCTAGCCAGGAGATTCTGGATGTTGCTAAATAAACAAACAAACAAACTTTCAAATGGTTTGGATATACAGACCTGCCAACCTTGAATAATTTTTACGAGTACCACTTCACGGCACACGCAACACCTACACTGCTCAAATCATAGGAAAATGCACATTTATTTTTTGCCTAATAATTATGTTGGCAGAGGACTGCCTCAGTAGGAATAATAGGCTACATAGACGTATGGGTACTTGGCTGCTCTTCAGTAGCTAACTAGAAATACGTTTAAAATGTACAAATCAGTGCTTTTTTTTGGGGGGGGGGGGGGGGGGCAGTCAACTTAAAGTTGGAGCATTTAGCATTTGAAAAACCTGTAACTGCCATTTCCTGAAACCTAGTCTTAAATTATATTAAACAACATAGCCAACACAGAAGTCTTGGGTTTGATCCTAAATTAAATTGAGGTGGTCTTAATGAAATCTTCAAATTTTTCTAGGTTAAAATGAGGGGTAATGATTATTCTAATTAAAAATCGGTGGATTTGGAAAAATGTAAACTGGGTTCTTATTTTGTTTGGGGAGACATTTTTGAATAATTCAATTACTGGATGCAATGTAGTAGTTTAGCTTACAGTAGGCTATTTGGAATACGAAACAACTGAACTAGGCCTATATAAGCTTATTTCAAATCTCCATCCCTGATATAATCCATCAAGTTAGGTCTGACTACTATGCTACCATTCATTCAACATGCCTTGTTGTGATTGGTGAACTGACTATTATTACATCATTAGCAGCCTACTGTTGACATACAGCAATTTCAAGAGGAAAGATCAAGAACTGATTAGTTAACATAGACCTACACATTTTTAATAGTCTAACATAACATTCTCTGAAGGACGGTATTAGCGGAAAAGCGTTCTGCCATGTTGGTTTCCATTCACACAGAGACGCGCACTGAACTACCACAACACCACACATTTTCTTGCTTGTCAATGCACTCGCGCCTACTACCGCCGCGGAGATCAAAACACGGCGGGCAAGAAAATGTTCTTGCTTAGTTTACTAAACGCTGTAGCTAACTACCTTTGTCGTAATGACGACTTAGCTAAGGAGCTAAATACAAAAATAAGTGTGCTTGAATAACACATAACATTTGGGAAAATGTATTTGGAAAACGTAATTCTTCAAATGTCCCTTTTTCCTCACTCAGTGGTATCAAGGGACGAAGTAGAGAGCTGCCATCCAGCTCAAGGGTGGAAAATACTCCTCCTCCTACTACTACTACTCCTCCTCCTCCTCCTCTAAGCCCTCCTACCTGATGTGGTCGTAGTCCACCCCTTCGAAGAAGGCGTTGCCCTTGATGTCCTCCACCCCTGTGGCTCCAATCCTGTGCTCCTCTTCACAGCAAAACCTGAGGATGAGATCCTTGGCCTTCTCCGAGATGGGCACTTCCGGGGGAAAGGTGAGCGTTTCCCGCCAGTTCATCACCTTCCTGTAGGTCTCCTGGGGGGTCTCGGAGCAGAACGGGGGATAGCCTGGAACACAATACACACAAGGGATTAACACATAAGACAGGCACGGCCAAATGCATAGGAATGGCACCATTTTGTGACATTCATAAGATGCAATACATACATACATACATACGAAGTCGGAAGACTACATACACTTAGGTCACTTAGTCATTCAAACTCGTTTTTTCAACCACTCCACAAATTTCTTGTTAACAAACTATAGTGTTGGCAAGTTGGTTAGGACATCTACTTTGTGCATGACACAAGTCATTTTTCCAACAATTGTTTACAGACAGATTACTTCACTTAGAATTCAATATATCACAAATCCAGTGGGTCAGAAGTTCACATACACTAAGTTGACTGTGCCTTTAAACAGCTTGGAAAATTCCAGAAAATGATGTCATGGCTTTAGAAGCTTCTGATAAGCTAATTGACATCATTTGAGTCAATTGAAGGTGTACCTGTGGATGTATTTCAAGGCCTACCTTCAAACTCAGTGCCTCTTTGCTTGACATCCTGGGAAATTCAAAAGAAATCAGCCAAGACCTCAGGAAAAAAATTGTAGACCTCCACAAGCCTGGTTCATCCTTGGGAACAATTTTCAAATGCCTGAAGGTACCACGTTCATCTGTACAAACAATAGTACGCAAGTATAAACACCATGGGACCACGCAGCCGTCATACCGCTCAGGATGGAGACGAGTTCTGTCTCCTAGAGATGAACGTACTTTGGTGCGAAAAGTGCAAATCAATCCCAGAACAACAGCAAAGGACCTTGTGAAGATGCTGGAGTAAACCGGTACAAAAGTATCTATATCCACAGTAAAACAAGTCCTATACCGACATAACCTGAAAGGCCACTCAGCAAGGAAGAAGCCACTGCTCCAAAACCGCCATAGAAAAGCCAGCCTACGGTTTGCAACTGCACATGGGGACAAAGATTGTACTTTTTGGAGAAATGTCCTCTGGTCTGATGAAACAAAAATATAACTGTTTGGCCATAATGACCATCGTTATGTTTGAAGGAGGAGTGAGCTTGCAAGCCGAAGAACACCATCCCAACCGTGAAGCACGGGGGTGGCAGCATCATGCTGTGGGGGTGCTTTGCTGCAGGAGGGACTAGTGCACTTCACAAAATAGATGGCATCATGAGGAAGGAAAATGATGTGGATATATTGAAGCAACATCTCAAGACATCAGTCAGGAAGTTAAAGCTTGGTCGCAAATGGGTCTTTCAAATGGACAATGACCTTTCTTTGGGGAGCCGCACAGCCCTCCATGTGCTCGCCAGAGGTAGCCTGACTGCCATTAGGTACCGAGATGAGATCCTCAGACCCCTTGTGAGACCATATGCTGGTGCGGTTGGCCCTGGGTTCCTCCTAATGCAAGACCTCATGTGGCTGGAGTGTGTCAGCAGTTCCTGCAAGAGGAAGGCATTGATGCTATGGACTGGCCCGCCCATCCCCAGACCTGAATCCAATTGAGCACATCTGGGACATCTGTCTCGCTCCATCCACCAACGCCACGTTGCACCACAGACTGTCCAGGAGTTGTAGGGAGGTCATACAGGCACGTGGAGGCCACACACACTACTGAGCCTCATTTTGACTTGTTTTAAGGACATTACATCAAAGTTGGATCAGCCTGTAGTGTGGTTTTCCACTTTAATTTTGAGGGTGACTCCAAATCCAGACCTCCATGGGTTGATACATTTTATTTCCATTGATAATTTTTGTGTGATTTTGTTGTCAGCACATTCAACTATGTAAAGAAAAAAGTATTTAATAAAGATTATTTCATTCATTCAGATCTAGGATGTGTTATTTTAGTGTTCCCTTAATTTTTTTGAGCAGTGTATATAAGCCCTGTGGTATGTGGTAATTTGCTGAGGATTTCTAGCTTAACACTTATATCGGAATGTACTGGGAATTTGTTGTTATTCTGTCCTACCTTAAACATACAAATCTCTAAACTGGATATAGACTACTAATGTTCTTTATCCCCTTTCTATACCAATCTTTCCAGAAAACCATGTGTCCCCCTATTTTCAATTTAGGGTTGTTCCATAACGAAGCAGAGCTAGTCAAGAAAGGTGAAGATCGCCCTCTCTTATGAATCTGACTCCATATATTTTTAGTATGGTACATTATTGGATTCTGCAATCCCACTTTTTGTTGACTCAAATAATCTGATGCTCCGAATGGGGCATTAAGTTCCTCTTCCATGTCCACCCAAATTGGCCTAGTCGAGTTCTCAATAAAGAGTGCCTATTTGTGCATATACAAAGGCCTGTAACCTAGCTAGGTTAATCCTTGCCCTTTTACTTGCCCAAATAAACTCAGTAATAATATTGTCTATGGATTTAAAAGTATAGGTATGGATAGTGGTAACATGTTTGATGTAATTCAGTTTAGGAGGTATGACCATCTTTATAACCTGTAACCTACCCCATAATGAGAGTTGTAGCTTATCCCAGCTCTTAAACTGGAGTTGAATTTTGTTCAATAGTGGTTCAAGGTTTTCAGAAATCATGTTCTCTAGACCAAGATTTAAAGCGATCACCAGGTACCTCAAGTTTTTAGGGACCCATTGAAACCTCCAGCTGAGGAAGTCATTTCTCAGACAATGTTTTGATAGGGGCATTACTTCAGATTTGGTCCAGTTTACTTTATAGCCCGATCTCTCTGAAAATGCATTTACTAGGTCCAGTAAAGGAGATATGGAAAGTTGGGGGTCTGACATTAATAGTAATATGTTGTCTGCATAAAGCAGTAGTTTATTCTCCCTACCTCCCATATTAACCCCTTTGATTGACTGATGCAGCCTAACGGCTTCGGCTAATGGTTCTAATGCTATAATAAATAGGAGAGGAGAGAGACAGTCACCTTGTCTCGTGCCTCGTCCTACAGAAAATGGAGATGATCGTAGTCCGTTAGTGACTACTATGGATTTGGGGTCGTTGTACATAGGTTTAATAATATTCTGAAAGCTCTGTCCAAATCCAAATGTATTTATAGTATAATGCAGGTAGTCCCAACCCACCCTATCAAAAGGTTCTCTGCGTCTAGTGATAAGGCTGCCATGGAAGTATCCAAATCTTTTGCCTTCCAGATGACATGCAATAGGTGTCTAAGATTATCAGATGAAGTTCTGCCTTTCACAAATCCCACCTGGTCTGGATTTATGATTTTCTTAATGATATGATTCACCCTCATAGCCAGAAGTTTTGTAAATAATTTATCAAAGAAATTGGACGGTAGCTCCCACACTCATAGGGATCCTTTCCCTTTTTGAGGATTAGGGTGATTACTGCATCACTCATAGGTGGGTGCTCACCTGTGTCAATCGATGTGTTAAATGTTTTCAATATTTCTGGGCTAAGCTGCTCTGCAAACCTTTTATAGAAATCACTGGGTATCCCATCCAACCCTGGAGTTTTACCACTGGGTGCTTGTCTTATTGTTTCGGTCAATTCCTCCAAAGTAATAGGGCAGTCGAGCCAATTCCTGTCTTCCTCTGATAGTTTAGGAAGGTTCAAATTATGAAAATATGCTGCTGCTTTCTGCATATCTAAAAGGACCGTCTGAAGTATAAAGTTCCTGATAGAAGTCTCGAAATATATTGTTTATTTCTTTATGATTGGTAATCATCTTGCCTGTCTTATTTCTGATTACACCTACTTGCCGATCTGTTTCTCTAGATTTCAATTTCCTGCCTTTTCACCTGATTCGTACCATCTCTGCTTCAGCCTGTACAGGGAATATTCAGCTTTTTTACTGAATAAAGTATTTCAGCTCGTATTTGGTTTGTCAGATTTACCAGATACATTTTGTTAGGATTGGACCAATATTCCCTCTCCAGCATTTTGAGCTCTGTTTCAAATGTATCAATTTTCTGTTTCGAATTTCTTAATAGTAGCTGATCATTGTATCATTACTCCGCGTATGTAAGCTTTTAAAAGCTATCATCTATGAGTGTGAGATCAGGAAGTAGTCGATGCGTGAATAAACAGTGGGCCTATTCGAAAATAAATCTAATCACAAGCAGTTGGATTGATCGATCTCCATATATCATAAAGACCAGCATCTTTACACAGTATTTTAATTGCTTCTTGAGTTTGAGGTTAGACCAGTTTTGGATTTATCTAAAAAAAGCATCAGGGACCTGATTATAATCCCCCACTAGTACCAGAGGAAAATCACTGAAATCCAGTATTATTTTGTTAAATTGAAGGAAGAAGTCTGGGTCCTCCTCATTCAGAGCTTAAATATTTCCCAATATTTTATTTTGTCCTGAAATCTTTACAAGTAAAAACAAGATTTGTCCCTCTTTGTCCTTAAACTATTTTTCTACTTGAACATGTATACTTTTGGAAAATAGAATAGACACCTCTTTTTGGGGGGTTGAATGTATTATGGAAAGCACTGCCCACCCATCTGTCTCCCTCCCTAGGAGTATCCTTTTCCAGCAGGTGGGTCTCGAGTGTTAAGATAAAAGGTATTGAATTGTCTTTTTAAATATGAACCTAATCCGTTCACATTCCACGACGTAACATTAAAATCACATTGGTCATCATATCTGAAAGGTTGTAAATATATTATTACCAAAACGTGACGAGTGTTAGAATATTTTAAATCAATGCGTTTCTGATAGCCACTGCTTAGCGAATCAAAAAGAAAGTGAACGACTGGTAGTGCCCCCCACCTAGAACACTAAACTTCCCATAGAACAAATATGTCATAAACATATCCCAACAAGATACAAAAAAATTAAAATACACAATAAAAATCTCCCTCCCCCCTAAACCAGGCCTTCATCCGTGTAAAGTGTCCCGAGGTCTTCCAAGCACTGACGCTCCAACTAGAATAAGAACGTTTTACCAATGGCAAATATAGGCATGACCATATACATTGAACATAAAGACAGGCTGATCATTATTCTCGCAAAGAGAAGAGATTACCTTTCTCATGTAGACTGATACATGAACTGTCTAATTCCAAAAGGCAGGAATGTAAGCAAAGAACAAAACACAAAAAGGAGACCGGTATAGGTCATAATAATGATAAAACAAAATAAGCTAACTAACACTTTGGGTTGTGCCCATCACGCATGGCATGAACACGCCTGTTGTTGCCTATATTGACCCATTATTGTTTATTATTATTATAGAGTGAAAACTTAAAATAATATGTTTGTCCCCACTATAACCATAAAACAGAATGATATGCCTGGACTATAATCCTGCTTAATCTAGTACTATAATGATATCAACTGTAAACCAGAAAGAAAATTATAGGCAGCATTCGCGGCATAAACACTCAATGAGACTGTTACTCACAACATAGGAAGTTATATCACCTTAAGAGAAAAATGGTAGTCCATCTGTGATGAACCTCTGCCACCATGCAGATCTTCCATAGCCTACCACGCTACTCAATTTGTTTAGCCTCATTGACGTCCGTGACACACTTCTTTGCCTCCTTAAAGTTTGGGTCTGTGAAACGACGTAGTGATACTCTCACAGTAACTCAGAACACGGCAGGATATTGCAACGTGTATTTCAGTCCCCGTTTCATGCACATAGGCCTCACCTCCGTGAACCCATTTCTCGTCCTGAACCTCCTTGGAAAATTCTGGGGAAAACTCCTTTGTCCCTTTCCCGTGAAAAGTCCTAAGCACTTTTGCTCTGAGCCGGACCTTCTCCCTGTCGGTGTATCGTAAGAATTTCACAAGGATAGGCCGGGGGTTGCCTGGGCCTCGTCCTGGGCGCAGTGTCGTCGGTGTCCATTCTCGTCAAAAGTGTCTGCTTTTGTGCGTTTCTAAGTCTTTTTTCCATGTAACCGATAACTTGGATAATTAGTTAAAATATAGTTCTCCCCGGAAGTATCGAAGGGAAATCTTAATGCTACAGCATACAATGAATGACATTCTAGAAGATTCTGTGCTTCCAACTTTGTGGCAACAGTTTGAGAAAGGCCCTTTCCTGTACAGCGTGACAATGCCCCAATGCACAAAGCGAGGTCCATACAGATATAGTTTGTCGAGATCAGTGTGGAATAACTATTTTTTTTGTTTTAGGGGTAGATCAGCTTTAATATTGCAGATAGATTGTAACTTCCATCAATGTAATTGTCTGCATCACTTCCAATCCCCCATGTTTTTTCCCCCTGCATACATACATACACTACCGTTCAAAAGTTTGGGGTCACTTAGAAATGTCCTTGTTTTCGAAAGAAAACCAATTTTTTTGTCCATTAAAATAACATCAAATTGATCAGAAATACAGTGTAGACATTGTTAATGTTGTAAATGGCTATTGTAGCTGGAAACTGATTATTTTTAATGGAATATCTACTTAGGCGTACAGAGGCCCATTATCAGCAACCATCAGTCCTGTGTTCCAATGGCACGTTGTGTTTGCTAATCCAGGTTTATCATTTTAAAAGGCTAATTGATCATTAGAAAACCCTTTTGCAATTATGCTAGCACAGCTGAAAACTGTTGTGCTGATTAAAGAAGGAATAAAACTGGCCTTCTTGAGACTAGTTGAGTATCTGGAGCATCAGCAATTGTGGGTTCGATTACAGGCTCAAAATGGCCAGAAACAAATAACTTTCTTCTGAAACTCGTCAGTCTATTCTTGTTCTGAGAAATGAAGGCTATTCCATATGAGAAATTGCCAAGAAACTGAAGATCTCGTACAATGCTGCGTACTACTCCCTTCACAGAACAGCGCAAACTGGCTCTAACCAGAATAGAAAGAGGAGTGGGAGGCCCCGGTGCACAACTGAGCAAGAGGACAAATATATTAGTGTCTAGTTTGAGAAACAGATGCCTCACAGGTCCTCAACTGGCAGCTTCATTAAATAGTACCCGCAAAACATCAGTCTCAACGTCAACAGTGAAGAGGCGACTCCGGGATGCCGACCTAGGGAGAGTTGCAAAGAAAAAGTCCATTGCCTGTTCTTTTGCCCATCTTAATATTTTCTTTTTATTGGACAGTCTGAGATATGGCTTTTTCTTTGCAACTCTGCCTAGGTCAGCATCCCGGAGTCGCCCCTTCACTGTTGACGTTGAGACTGCTGTTTTGTGGGTACTATTTAATGAAGCTGCCAGTTGAGGACCTGTGAGGCGTCTGTTTCTCAAACTAGACTGATGAAAGTTATTTGTTTCTGGCCATTTTGATCATGTAATCGAACCCACAATTGCTGATGCTCCAGATACTCAACTAGTCTCAAGAAGGCCAGTTTTATTGCTTCCTTAAAATCAGCACAACAGTTTTCAGCTGTGCTAACATAATTGCAAAAGGGTTTTCTAATGATCAATTAGCCAACACAACGTGCCATTGGAACACAGGAATGATGTTTGCTGATAATGGGCCTCTGTACGCCTATGTAGATATTCCATTAAAAAAATATATATAATCAGCCGTTACCAGCTACAATAGCCATTTACAACATTAACAATGTCTACACTGTATTTCTGATCAATTTGATGTTATTTTAATGGACAAAAAAAATTGCATTTCTTTCGAAAACAAGGAACTTTCTAAGTGACCCCAAACTTTTGAACGGTAGTGTGCACACACACTTGAAGTCGGAGGTTTATATACACCTTAGCCAAATACATTTAAACTCTGTTTTTCACAATTCCTGACATTTAATCCCAGTAAAAAATCCCTGACTTAGGTCAGTTAGGATCACCACTTTATTTTAAGAATGTGAAATGATTTATTTAAGCTTTTATTTCTTTCATCACATTCCCATGGGTCAGAAGTTTACATACACTCAATTAGTATTTGGTAGCATTGCCTTTTAATTGTTTAACTTGGGTCAAACGTGTCGGGTAGCCTTCCACAAGCTTCCAACAACAAATTGGGTGAATTTTGGCCCATTCCTCCTGACAGAGCTGGTGTAACTGAGTCAGGTTTGTAGGCCTCCTTGCTCGCACACGCTTTTTCCAGTTCTGCCCACACATTTTCTATAGGATTGAGGTCAGGGATTTGTGATGGCCACTCCAATACCTTGACTTTGTTGTCCTTAAGCCATTTTGCCACAACTTTGGAAGTATGCTTGGGGTCATTGTCCATTTGGAAGACTGATGTCTTGAGATGTTGCTTCAATATATCCACATAATATTCCTTCCTCATGATGCCATATATTTTGTGAAGTGCACTAGTCCCTCCTGCAGCAAAGCACCCCCACAGCATGATGCTGCTACCCCGGTGCTTCACGGTTGGGATGGTGTTCTTCGGCTTGCAAGCTTCCCCCATTTTCCTCCAAATATAACGATGGTCATTATGGCCAAAGTTCTATTTTTGTTTCATCAACCAGAGGATATTTCTCCAAAAATTATGATCTTTGTCCCTATGTGCAGTTGCAAACTGTAGTCTGGCTTTTTTAATGGCTGATTTGGAGCAGTGGCTTCTTCCTTGCTGAGCGGCCATTCAGGTTATGTCAATATAGGACTTGTTTTACTGTGGATATAGATACTTTTGTACCCGTTTCATCCAGCATCTTTACAAGGTCCTTTGCTGTTGTTCTGGGATTGATTTGCACTTTTCGCACCAAAATACGTTCATCTGTGGTCCTCTGTAGCTCAATTGGTAGAGCATGGCACTTCTAACGCCAGGGTAGTGGGTTCGATCACCGGGACCACAAATACGTAAAAATGTATGCACACATGACTAAGTCACTTTGGATAAAAGCGTCTGCTAAATGGAATATTATACACTGCTCAAAATAATAAAGGGAACACTTACACAACACATCCTAGATCTGAATGAATGAAATAATCTTATTAAATACTTTTCTTTACATAGTTGAATGTGCTGACATAAAAAATCACATAAAAATTATCAATGGAAATAAAATGTATCAACCCATGGAGGTCTGGATTTGGAGTCACCCTCAAAATTAAAGTGGAAAACCACACTACAGGCTGATCCAACTTTGATGTAATGTCCTTAAAACAAGTCAAAATGAGGCTCAGTAGTGTGTGTGGCCTCCACGTGCCTGTATGACCTCCCTACAACGCCTGGGCATGCTCCTGATGAGGTGGCGGATGGTCTCCTGAGGGATCTCCTCCCAGACCTGGACTAAAGCATCCGCCAACTCCTGGACAGTCTGTGGTGCAACGTGGCGTTGGTGGATGGAGCGAGACATGATGTCCCAGATGTGCTCAATTGGATTCAGGTTTGGGGAACGGGCGGGCCAGTCCATAGCATCAATGCCTTCCTCTTGCAGGAACTGCTGACACACTCCAGCCACATGAGGTCTTGCATTAGGAGGAACCCAGGGCCAACCGCACCAGCATATAGTCTCACAAGGGGTCTGAGGATCTCATCTCGGTACCTAATGGCAATCAGGCTACCTCTGGCGAGCACATGGAGGGCTGTGCGGCCCCCCAAAGAAATGCCACCCCACACCATGACTGACCCACCGCCAACCCGGTCATGCTGGAGGATGTTGCAGGCAGCAGAACGTTCTCCACGGTGTCTCCAGACTGTCACGTCTGTCACGTGCTCAGTGTGAACCTGCTTTCATCTGTGAAGAGCACAGGGCGCCAGTGGCGAATTTGCCAATCTTGGTGTTCTCTGGCAAATGCCAAACGTCCTGCACGGTGTTGGGCTGTAAGCACAACCCCCACCTGTGGACGTCGGGCCCTCCTACCACCCTCATGGAGTCTGTTTCTGACCGTTTGAGCAGACACATGCACATTTGTGGCCTGCTGGAGGTCATTTTGCAGGGCTCTGGCAGTGCTCCTCCTGCTCCTCCTTGCACAAAGGCGGAGGTAGCGGTCCTGCTGCTGGGTTGTTGCCCTTCTACGGCCTCCTCCACGTCTCCTGATGTACTGGCCTGTCTCCTGGTAGCGCCTCCATATTCTGGACACTACGCTGACAGACACAGCAAACCTTCTTGCCACAGCTCGCATTGATGTGCCATCCTGGATGAGTTGCACTACCTGAGCCACTTGTGTGGGTTGTAGACTCCGTCTCATGCTACCACTAGAGTGAAAGCACCACCAGCATTCAAAAGTGACCAAAACATCAGCCAGGAAGCATAGGAACTGAGAAGTGGTCTGTGGTCACCACCTGCAGAACCACTTCTTTATTGGGGGTGTCTTGCTAATTGCCTATAATTTCCACCTGTTGTCTATTCCATTTGCACAACAGCATGTGAAATGTATTGTCAATCAGTGTTGCTTCCTAAGTGGACAGTTAGATTTTTTGAGTTTGAAGTGTGATTGACTTGGAGTTACATTGTGTTGTTTAAGTGTTCCCTTAATTTTTTTGAGCAGTGTATTATTATTATCATCACTAGGAGACAGAACGCGTCTCCTTCCTGAGCGGTATGACGGCTGCGTGGTCCCATGGTGTTTATACTTGCGTACTATTGTTTGTAAAGATGAACGTGGTACCTTCAGGCGTTTGGAAATTGCTCCCAAGGATGAACCAGACTTGTGGAGGTCTACACATTTTTTTCTGAGGTCTTGGCTGATATCTTTTGATTTTCCCATGATGTCAAGCAAAGAGGCACTGAGTTTGAAGGTAGGCCTTGAAATACATCCACAGGTACAACTCCAATTGACTCAAATGATATCAATTAGCCTATCAGAAGGTTCTAAAGCCATGACATCATTTTCTGGAATTCTCCAAGCTGTTTAAAAGGCAGAGTCAACTTAGTGTATGTAAACTTCTGACCCACTGGAATTGTGATACAGTGAATTATAAGTGAAATAATCTGTCCGTAAACAATTGTTGGAAAAATGACTTGTGTCATGCACAAAGTAGATGTCCTAACCGACTTGCCAAAACTGTAGTTTGTTAACAAGAAATTTGTGGAGTGGTTGAAAAATGAGTTTTAATGACTCCAACCTAAGTGTAGGTAAACTTCTGACTTCAACTGTACATACAGATCCTTTAAAAAAATATATATTTCCCTTCATTACTTCCCAACCCCACCACCCCTTCCCTAATTGGAGTAAACTAGTGAACAACAACGCTTAGGCCTCTACTTCCAGCTTATACAGACTATATACATTTTATGGACACAGTCAATTTTACAATAATTCTATTTTGTTTGTTTTTACTCCTGAACTTCCTCCACCCTCAACCTCTCCGATCATTTAAATGATGTCCATCCGGTTTGCGTCTATATGCCATATCTCTCCAACTGTGCTCCTTCACAAAAGCTCTCAACCTATAACCTATATACTTATTATGGACACAGCATGCCCTACATTAGTTATCTTGATGTTGTTAGTTGTTATTAGTCCCATCCTTCAGCTCCATTCAACACCTGCCATCTATCTATTAACACCATCCATATTGGATTTCTATTTGCCATATATTTTCAACTGTACTGTGATGTTTCACAAAAGTTCTGAAACCTTCTATTCGCATTGTTTCTACAGATTGTAAATTGAAAATAAACATTTTTGCTAATAGTATTATGTTATTGATTGATTGACTATGACTTTTCAGATCACCCAGTAGTGCTATCTGCAGGGTTAGCTACAGGTAAATATTGCAATCCTTCAGCCATTCCTGGACCTGTGACCAAAACCAAGCCACAAATGGACAGTACCAAAACAAATGATCTAATGATTCTGTCTCTTCGCAGCAAGAACTTGACTGGCCTGCACAGAGCCCTGACCTCAACCCCATCAAACACCTTTGGGATTAATTGGAATGCCGACTGCGAGCCAGGCCTAATCGCCCAACATCAGTGCCCGACCTCACTAATGCTCTTGTGGCTGAATGGAACAAGTCCCTGCAGCAATGTTCCAACATCTAGTGGAAAGACTTCCCAGAAGAGTGGAGACTGTTAAAGCAGCAAAGGGGGGAACGACTCCATATTAATGCCCATGATTTTGGAATGAAATGTTCGTAGAGAAGGTGTACACATATTTTTGGTCATGTAGTGTATATGTTTGAAAGCCAATTTCCAAAAACTATCAATGGCTTTTTGGAGGCTCCAAGTAAAGCTTGTCAATGAAATCTCACCTATCAGCATCTCATACATGATGACTCCCAGGCTCCACCAATCACAGAGCTTGTTGTATCCATTCTGCATGAAGACTTCTGGGGCGATGTAATCAGGGGTGCCCACAGTAGAGAAGGCCTGGAGGGAGAGAGCGAGGGAGTAAAATAAATAACTTTATTCAAGGCGTTATAGTATCATACAATGTGACTAAAAGACCACCCCAATACAAGTGTGTCTTGTGTAAAATATGCTGCCCATCTAGCTTTATCTTCTCACCAGCTGTCTCCTGTTCCTCTTCCATGTCTCTGCTTTCCTCTTCGAGTTCATGTTATTGAATGCTGTAAAGAAAAATTAACAGTTCTATAAAATGATGCAACTTACATACTGGTTAAACCGGTTTAACTCACTTGCAGGTTAAGACAGTGCATTCCGAAAGTATTCAGACCCCTTCACTTTTTCCACATTTTGTTACGTTACAGCCTTATTCTAAAATGGATTAAATAAAAAATCTCAATCTACACACAACACCCCATAATGACAAAGAGAAAACAGGGTTAGACATTTTTGCTAATTTATTAAAAATAAAAACCAAATGCCTTATTTATATAAGTATTCAGACCCTTTGCTATGAGACTCAAAATTAAGCTCAGGTGCATCCTGTTTCCATTGATCATCCTTGAGATGTTTCTACAACTTGATTGGAGTCCACCTGTGGTAAATTAAATTGATTGGACATGATTTGGAAAAGGCACACCACCTGTCTATATAAGGTTCCACAGTTGACGGCGCATGTCACAGCAAAAACCAAGCCATGGAATTGTCCGTAGAGCTCCGAGACAGGATTGTGTCGAGGCACAGATCTGGGGAAGGGTACCAAATCATTTCTGCAGCATTGAACGTCCCCAAGAACACAGCGGCCTCCATCGTTCTTAAATGGAAGAAGTTTGGAACCACCAAGAGCTGGCCACCCAGCCAAACTGAGCAATCGGGGGAGAAGGGAGGTGACCAAGAACCCAATGGTCACTGACAGAGCTCCAGAGTTCCTCTGTGGAGATGGGAGAACCTTCCAGAAGGACAACCATCTCTGCAGCACCACCAATCAGGCCTTTATGGTAGAGTGGCCAGACGGAAGCCACTCCTCAGTAAAAGGCACATGAAAGCCCGTTTGGAGTTTGCCAAAAGGCACCTAAAGACTCAGACCATGAGAAACAAGATTCTCTGGTCTGATGAAACCAACATTGAACTCTTTGGCCTGAATGCCAAGCGTCACGTTTGGAGGAAACCTGGCACCATCCCTACGCTGAAGCATGGTGGTGGCAGCATCATTCTGTGAGGATGTTTTTCAGCGGCAGGGACTGGGAGACTAGTCAGGATCGAGGGAAAGATGAATGGCGCAAAGTACAGAAAGATCCTTGACGAAAACCTGCTCCAGAGCGCTTAGGACCTCAGACTGGGGCGAACATTGACCTTCCAACAAGACAACGACCCTAAGCACACAGCAATGACAACGCAGGAGTGGCTTCGGGACAAGTCTTTGAATGTCCTTGAGTGGCCCAGCCAGAGCCCGGACTTGAACCCGATCGAACAGCTGTGCAGCAACACTCCCCATACAACCTGACAGAGCTTGAGAGGATCTGCAGAGAAGAATGTGAGAAACTCCCCGAATACAGGTGTGCCAAGCTTGTAGCGTCATACCCAAGAAGACTCGAGGCTGTAATTGCTGCCAAAAGTTGCTACAAAAAAGTACTGAGTAATGGGTCTGAACACTAATGTAAATTGTGATATTTCCGATAGCTTTTTTTTATACATTTGCCAAAATTCTAAACACCTGTTTTTGCTTTGTCATTATTAGGGTATTGTGTGTAAATGGTGACTTCAAAAAAATTAATAAGGCTGTAACGTAACAAAATGTGGAAAAAGTCAAGGGGTCTGAATACTTTCTGAATGCGCTGCAAGTATCTTTACCCATGTATACCCCTTCTAGCAATATTTTACTATTGTGAAATCAGCCTCAGAATCTTTATTACAAAACAAATAGCCATTTATGATCTATTGATTTACATTAGTCATTTAGCAGCTCTAATCCAGTGATTTACAGTCAGGATATATTCAATGACTGTTAGTAAGGATTGTAACATCCAACAACAAAAATATGTACACACTGGTACATGCAACAATATATATATTTTTTCTTTTCTTTTTTTTAAAACACCTTGAAATAAAATAAAACATACCTAAAAACAAATCTTTAAGTTATTCTTCGTTTAAAAAAAAAAAGCACATTTGAAATCAGAACCAGGTTAGTGGAGAAACATTAAAAAGGCACAATCTGGGACATTTCCTACTGTTCAATTGCATTTCCAATTAATATAATTTATAAAATGCCATTTGAGCTTAGTGCATCCGTTTTACTCTATCATAACCCAAATATTACTTCATTGTCATTTGGATGTTTGCAAACAAGGTGTAGCTCCAAAATATGCTTCCAAATATCATGTCAATCTCAATGACTATAAGGGCTGAGACACAAACTCCAGATTGTGGCTTTAACATTGATACAGGGTGTTAGTATGTAAAGTAATGGATTGATTGGGGATGCCTGACTTTGCTTACTGAAGTCACTGGGTAGGCTGTGGTTGAGGTTCTTGTAAAACTCGGTACGATGGGCCCTCTTCAGACCCGTGCATAGACCAAAGTCAGACAGCTTCACGTGGCCCTGAAACAATCAAACAAAGGCACCTTCAGTACAGGATCACATTCATTAGTGCACACCGAAGCAAAACCTTTTGCAACACAAAACGAAAACAAGCATTTCTTATTGGACAAGTTTAGTCCGATTTCTTCAGTTTGGTGCCTTGCAAATTCGACCCAGTTTTCGTATTTGTGTGTCTCCGAGTCCTTGCTCAAACTCACCCTGGAGTCTAGTAGCAGGTTGTCAGGTTTGATGTCTCTGTGGATGAAGCCCAGTTGGTGGATGGAGTCGATGGCTAGCACCGTCTCAGCGATGTAGAACTGAGTGGCCTCCTCGGTCAGAGTATCCTTCTTCATGAGCAGGGTCATCATGTCACCTGTAGGTGGCAGCGGCATGTTAAAAAACACCACATTGCAACTAAACTTTGAGGCGTATTCAGTGAGGCAGAAGAAGTTTGTTTTGGTGGAATTACAGATAGAAATGTGTTGCATAGAATTGTTTATTTTGCACGATGGCAGGTTGTGCATGTTCTATACAAAACATGTATTTCTGCAACATTGCTTCACCTTACTGAATGGGCCAGGGATCGTATTCACAAAGTGTCTCTGATTAGGAGTGCGGATTTTGGATCAGTTTTGGCTGAGTCGAGTGGAGTAGGCACGCCTACTCTGAAACACTATGAAAACAAGCCCTGAGGTCTAAATACACATGCAAGACTGGCTAATCTGGGAGCAGCTCACTGGACAATAGTGCCTTTTTGACTTTGAGCCAGTAGCGTAGGAGACTGTTCAGGGTTTGGGGGGGTCGTACCGCCAGGCAGGAACTCCATGATGAGGTAGAGGTTCATCTTGTCCTGGAAGCTGTAGAACATCTTGACCACCCATAGGCTGTCCGCCTCCACCAGGATGTCTCTCTCGGCACGGATGTGGCCCACCTAGGAATACATGCACATACACCAATTTCTTGATTGCATGGCAGGCACTCATCATGTTTGTATCCAAGACACTGCTTTAGATATTTGTGAGAAAAGAAAATGACTGGCCATCAATGTATACCTCACATACCCCTTCCTCCCCCCTCCTCACCTGTTCCTTCTCCAGCATGTCAGCCTTACGGAGGATCTTCATAGCGTACACATGGCCTGTGTCCTTTTTCTGCACCAGACGCACCTGGGGACAAATAGGACCAAAACGTGCCAATAATGTATTAAATAATAAGCTGAAAGTCTGCAAGGCTACATAAAAGATGTTTGTATAAAAGGGATGATGCCTACCTCTCCGAAAGCTCCTCGGCCAATCACCTTGAGGGACTCAAAGTCCTCCAGCCCCAGGCGGGTTCGTTTGAGACGCAGGAAGTCTGTCTCTTTCCTGGCGTGCTGAGAACGTCGGATACGCTTCTGCACAGGTAGAGGGGGCAATGGTTAGTGTGCAGGTGTCAAAGGTTGTGTGCCACCCATGGGGCAGCGCACAATTGGCCCAGCGTCGTCCAGGGTAGGGGAGGGAATGGCCGGCAGGGATGTAGCTCAGTTGGTAGAGCATGGCGTTTGCAACACCAGGGTTGTGGGTTCGATTCCCATGGGGGGCCAGTATGAAAAAATAAAATACAAAATAAAATTGTTTTAAAAAATTATGTATGCACTCACTAACTGTAAGTCGCTCTGGATAAGAGCGTCTGCTAAATGACTAAAAATGTAAATGTCTGTGTCAGGGTTTCCGTTAGCCAGTAATAGCCGGCTTTTGTCTGATAAATGTTGAAAAGCCGATCTTTTTGGCCGGGAGAAGAAAAAAATCCCATTGTGAAATAATGCTTTTTAGCCTATTAATTGATGGAAATACCAGACAATGGAAATACATTTGACTCGTCATGCTTAACGGTCTATAGGTTAATTTGCATAATTTAGTGGAATTAAATTGGCGCGTGTACAGTACATTCGTTATCTTACTTATCCCATGTGTACAGCATACAGATAGAGCCTTTGAGTGGAAAATCTGTCTGACAGTGCAAGCGCTGCAGCAGCAGCAGCATCTTGTGGTGCTTTCAAGACAACTGGGAACTCTGGAAAATATGAAGTCAAATCATGACTAAAGGTGATCTTCAGGTCGGAAAATCTGAGCGCTAGAAAGAAGCCCGACTCCAGAGTTGAAATTACGAGTTGGATGACCGTTCAAAACGATTTTCCCCCAGTCGGAACTCATTTTATTCCCAGTTGTCTTGAATGCACTGAAGCCTGAGATTTGAGTTGTTTTGAACACGACATCAAATGGCAATGGAAGGCAGGCTTCATCAGCACGTCACACACCACTTTGCAATGAGCTGGAGGCAGTATGCATTTTGAAAACATACACTTAATTGTTTTCCCGCTAATTGCATTATGGAACTAACATTCGTGAGTCTACTGCCTTGTGCACATTGCTGGGCTTATAATGTGAAGAAATAGTTATTCAACATTTTAAGCTAAATGTTCTGATCCATTACATCAGATTCATTGCTTTTTAACATATTTTATTAACTATGTATCCTAGGCCTACTGGTTGTATGAATTTGGAATCTATCGTCCCACAACTGTCCCAGAGTCAGTTTGGAATATACTATTTCTCGACAAGCTGACCAATAGAATAGGTAGCCTAACATTTCTACTATAGTAGATTGACACTGGCTAGAGATTTTGCTGTTCGTTACTAATCTTGTTGGCTGAGGAAAAGTAAATTCTAACATGTTCAAAGTGCACATCAGAATTCAGTAAGGACCACACATCATTGCAATCTCAACTTGCATGTTCTGTTCATATGAATTACCATATTCCAAATGTGATTTCTGTTATTCTGAGCACTGTGGGTGGGCGCCCTAATCAGGTTATGCACCCAATGCATTTTGGGCCGGTACATTTTAAACGTTGCCGGTCAAATGTCCAGCGCCACATGTTCATAACAGAAACCCTGGTGTCTGTGTACGTGCGCAACCCCACCTCTTCATCCGCCAAGCCCTCTTGGTCCATCAGCTTCTCCAACTTTTGTTGCCTGGAACAAAAATGCAAGAAAAATAACTTTCATTCAACTAATGTGTATGGTGTTTGGTTGATACTTTGTTCAAGACAACTTTTGTTCATGAACTGACACTGCTGTGAGAGGGGAGATTGGTTCCAGCTGAGCCATATAATGATGCTCCTATAACACCAATTAAGTGCACCATAACACAGCCACCCATCTCTATCTTGAGAGAAAGAGTAACCTTCACTGGCTCAGGTAGCAAAATGTGTAAGGGACTAAGAGTTTTAATGCGTCATTGAGAAGTATCCTTCCAGAAAAGCACACAGACGGGTGTTGTTCGGTCCTTGTGCCCACATGCTTTTTATGGATCAACCCCATCACCACAACATCAGGGTCGTATTCACTAGGAACGAAACAGAACATAAGAAATCCTTGTTTTTGTGTTCCGTTGCAAAACGATTTGCTACGGTGTGCGCTAATGAATGCGACCCAGGGACTTGCATATTAGTAGTGTAATTTCCTTCTCTGCTCTAAGCTGAAGCCGCTGAGATAAGAGACCTGCCACGTAACCTTTGGTCTCCAGTGATATTAATAGGGCTAAGTGCTAGTAGGGGTTGGATTGGTGCCACTGAGTATTCAAGAGGAAACTGATAAACAGTGAAGTCGACACAAACATGGCCTTGAGGGCGAGACTGACTCAGACCGCTACTTGACAATAGCCAACTCATGTCTCCACCATCTGCTGCTTGTTTGATCATTAAACTCATTACTCAGGTGACAGTGTTTGAACAGAAATGGTCATTGCGCTGATGGATGACATGCATATAAACACACATATACACACACTTTGAAATCATGTCAAGAATGTGTGTAAACGTTCTGGTTTGTCGCACTGTTGAAACTCTGCCTACTTTTTCCAAGATCACAAGTTTAAAAAAAAGCCCCCAGTCAGTGCCACACACATTCAATCTTCACACATCAGTCTTTATCTCGAAACTGAAATGACCTCAGTGTGCTGGAGCTCACACAGACAGGGTGTGGTTTCCCTCAAAGAGAGCCAGGGAGGTAACATGAAAAAACACCCCAGACAATTTGCATCAGAAAGAGCATACAGGCCTACTAAGCAAGACAGACAAGTGTCATCAGCCCAATATTTTAAAAAAACAGGGGAGGGAAAAGCTATTGTTAAAATATGAATGTCTTCTACAGATATAATGCAGTGGTCACCATTTCTTAGTCTAATCGTCAGCCAACAACACATTCATTAAACACAAATACCACAAAGTTAGCAACCGCCACCTTGAATGTCATAACGCATAAGAAGAATGTAGCAATAGAGAACAGAGGAATTGGAAACAATGGCTGTCGGTGGAAGGCATTGCGTGTGCAGTCTACCTCATTTCTCTCTCCTCGTGTTGGGCGATGAGGTTGCTGTAGAAGTTCTCCAGGGTTACTTTGGCCATGGTCACACGCTCCTTGGTGTGGTTACTCATTGAGGAGCAGGAACTCTGGCCCGTCATTGCCATGGTTACCTGAGGGATGCACGGGAAGGGGGGGGACTTTATCCCTACCTACTTGTACATATTACCTCAATTACCTCGACTAACCCGTACATTGACTCGGTACCGGTACCCCCTGTATATAGCCTCGTTATTCTTATTTTATTGTTGCTCTTTAGTTTATTTAGCTAATATTTTTCTTAAAACTGCATTGTTGGTTAAGGGCTTGTAAGTAAGCATTTCACGGTAAGGTCTACACCGGTTGTATTCGGCGCATGTGACAAAATTTGATTTGGTTTGCAATTAAGCAGCCTTTATCCTGTAGACCAGTGGTTCTCAATCCTGGTCCTGGAGACACAAAGGGGTGCAAATGTTTGTGTTAGCACTACACAGTTGATTCAAATGATCAACTCCTTGTCAAGCTTTGATGATTTTAGTGCAAAGGCAAAAACAAAAATGTGCACCCCCTTGGGTCCCCAGGACCAGGATTGAGAACCACTGTTCTAGACCAGGAGTAAGCAATTCGATTCAGCCGTGGTCTGATTTTTGTCAAAGTGGATGGTCAGGAGGCCGGTTCATAATTATAATAATATGTACAGTGCAAATTGACCTAAAAAGAGCTTAAAAATGTATTGTATTTGATAGGGCTGATAATTGCCAGGGACTTCACGACACGATATTATCACAATACTTAGGTGCTGATACGATACGTATTGCGATTCAATATCTATTGCGATTCGATGTTCCAAACATATTGCTCACCATATGTCTGCTGCAGAGAGACGAGAGAACATGAGAACTAATGTTGATCAATTAGGGAAATAAGTGCTGAAAACAAATTGGCTCCCTACTTAAAAAGATTGAGAACATGCTATGATGAAAAAAATACACAGGAGTTTTAGTGCAAGTACAGTCAACTAGCGCAAAAACAATATTGTGATATTGTCAAAACTATACCTACATCGTCAAATAATATCCTGATATGTCTTTTTTTTTTTTATTGCCAACCATGCTCTAGACAGAAAGAACTGCAAAAAGGCGTAGACTGGCATGATTAACTTAGTCCAAAGGAAATTGTATTCTTTATAGTCCTTGTAATTGTGCTGGTTTTCCATTCACATACCAGGCTATAGGCATACCCTTGCAAACACTTTCACTGGGTCATTACTTTGCTTTTAATTTTCACTACAACCTTTCAAAGTGCTGAGACCATCTCTTTCTAAAACAAGGTGCCAAGAAGGGTTAAAGACAATTGGTCTCTTTCAGTCGCTGTAGAGTAACTCAATGTCCACTCAGTGCGTTCTACATGGCTGAGCAACAGGGACACTGTACCCTTGAGGTAGCAGGAGGAGGGGCACGTGGAAAGAGTCTGCCGTTTGGCTAAGAGCTCCAAGCATTGACAAAGCCCTTGATTTGTGTGTTGCCGATGCTTGAAGGTCAGGGCAATTCAATTATTTGGCAGATATTCAGTTGGGCACTGAATAAGGTCATTAAAAAGGAATGGCTGGTGCCCTATAAAACGAGAATTAAAGTCGCCATTTGTGCAGTACTATAATAAAGGATGGTCAATAATATTGTGACAGAGCAGTTAAGATGGTGTGGAAATCAATTTTGTGCACCCAATGCTGATGGAGCATTACTGTGAATCAGAGATGTGTAGGCTGTGTGCACCATCATGGATATGTCACCTCGTCTGTCGAAGCTGTTTAGAAAACCCTACAAGACATGCAAACAACTCAAGCATGCCTTACTCACAAATAGCTACTTAATATTTACAAATAAAAGAAGCTAGCTAGCTATAAATATCTGTCATGTACATTGGCTTGCGGAAGTATTCACCCCCCCCCCCCTTGGCATTTTTCCTATTTTGTTGCCTTACAACCTGGAATTAACATGGATTTTTGGGGGGGGTTGTATCATTTGATTTACACAACATGCCTACCACTTTGAAGATGCAAAAAAAATAAAAATAGAAAACTTGAGTGTGCATAACTATTCACCTCCCCAAAGTCAATACTTTGTAGAGCCACCTTTTGCAGCAATTACAGCTGCGTCTCTTGGGGTGTGTCTCTATAAGCATGGCACATCTAGCCACTGGGATTTTTGCCCATTCTTCAAGGCAAAACTGCTCCAGCTCCTTCAAGTTGGATGGGTTCTGCTGGTGTACAGCAATCTTTAAGTCATTCCACAGATTCTCAATTGGATTGAGGTCTGGGCTTTGACTAGGCCATTCCAAGACATTTAAATGTTTCCCCTTAAACCACTCGATTGTTGCTTTAGCAGTATGCTTAGGGTCATTCCCAGTGTCAAATCTCTGGAAGACTGAAACATGTTTCCCTCAAGAATTTCCCTGTATTTAGCACTATACATCATTCCTTCAATTCTGACCAGTTTCCCAGTCCCTGTCGATGAAAAACATCCCCACAGCATGGTAGTGGCAGTATCATGGTGTTCTCGGGGTGATGAGGTGTTGGGTTTGCGCCAGACAAAGCGTTTTCCTTGATGGCCAAAAAGTCTCATCTGACCAGAGTACCTTCTTCCATATGTTTGGGGAGTCTCCCACATGCCTTTTGGCGAACACCAAACGTGTTTTCTTATTTTTTTCTTTAAGCAATGGCTTTTTTCTGGCCACTTTTCCGTAAAGCCCTGCTCTGTGGAGTGTACGACTTAAAGTGGTCCTATGGACAGATACTCCAATCTCCGCTGTGGAGCTTTGCAGCTCCTTCAGGGTTATCTTTGGTCTCTTTGTTGTGTCTCTGATTAATGCCCTCCTTGCCTGGTCCATGGGTTTTGGTGGGCGGCCCTCTCTTGGCAGGTTTGTTGTGGTGCGTATTCTTTCCATTTTTAAATAATGGATTTAATGGTGCTCTGTGGGATGTTCAAAGTTTCAGATATTTTTTTATAACCTAACCCTGATCTGTACTTCTCCACAACTTTGTCCCTGACCTGTTAGTCTTCATGGTGCTGCTTGCTTGGTGGTGATGCAGACTCTGGGGCCTTTCAGAACATGTGTGTATATACTGAGATCATGTGACACTTAAATTGCACAAAGGTGGACTTTATTTAACTAATAATGTGACTTCTGAAGGTAATTGGTTGCACCAGATCTTCTTTAGAGGCTTCATAGCAAAGGGGTGAATACATATGCACGCACCACATTTCCGTTATTTATTTGTTAGTATTTTTTTTAACAAGTTATTTTTTTCATTTCACTTCACCAATTTGGACTATTTTGTGTATGTCCATTACATGAAATCCAAATAAAAACCCATTTAAATTACTGGTTGTAATGCAACAAAATAGGAAAAACGCCAAGGAGGATGAATACTTTTGTCAGGCACTGTAGCTAGCTAGCTAAGCCAGAGATAGCTATAACTAGCTAACTAGTTAGCTAGTACATTCAGTCTGGTTTAGGTTGACTGTCTGCCCTGGATAAATGCATTCGTTAACTTTAGCTGCATGTAAATAGCTAGCTAGGTAACAGCAACCTATAGTTATTGGCTAGCTCAATGACAAGTGCAAAGTGGAGGGCTTCATCAGATATGACAATTAGCTAAAAAGCTAAAGTAAAATACCAACTAAGTTAGCCAACACTTTCAAACCTGTCACAACAAGGCAAGTGTGTCTAGCTAGGTAACGGGCTAGCTATCAGTATCTTTGACCAAGCCATCAAATCCCATAATATATTTGACTTCGCACACGTTTGTATGTCTGTTGATGTGATGTAGCTAGCTACATCGTGGAGTTGAGGAAAAACTCGGATACCTAACGTTATATAACTAGCCTGTGTTGTTGTGGCATTAAATACAATGTTAGCTAGCCTAGCTGTTTACTGCTGCCAGGTTACAGGTAGCTAGTTCCGAAAACCTAATCATCCCTTCAGAATTTAACGTACCTAGCTAGCTAGTAATGTTAGCTAGCAAGCAAACGTACTAAATTCCAGACAAAAGTACCTTTTATATGCATTTCAAAACTATGCCTAACCACAGCTTCATCTAGCTAACGTTAGATGGCATAGCTGAAAAAACGATTCGGTTTCTCGGCAAGTTTGTCTTCTGTTATCTTACCTCCGCAGGAACGACCTCTCTCTCTGCTGGGCTGTGTGTGGCTCAACCCCGTCTTTCCCTTTCGCTTTAATTAAACTCATCAAGACGCTTTGTGGCCAAAAGGCGATGCGCAACGATTTGATATTTGCCACACCGCTTCTTCTTCTTTGGGATTGCGTTGGCGGATCGCATCCAATTTAAGGTGAATACACCGCCACCTACTGTAGTGGAGTATGAGGCCAACACGGCCTATCTACATTAAATTATTTGTCATACGGTACTGTAGAATTGGGGATAAGGAAAGGGACAAATGACCCTGACAAGTATTCGCCCTTTCTATAAAGCAAATATACAAATAATAAAAACACCACCCCATTCCACTACTTACCCTATCTGATTCTACTCCAGACCAACGGTCTGGGAGGACAGAACACTACTACCACTCAACACCCCCTGCAACTGTTCTGCAGTAAAACATCGCAATCCCAAGTATTTCTCTGCCACTGCCACCACAACCTCTATTTTCTGTGACTTTCGATCCATTTCTGCAGTACAATTGACAACCATAGCTATGAATCCCAAGAAACCTATCTTACTGAAGCACATATTCTTCCCATCACTCTCTCTATTAGTCTCTGCCTACTCACAGGAATCCTCCTCAGGATTCCTCACCCTGTACCCATCTTCCTCTACCGCTCTCTACACTGCTTCAGTATACAACACTTTCTGTACTACTCTGACCCTAGCAACCTCAACCTGCCATTCTCTCACCGGACATCTCCAACTCCATGGGCACCCCCACAACTAAAACACAACTTTCTCCACCGAAACTACACATTCCTTCGTCTCATGCCCTCCTGCACACTTCTCACATCTAGGACTCTGCCTCCTACATACTGCTGCAACATGCCCATAAACTTGACACCTAAAACACTGAAGTATTTTAGAAACAAACGCTCTCACTGGATAACGTACACACCTACCTTAACCTTATATGGCAAAGAGTCTACATCAAAACTCAACAAAACAGACATCTTCTCCGTTTCCCTATGCTCTCCACCGGATCTGCGTCGCACCAAACCGCGAGTTTCACAGACAACGGGAATCTGTCTCCCTGTTGCTGTACGCGCCAACGTTGAAATGCCTGAGTTAGATGACCTGATGAAACTATAATTTAGAATTGGCTTTAGTAAGAAGGAAATACTTGCTCTTTTAGCACATAATAACGATTTTATTATAAGTATTAGGACCTGGAAAAGGTTGTGCCACAGATTATTTTTTTGAAAGAGGAACCGTGGTTACATACATAGGTAGAGACGGGCGGGTTGTGTGTGTGTATGCAGGTGAGTGTGTGGGCGGTAAAAAGTAGAGGCAAAACAAACAAATGGCCATGAATCTAATGATCTAATATACTTGTTCAAACAGGCGTCACTGCGCACTCATGTTTATCAATCTAATAACCGGCCATTTCAGACTATACACATACACTTCTAACAGCCATGGTGCGTTATGAGCACAAACAAAAAACTTTCTCGGCACTGTCACTGAATGCGAAGAGAACTGGGGTTGAGTCCCTTCCGAATTCGCTACCACGTTCTGCTGCGTAGCCTCGGCGAACACCTTGCAAAAAATCTGTGCATAATGGAAACTATTAACGATCTTATCCATGGTGCTTTACTAACAGTATTATTTCCCCCTTATGCCAACTATCCTTCTAACAACTATAGGCTAGTAGGCTACGTGAGCACACCCAATAAAACTAATTATATTGGGATCCTGGAGACCAGGGGCTATGCGTGTGTATGTCCCATGTCAAGCTGCTCTCCAAATTATAAAACTATAGTGGCCCACTAGATTGAGTACCTTAACCTGTAGGCTAATCGTACATTACAGTGGAAAAGTGAAAAATAAATTATAGGCCTATGCAACGGCTGGTAATGAACAATGACGCAGTGGTTTGACGCAAGTGTTTGTGGGAGGAGAGGCAACTCAAGGACCACTCCTGCATGCGCAAACCAGCTAATGTGAGGTGCTGTTTGAATATATTCATGGCTGCATTCTCCCTTTCTTGAAATAATAATTGATCTAAATATAGTGTAGGCCTATTAGATAAATGATGATAGGAAATAAATGAATAATAACTGATCGGACATGATTTGGTTCGTGGCCTAGCGTAATATCGCTTTTCACTATCCAAGGATGGGAGGAATGAAGGATTCATAGGTTATCCCAAAACAGTGGCATCGTCTCCGTTACAGGCTATTTGTCTCAGTTATAACGCTAATTTAGGCTACCACTTGTTCATCTTATAGAGGCTAGTGGCTAGACCTGTTGGCTTTTAGGTTACAATAATGGAACGTAAAATTACTGTCTCAGACGGGGCTTTACCCAAACCCCAGCCCTTGAGCCCGACAGGAAGCGCAATTCTTCTCCATGCAATAAGTGACCTACATTCACAAGATAATAAGCATAGGCCTACGAGGCTACTTCATTGGAAGTGTAGCCTACATAAACACCATGCCATTAAGCACAAATTTGTAAGTTAACCTTTCATTTCGTAAAACACTATATAAACAAAAGTATGTGGACACCCCTTCAAATGAGTAGATTCTGCTATTTCAGCCACACCCGTTGCTGACAGGTGTATAAAATCCAGCACACCGCCATGCAATCTCCATAGACAAACATTGAAAATAGAATGGCCTTACTGAAGAGCTCAGTGACTTTCAACGTGGTACAGTCATAGGATGCCACATGTCCAACAAGTCAGTTCATCAAATTTCTGCCCTGCTAGACCTGCCCCGGTCAACTGTAAGTGCTGTTATTGTGAAGTGGAAACGTCTAAGAGCAACAACGGCTCAGCCGCGAAGTGGTAGGCCACACAAGCTCACAGAAACTGAGCACCAAGTGCTTAAGCTCGTAGCGCGTAAAATTAGTCTGTCCTCGGTTGCAACACTCACTATCGAGTTCCAAACTGCCTCTGGAAGCAACGTCAGCACAATAACTGTTCGTCGGGAGCTTCATGAAATGGGTTTCCATGGCTGAGCAGCAACACACAAGCCTAAGATCACCATGCGCAATGCCAAGCGTCGGCTTGAGTGGCGTAAAGCTCGCTGCCATTGGACTCTGGAGCAGTGGAAACGCGTTCTCTGGAGTGATGAATCATGCTTCACCATCTGGCAGTCCAACTGACGAATCTGGGTTTGGCGGATGCCAGGAGAACGCTACCTGCCCCAATGCATAGTGCCAACTGTAAAGTTTGGTGGAGGAGGAATAATGGTCTGGGGCTGTTTTTCATGGTTCGGGCTAGGCACCTGAAGGGAAATCTTAATGCTACAGCATAAAATGACATTCTAGACGATTCTGTGCTTCCAACTTTGTGGTAACAGTTTGGGGAAGGCCCTTTCCTGTTTTAGCATGACAATGCCCCCGTGCACAAAGCGAGGTCCATACAGAAATGGTTTGTCGAGATCGGTGTGGAAGAACTTGACTGGCCTGCACAGAGCCCTGGCCTCAACCCCACTGAACACCTTTGGGATGAATTGGAACGCCGACTGATAGCCAGGCCTAATCCCCCAACATCAGTGCCCGACCTCACTAATGCGCTTGTGGCTGAATGGAAGCAAGTTCCCGCAGCAATGTTCCAACATCTGGTGGAAAGCCTTCCCAGAAGAGTGGAGGCTGTTATAACAGCAAAGAGGGGACCAACTCCATATTAATGGCCATGTCTTGGAATGAGATGTTCGACGAGCAGGTGTCCACATACTTTTGGTCATGTAGTGTATCTATAGAAAGATGCTGTGTCTCAATCTAAAAGCAAAGGCAGCTTGGATTATGGTACAAAGTAGTTGCCTTTCGGTATTTCAAAATGTGGGTATTTCAAAATTTGACATACCACTGTTCATTCCATTTACAGTTCATTTGAGTTATTTTGATATTAAACTAATGCAACGGTTTATTAATATACTATTCTAATGTATTGTATGTCATACTAAATTATCATAAAAAGCTTGAAGGAGCCGGTCTTTTTAATTGTGCGACGGAAGTGGGAAATCCCTACACCTGCCTGTCAAATATCTCTCCGCTCTTTCTCAATGCCGCGGTCGAGTTTCGCGATATCTACCTGCATCAGCTGATTCTAGTCTTCCCGAAAACAGCTCTAACTCGGTGGGAACTAGACTGCTGTCCCTGGTCGATATACTTGTTAGCTACATATAAGCTGACAGAAGAGTACGAGGTTGCCGCATAGTGTAGTAAGCACTAGCTGTTAGCCAAACCACGATAGAGGCCATCGTTTCCGTATAACGGAATCAAGCAAGCTAGCTAGGTAAGAGATTTCCGAAGGACAACTGCATGTCAACTCAGCTCTTCATAATCAACATTTTATTGTATTGACAACTTATTTTACATTTTATACATATGGTAATATGATAAAATATATGTTGCGACAGTTACCTTTAGTTAGCTACAGCTGATATTGATAGATAGCTAGCAAGGTAACGTTAGCTAGCCAGTTGATTTTGTTGGTAGCTAGCTAGCTAACGTTACCTAACTAGTACTGTAGGGCAACATGACATGAACCTCCTAACTAACTATTCAACATTGTTTTTTTTAATGTATTTTTTGTAGACATGATTTGGTTATTATTCACTATGGGTAGGCATACAATTGTCTGCCCAAAGTACATACCCTTGACAATTCAATGCTTTAGCTATGCAAGTCTTGCATTTATTTATTTTGTCTCACTGACTGCTGTTTGCAATATTAGCACAATCTATCAGGAAATATGATAAGCATGTATGGTTGATGAGTTCCTGTTTTACCAGCCCTCCCTCTGCAAGTTGTGCCCAGTATGCTGCCACAGTCAAATTATGCTTAACATTACAGTCAAATAAAAGATACATCTCTCTTTCTCCGCATTAGGCTTCAGCCCAGTAAAAGTGTTGTGGCCCCACTGTGGATTCCCTGGATTGGACTGGGACGGAGGCAGTCGTAGGCAGAGCAGGTGCTACGTGAAGTGCAGTTTCGACTTCCCCTATGAGTAGCAGCACCGGTGAGAGAGCACCACGGACCCGGGCGGCGAAGGCAGGCCAGGGGGCAGGGGGGACAATGACATGGACCCCTCAGGACCAGAGCGTGGACCCTTCATACAGGCCTACCACCACTGCAGGCCCAACCATAGCCTGCAGTGGTGGCGGGAGCTCCTGTGTCCTGAGTAAGCTGATCCAACTGCCGGCTCCGCCGCTGTCGCGCCACCAGCTGAAGAAGTTAGAGGAGCACAGGTACAGCAGTGCAGGCCGCTCCCTTCTGGAGCCCTTCATGCAGCACTACTGGGAGTGGCTAGTGGCACGTGTGCCGGCATGGATAGCCCCCAACCTCATCACTATTGTGGGCCTGGCCACCAACATCCTCACCACATTGGTGCTGGTGTACTACTGCCCCACAGCCACTGAACAGGTAGGTCCATGCTGGGAATTCTAGGCCCCGGAAGGAATTTGAGGTTGGAGCCCTTACGCACACTGTCGCTCATATGGCCCTCCCTCCCACTGAGTATACATATTTAAATGAATTCATCAGCAGGTATTCCTACTAAGTAATAACCATGGATTATTAGGTCAATGTTTGTTGTAACGGCTGTAATAATATACACTACGGACAGGACATAGAGAATAGAAGAGGCCGTCAGTATTTCTTTCAGAATTTCTTGATGGAACAGTATTGATTGGGTAATTGTCAGATATAGCCTACCCTTTCGGAGCAAAAGTTTATCAAAATGTCTGTCTCTAGCAGATACGATTGTTTTGTCAATGTTGGGTGCAATTTGTTCTAGATAAGAATACTACACTATA
The DNA here is from genome assembly GCF_020615455.1 of Coregonus clupeaformis. Lineage (NCBI taxonomy): Eukaryota > Metazoa > Chordata > Actinopteri > Salmoniformes > Salmonidae > Coregonus > Coregonus clupeaformis. The sequence goes on along the minus strand of NC_059215.1, from coordinate 34,146,428 downwards.
CCTACTATCCTTGTTGTCTCTGTGAGAATTAGGCTATTCTAAACCATCTTACAGTAACAGTATTTGATGAACATGGTGTTATGGTAAAACACCAGAATGCCACAAACCATTACTTTCTACATTTACATTTTAGTCATTTAGCAGATGCGACTTACAATAGTGAGTGCATACATTTTCATACTTTTATCGTACTGGCCCCCCGTGGGAATTGAACCCACAACCCTGGCGCCATGCTCTACCAACTGAGCTACACGTCACCTCCTCACTGAATTTGAATATCACTTCCTTGGCTGTCTGAAAACGTTCCCAGCTGTCAAATCCTCCTTCCCTCTAGCCTAGTTTCCGCAATTGGAGGAGGTCGACGGGAGGGACCCTAGATCCTCTCCTCTAATGCGCTTTGAGAGAAATTGAGGAAACCAGGATGCAAGGATTTGACACCAGCAAATAATGTTTTCAGACACAGAGCCCTTTGACTTGTTTTTAGGGTGGGTAGGTGTTTTGGCCACCATGCAGTCTGACCTTCCATGTGGAGGTCTAATGTCAACACTACCGATGTTGTATAACTAAAATTAAAGTGTGTGAGTTGGTACTAGTGACATGTTTTTGAAATCTGTCCTGTTGAAGAGTTATGATTCTTCTTCTGGGGTTTTGCACGTTGAAATAATATGGGCAATTCAACAGTATCAGAGTGATGCTAAGACTAAGATTTTTCACTTACAATTTTTATGAAAACATATGTACTTGAACAGTGCAGAAGCAAAGGTTGGGAACAGAATGATGGCACCAACAGCACAAACTGTCATTCTGTTTCCAAACTTAAGCATTTGCACTGTTCTTCAATAAATGTGTTTATGTAACATTTTCTTTGTAAATTGTTAAAAGTAGTCATTGTGCATAGAGTTATGGTTTGTTTAACTGGTTTTTGTTTGACATACATTTTCAAGTGAAAAATCAAGAGTTTCAGCATCACTCTGTTACCATGGAATTGCTCCTACGTAACATGTTGTGTTGTAGATGATCAACTGGTTCATGAAAGGATGTGTGTGTGAAAGGATGTGTGTTTATGAATGTAGCCTGCCAATGCGAAACCAGTTAGTTTGCCTTAATGGTTTTGCTTAGAAGATGTGATACAGCAGGATGTGTGTATCACCACAAAAGTGTTGTGCTTAAATGCTTTAAACAACATTATAGAATAAAAACAATCAAGGGCATTTAAGGCTGTCAATTTTAACAAAGTAGATATGACTAGGCTATGACTTTGTGAATGAAAAAGGTTGACCAACGTTTGTTAGTTTGTCAATATTTAACATTAGACACGTTGTTTTGCTTTTCCTTTCTCTGGGTCACTTGGGCCAGGCCAGGCATGCGCAATGCTCCATGTCCTGTGTGCTTGTTTTGCTGGAAGAGGTGCGTGGGGGATGCCTTACAGGGTTCTTGGGGACAGGCACCACTTGTCCCCGTCCTCTCAGATTACACCTTTAGCCTCAGACCCCCTCAACGCACCCCTTGCCCCTCCTCCCGCCTCTTAAGCCATAGAGGGTATCGATAGGCAAATAGAACAGTGTCTCCCTCAGATTAGAATCGGATGTGGGCTGTTATGTATTTTTAGCTAAACAGTCGCATGGTCTTTAGTATTTTAGTCCTCTTAAGTCTGAGTCTATACAGTGGGGGAAAAAAGTATTTAGTCAGCCACCAATTGTGCAAGTTCTCCCACTTAAAAAGATGAGAGGCCTGTAATTTTCATCATAGGTACACGTCAACTATGACAGACAAAATGAGAAAAAAATTTTATGAATTTATTTGCAAATTATGGTGGAAAAATAAGTATTTGGTCAATAACAAAAGTTTCTCAATACTTTGTTATATACCCTTTGTTGGCAATGACACAGGTCAAACGTTTTCTGTAAGTCTTCACAAGGTTTTCACACACTGTTGCTGGTATTTTGGCCCATTCCTCCATGCAGATCTCCTCTAGAGCAGTGATGTTTTGGGGCTGTCGCTGGGCAACACAGACTTTCAACTCCCTCCAAAGATGTTCTATGGGGTTGAGATCTGGAGACTGGCTAGGCCACTCCAGGACCTTGAAATGCTTCTTACGAAGCCACTCCTTCGTTGCCCGGGCGGTGTGTTTGGGATCATTGTCATGCTGAAAGACACAGCCACGTTTCATCTTCAATGCCCTTGCTGATGGAAGTAGGTTTTCACTCAAAATCTCACGATACATGGCCCCATTCATTCTTTCCTTTACACGGATCAGTCGTCCTGGTCCCTTTGCAGAAAAACAGCCCCAAAGCATGATGTTTCCACCCCCATGCTTCACAGTAGGTATGGTGTTCTTGGGATGCAACTCCGCATTCTTTGTCCTCCAAACACGACGAGTTGAGTTTTAACCAAAAAGTTCTATTTTGGTTTCATCTGACCATATGACATTCTCCCAATCCTCTTCTGGATTATCCAAATGCACTCTAGCAAACTTCAGACGGGCCTGGACATGTACTGGCTTAAGCAGGGGGACACGTCTGGCACTGCAGGATTTGAGTCCCTGGCGGCGTAGTGTGTTACTGATGGTAGGCTTTGTTACTTTGGTCCCAGCTCTCTGCAGGTCATTCACTAGGTCCCCCCGTGTGGTTCTGGGATTTTTGCTCACCGTTCTTGTGATCATTTTGACCCCACGGGGTGAGATCTTGCGTGGAGCCCCAGATCGAGGGAGATTATCAGTGGTCTTGTATGGCTTCCATTTCCTAATAATTACTCCCACAGTTGATTTCTTCAAACCAAGCTGCTTACCTATTGCAGATTCAGTCTTCCCAGCCTGGTGCAGGTCTACAATTTTGTTTCTGGTGTCCTTTGACAGCTCTTTGGTCTTGGCCATAGTGGAGTTTGGAGTGTGACTGTTTGAGGTTGTGGACAGGTGTCTTTTATACTGATAACAAGTTCAAACAGGTGCCATTAATACAGGTAACGAGTGGAGGACAGAGGAACCTCTTAAAGAAGTTACAGGTCTGTGAGAGCCAGAAATCTTGCTTGTTTGTAGGCGACCAAATACTTATTTTCCACCATAATTTGCAAATAAATTCATTAAAAGTCCTACAATGTGATTTTCAGGATTTTTTTTCCTCAATTTGTCTGTCATAGTTGACGTGTACCTATGATGAAAATTACAGGCCTCTCATCTTTTTAAGTGGGAGAACTTGCACAATTGGTGGCTGACTAAATACTTTTTTTCCCCACTGTATATAAAATATGCCATTTAGCAGACGCTTTTATCCAAAGCGACTTAGTCATGAGTGCACATTTTTCGTATGGGTGGCCCCAGCGGGAATCAAACCCCCAACACTTTCTCTACTGACTGACCCACACAGGATCAGTGGAGAAATCAAGGTCACGGGTTGGGTTTGATCGTTACTTGTTTTTAACGCTTTGGAGCTGGAGGCGTGACTGTTATATAGCCAATGTTGTTAATAAATTAGCTTGTGTCTGAAAATGAGATCATTTGAGGCCATTGTTTAATCTGCAATTGACCCAACCTCCCCTCCATATTGGTAGACTACTGTATGTTGCATTCACATTTTATCAGCTACACTGTGTTATCAGGGAAGCTTGCACAACGGTTACTAGATCCCTCCATGTATTCCTTTTCCCAGGGCTAGTTAAGGGGCAGCTGTTCAAACAAACTGGCCCTCTTAGTCTGATATTAAACACACTTTTGTCAAAACTGTATGCTGACACATGGGAAGGCATGACTGTCCTGCTTATCCCTGTTGTCTTGCAGGATTCGGTTACTTACAACCCAATCAGTTGAAGGATTTTTTTTAATGGATCTGTTGTTGCCAGGGATTAAATTGGACCGGGTCAAATTAAAGCCAGGTGGAGCCTGAGACCTGGTACCTTTGGTTATGCGAATTCTGAATTATCTACTGAAAAATGGTTGTCCTCATTAATTTCCTCAGCCAACAAAACAAGTAAGCAACAGCAAAATCAGACAACCCCATAGTAGAATAGTTTACCTATTCAATTGGCCAGCTTGTCACGTTCTATGCGAGTAGATAATATTCCTCTCTGGTGCTTTCAAATTGCGAGTGCTGCACAGCGCATAGGGAGAGAAACATGCATGCCTAGTCATTGCACAACATTGTTAATGCAGTTATAAGAGATCACAGAGCTTTCTAGTGTTACACTTATTTCTCAAATCCCCAAAATGTGTGAACTGCACCTTTTTTTTTAGAACTAGAGTTTTTAGCAGGGTTAGCCTTGCCAATGTCCTTTTAATGCATAGGGTAGACTGGGGCTAAATGTAACACGGATCAGGTGTAGCAGGTAGGCCTACTTTAAAGTAACTATCCAGTGAAAATCTCACATTTGAAAAGTTCATATTCTGCACCCAAATGATGATGTCGACTCATCCTATACTTGTGTTAGTGGCCAAAGCATACATTGGAGAAAGAACACTTAAAAAACTCCAACTCAAACAGACTGGGACACACTTTTCACAGCGCCCGGTGGGAGGTGCTATACGTCACGGTGGGTGTAAATTTCAGCACACGTACCGGTGCACACAGTTTCGAGGACAAACCGAGCACTCGCTCATGTCCGTATCGTGGAATTATTCAACACACTGCGCTAAGTCATATATGGCACATTTCCACTGAAGATTTACCGCAGTGTTTGGACTTCTTGCGGTCAATTTGCAGTCTACAAATGATTTGTTATTATGTTCCGGCCCCCTGACCATCCGCTCAAGAAAACACTGGCCTTAGGCTAAATGTAGTTGATGATCCCTGCACTAGTGTAACACTGGTATTACAGTCAAAGCAGTGTGATGTCACGAGAGGCTGTGTCCTGGAGGGACGTTACATCCCCCTGAGATGGCTGCAAACCCAGACAGCTATGGCTCCATCTGCTGGTATGGTCGGGAACTCCACCCCTCTATGGCCAATCTTCCCACGCAGCTGAAACAGATCAGGAGCTGATGAGCTGGAGGTTTTTGAAGGGAAGAGACACACTGAGAGTGAGTGTGTGGGTTGTGAAGTAACACAGTCTCCAACCTGGGCTCTCTGGAGGACAAGAGTGCTGCACGTCCACTTCCATGAGGAATATAAGGATTTGGAGATACTTACCTTTGGGAAATACTCACCTTTGGATATATGCACCTGTGGAAATACGTGTGGGACATTTGGAAGGACGTTTTGCTGGGTTGGCCACTAGCTGCAACGTGGAATACAGTAAGACTGGGGAAAAGTTATTTGAGCGAGTGAGAGTTATGCTTTTGGATGTGGAAGAGACATCCCGGAACTGTTAACCCTTAAAGAGCCACAAGAGAACAGAATTGTGTTATAATTTCGTTAGTTTCCCAAGACCTTTAATAAAATCCTTGTTTTGATTGAACCTGGGCTCCTTGCACTACTTGAGCAATCCCGCTGAAAGCTGTGTAGCCTCTGTGACGTCACAGATGGTGGAGAATACAGGCAAGCTCAAGCGTTAATAGTGCATGTCAGAGGAGGATACCGAAGGTTTGATCACCCAGTTTTCCAAGTTGGCCGTAGGCTCCCCGCCGACTGAAATGGAGGACATATTGAAAGCCCTTGTTGCTGGCCAGCAAGCCCAGATGCAAGCAAACGTGGCTCTCTTGGAGGAGCAAAAGAAAGCCAACCTTCTGAAGGCAGAGGAATTGCAGTTGCAGAGACAGATGGTTGTCCAAAATACCCGCCCAATAAAGGCAAGTGACTTTATATCTAAGATGGGAGCTACCGATGACATTGAGGCATACCTGCATGCATTTGAGGCCACGGCCACTAGGGAAGCCTGGCCCAAGCAACAGTGGGTTGGTCTGTTAGCCCCCTTTCTAACCGGGAAGCGCTGAATGCTGTCCGGGACCTGGGCCCTGACCAGGTTACTGACTATGATGCCCTGAAGTCTGAGATCCTCAGCAGATATGGACTCACAAAGTTTGGTATGGCCCAGCGCTTTCACAGCTGGACCTTCCAACCAGACCAACCTCCTCGGGCGCAGATGCATGAACTTGTCCGAATCGCAAGGAAATGGCTGGATCCGCAGAGGAATACAGCAGCGGCGGTGGTGGAGGCCGTTGTGGTGGATCGTTACCCACGCGCCCTGCCTTATGAGGCAAAACGGTTCATCAGTCAACAGGCCTTGACCACGGCTGATCTGACCGTGGAAGCTGTGGAAAAGTACCAGGCCACAGCGGAGATGCTGAATGCTTCCCCGAAAAGACCCCAGGAGTGCGGCCCCACCACAAATGGGAAGAACCCGTCCAAAGGACCCCAAGGTCTCGAACCCAGCCACGTCAGGACTTATCCCGGCCCCAGGGGGAGCCAGAAACCAGGCGGGTCCAAGAAGAGTACACCAGGAGGGGGAAACTCGACAGTGTTACCGGTGTGGGGGAGATGGGACGTATCTCCTGGCAGTGTGGGAAACCAGCCGATGAACCTATGCCCACTGCGGAGTCCTCCAGCTCAGCACCCACACACCGTGTTGCCTCGCTCTTGGGAGTCGTAGATGGCGGCCCAGATCGACCCCCCCACCTGCCCGGTAACTGTGAATCACCATGATGTGGAGGCCTTACTGGATTCTGGTAGCCGGGCCACCCTGGTGCGTAAGGATTTGGTGGGCCCAACGTGTCTGACCCCGGGGAAAGTCCTCCCAGTTTCCTGTGTCCATGGGGACACCAGAGAATACCCCATTACTGAACTTACAATGACCAGCACACGGGGAACCATACACACGACGGCGGGGTGGTTGATTCCCTCCCGTCCCTGTCCTAATTGGACGAGACTGCCCAGCCTTTTACCCACTCTGGAGAGAGTCTCAGGAGAGGATAACCCGAGTACCTCGGAAACGGAGAGGCAAGACTCATCCTGGGAAGGCTCCGGTGCAATCCTCCGAGTTACTCACTCCCCGCCCGGGCTCTGATAGGGATGGCAGGTGCCCAGACCGACACAGAGACGGAGCTACAGAATCTGGACAAAGAACTGTCTGGTCTGAAGGGGACCGCTGAGAGGTATCGTTTGTTAAAGCAACAGTTAGACATGAAGACAGAAGAGTTAGATATCCTCCAGGCTAAACTCCAACAGAGCTCCTTCCCTAAGCAACAGGAGGAGCTGGAGAGGCTGCGCAGGACCATCGAGGAGTGTGAGGAGACCCTGCGCAGTAGTAAGGAGGTCCAGAAGAAGGCAGAGGAGAAGTACAAGGTGTTGGAGAACAAGATGAAGAATGCGGAGGCAGAGAGAGAGAAGGAACTGAAAGCTGCTCAACAGAAGCTAAACTCTGCTAAAACCAAGGCTGATGCGTTCAGTAAGAAACTCAAGGAGAGACAACAGGAGGCTGAGTCCCTGGTCCTAGAGGTGGAGGAGTTGAAGAGAGAGCAGGCTGGCAAGCACCACGGCAATGCGGACGCCCTCTCCCGGCGTGATGCCTTCTTCGCTGCCTTTACCCGACGAGGACGTCGGTCCCGAGGAGGGGGATGTGTGATGTCACGAGAGGCTGTGTCCTGGAGGGACGTTACATCCCCCTGAGATGGCTGCAAACCCAGACAGCTATGGCTCCATCTGCTGGTATGGTCGGGAACTCCACCCCTCTATGGCCAATCTTCCCACGCAGCTGAAACAGATCAGGAGCTGATGAGCTGGAGGTTTTTGAAGGGAAGAGACACACTGAGAGTGAGTGTGTGGGTTGTGAAGTAACACAGTCTCCAACCTGGGCTCTCTGGAGGACAAGAGTGCTGCACGTCCACTTCCATGAGGAATATAAGGATTTGGAGATACTTACCTTTGGGAAATACTCACCTTTGGATATATGCACCTGTGGAAATACGTGTGGGACATTTGGAAGGACGTTTTGCTGGGTTGGCCACTAGCTGCAACGTGGAATACAGTAAGACTGGGGAAAAGTTATTTGAGCGAGTGAGAGTTATGCTTTTGGATGTGGAAGAGACATCCCGGAACTGTTAACCCTTAAAGAGCCACAAGAGAACAGAATTGTGTTATAATTTCGTTAGTTTCCCAAGACCTTTAATAAAATCCTTGTTTTGATTGAACCTGGGCTCCTTGCACTACTTGAGCAATCCCGCTGAAAGCTGTGTAGCCTCTCGTGACGTCACAGATGGTGGAGAATACAGGCAAGCTCAAGCGTTAATAGTGCATGTCAGAGGAGGATACCGAAGGTTTGATCACCCAGTTTTCCAAGTTGGCCGTAGGCTCCCCGCCGACTGAAATGGAGGACATATTGAAAGCCCTTGTTGCTGGCCAGCAAGCCCAGATGCAAGCAAACGTGGCTCTCTTGGAGGAGCAAAAGAAAGCCAACCTTCTGAAGGCAGAGGAATTGCAGTTGCAGAGACAGATGGTTGTCCAAAATACCCGCCCAATAAAGGCAAGTGACTTTATATCTAAGATGGGAGCTACCGATGACATTGAGGCATACCTGCATGCATTTGAGGCCACGGCCACTAGGGAAGCCTGGCCCAAGCAACAGTGGGTTGGTCTGTTAGCCCCCTTTCTAACCGGGGAAGCGCTGAATGCTGTCCGGGACCTGGGCCCTGACCAGGTTACTGACTATGATGCCCTGAAGTCTGAGATCCTCAGCAGATATGGACTCACAAAGTTTGGTATGGCCCAGCGCTTTCACAGCTGGACCTTCCAACCAGACCAACCTCCTCGGGCGCAGATGCATGAACTTGTCCGAATCGCAAGGAAATGGCTGGATCCGCAGAGGAATACAGCAGCGGCGGTGGTGGAGGCCGTTGTGGTGGATCGTTACTCTACGCGCCCTGCCTTATGAGGCAAAACGGTTCATCAGTCAACAGGCCTTGACCACGGCTGATCTGACCGTGGAAGCTGTGGAAAAGTACCAGGCCACAGCGGAGATGCTGAATGCTTCCCGAAAAGACCCCAGGAGTGCGGCCCCACCACAAATGGGAAGAACCCGTCCAAAGGACCCCAAGGTCTCGAACCCAGCCACGTCAGGACTTATCCCGGCCCCAGGGGGAGCCAGAAACCAGGCGGGTCCAAGAAGAGTACACCAGGAGGGGGAAACTCGACAGTGTTACCGGTGTGGGGAGATGGGACGTATCTCCTGGCAGTGTGGGAAACCAGCCGATGAACCTATGCCCACTGCGGAGTCCTCCAGCTCAGCACCCACACACCGTGTTGCCTCGCTCTTGGGAGTCGTAGATGGCGGCCCAGATCGACCCCCCACCTGCCCGGTAACTGTGAATCACCATGATGTGGAGGCCTTACTGGATTCTGGTAGCCGGGCCACCCTGGTGCGTAAGGATTTGGTGGGCCCAACGTGTCTGACCCCGGGGAAAGTCCTCCCAGTTTCCCTGTGTCCATGGGGACACCAGAGAATACCCCATTACTGAACTTACAATGACCAGCACACGGGGAACCATACACACGACGGCGGGGGTGGTTGATTCCCTCCCCGTCCCTGTCCTAATTGGACGAGACTGCCCAGCCTTTTACCCACTCTGGAGAGAGTCTCAGGAGAGGATAACCCGAGTACCTCGGAAACGGAGAGGCAAGACTCATCCTGGGAAGGCTCCGGTGCAATCCTCCGAGTTACTCACTCCCGCCCCGGGCTCTGATAGGGATGGCAGGTGCCCAGACCGACACAGAGACGGAGCTACAGAATCTGGACAAAGAACTGTCTGGTCTGAAGGGGACCGCTGAGAGGTATCGTTTGTTAAAGCAACAGTTAGACATGAAGACAGAAGAGTTAGATATCCTCCAGGCTAAACTCCAACAGAGCTCCTTCCCTAAGCAACAGGAGGAGCTGGAGAGGCTGCGCAGGACCATCGAGGAGTGTGAGGAGACCCTGCGCAGTAGTAAGGAGGTCCAGAAGAAGGCAGAGGAGAAGTACAAGGTGTTGGAGAACAAGATGAAGAATGCGGAGGCAGAGAGAGAGAAGGAACTGAAAGCTGCTCAACAGAAGCTAAACTCTGCTAAAACCAAGGCTGATGCGTTCAGTAAGAAACTCAAGGAGAGACAACAGGAGGCTGAGTCCCTGGTCCTAGAGGTGGAGGAGTTGAAGAGAGAGCAGGCTGGCAAGCACCACGGCAATGCGGACGCCCTCTCCCGGCGTGATGCCTTCTTCGCTGCCTTTACCCCGACGAGGACGTCGGTCCCGAGGAGGGGGGATGTGTGATGTCACGAGAGGCTGTGTCCTGGAGGGACGTTACATCCCCCTGAGATGGCTGCAAACCCAGACAGCTATGGCTCCATCTGCTGGTATGGTCGGGAACTCCACCCCTCTATGGCCAATCTTCCCACGCAGCTGAAACAGATCAGGAGCTGATGAGCTGGAGGTTTTTGAAGGGAAGAGACACACTGAGAGTGAGTGTGTGGGTTGTGAAGTAACACAGTCTCCAACCTGGGCTCTCTGGAGGACAAGAGTGCTGCACGTCCACTTCCATGAGGAATATAAGGATTTGGAGATACTTACCTTTGGGAAATACTCACCTTTGGATATATGCACCTGTGGAAATACGTGTGGGACATTTGGAAGGACGTTTTGCTGGGTTGGCCACTAGCTGCAACGTGGAATACAGTAAGACTGGGGAAAAGTTATTTGAGCGAGTGAGAGTTATGCTTTTGGATGTGGAAGAGACATCCCGGAACTGTTAACCCTTAAAGAGCCACAAGAGAACAGAATTGTGTTATAATTTCGTTAGTTTCCCAAGACCTTTAATAAAATCCTTGTTTTGATTGAACCTGGGCTCCTTGCACTACTTGAGCAATCCCGCTGAAAGCTGTGTAGCCTCTCGTGACGTCACAGCAGCAATAGAGGGTACCGTCATCACTGAATTCATGTTATGTTTGCTATTTCATGCAGCCACAGAATAGAAAGAAGCTATTGTTTAAAGTTGAGATATCATTCACACAAAGTAATGAGTAAGTATGCCTCCAGGATAATATGGTAAAGTTGGCCTCGTGTATAGGCCCTTGAACAAATAAATAAGACCAAGGACATCCAAAATCAGATTAACAGTTTTTAATGAAGCCAGCAATGCAAATAATTCATCTCCGTGATTGACAGGATACAGGTATTATTGCATGTTGACTAACTAATCTAGTCATGATCCGTTTCATATACACTACATGATCAGAAGTATGTGGACACCTACTCGTCGAACACGTCATTCCAAAATCATGGGCATTAATATGGAGTTGATCCCCCTTTGCTGCTATAACGGCCTCCATTCTACTGGGAAGGCTTTCCACTAGATGTTGGAACATTGCTGCAGGGACTTGCTTCCATTCAGCCACAAGAGCATTAGTGAGGTTGGGTGCTGATGTTGGGCGATTAGGTCTGGCTCGCAGTCGGCATTCCAATTCATCCCAAATGTGTTCGATGGGGTTGAGGTCAGGGCTCTGTGCAGACCAGTCAAGTTCCTCCACACCAATCTCGACAAACCATTTCTGTATGGACGTCGCTTTGTGCACGGGGGTATTGTCATGCTGAAACAGGAAAGGGCCTTCCTCAAACTGTTGCCACAAAGTTGGAAGCACAGAATCATCTAGAATATTATTGTATGCTGTAGCGTTAAGATTTCCCTTCACTGGAACTAAGGGGCCTTGCCCGAACCATGAAAAACAGCCCCAGATCATTAGTTATCCTCCACCAAACTTTACAGTTGGCACTATGCATTGGGGCAGATAGCGTTCTCCTGGCATCCGCCAAACCCAGATTCGTCAGTTGGACTAGATGGTGAAGCGTGATTCATCACTCCAGAGAACGCGTTTCCACTGCTCCAGAGTCCAATGGCGGCAAGCTTTACACCACTCCAGCCAACGCTTGGCATTGCGCATGGTGATCTTAGGCTTGTGTGCGGCTGCTCGGCCATGGAAACCCATTTCATGAAGCTCTCGACGAACAGTTCTTGTGCTGACATTGCTTCTAGAGGCAGTTTGGAACTCTGTGATCAGGGCAGCTCTAGCAGGTCAGAAGTTTGACAAACTGACTTGTTGGAAAGGTGGCATCCTATGACGGTGCCATGTTGAAAGTCACTGAGCTCATCAGTAAGGTCATTCTACTGCCAATGTTTGTCTATGGAGATTGCATGGCTGTGTGCTCTATTTTATACACCTGTCAGCAACGGGTGTGGCTGAAATAGCCGAATCCACTAATTTGAAGGGGTGTCCACATACTTTTGTATATGTGGTGCATTTCATTCGGGTAAGCTTAGTAGATTGGATTGATAGCAGCATTGATGTTGTTGGTTGGCTAGCAAGCAAGACTTGACGTTACACATTGTTCACTTTTGGGAAAACTGGTCCAGCCACTTGGTAGCTAGCTATCATTAGTTCAATTAAATCAAGATGAAGTGCTAATATGAAAGTGCAATTGTAAACTATAAAGTATAAACCCCCCCATAGCTTAATTTATGAATGAGGTCGCAGCCTGGTTGCCATCTGTTCAGCTATTTCATTACACTCCTTGTACTCAGTGTCATTTGCCAAAGACATGGGAAATGACCAGGAATTACTTTGGCAAATGACAGGAGTGGCAAGGAGTGTAATGTAAGCTAAAACGACTCGTACCCAGACTACAGGTGGAGGGTTCTAGGTTGAATGTGGACACGCATTGGACAGTCCTTGCACTTTGAAACCCATGCCCACCGTGACGTATAGCACCACCCACCAGGCGAAATGCAACGAAAAGTATGTCCCTAAACAAACCGCTTAAAAAAAAATGCTTGCTATTTCCTCAGAGGGTGATGTCAGCTCGCCAATCAGCAGTTTACTTGCGTGAATATTTTTAATGACCGGTATACTCCCACACCATTACAACACAGAAAAGCTGCTTTTTAACATCTTTAATTTAAAAAACATTCACTCATATTGTAATTAATTTAGGTTATATTTCATAGAAATCTGGAAACGTGATAGTTACTTTAAATTCAGAGTAAATTATTATTGTCTGAGTGCCAGTGGAACTGTTTTTGGGACATTTAAGTCATCAATATGTTGCTAACTAGCAACAAGATAATGTTTACAGTTTGATTTTGCTAATGATTAGTCCAATGGGGTAAATGCAGATGACAATTGTTTAGTTTTTTTATAGCCACTTTGCTGCATCAGTTGGCTACAGCAGGTGATAAAGCGTATTGCTAAATAGCACACCTGCCTGATAATATGGACCAATATGTTATTGGGCTCATTTCTTGAGGGGAAATCATGTTTGAGATGTCAGCATCATTTTATTTGAATTCATTTTGGAGTAGAATGTCCTTTTTTAAAAGTCACCAGAACTGACCTCAGTCTTTCTCCCAAAAATGTTAGGTCCCTCTGCGACCTGTAGTATGCTGTGATATGTGCTTTAGCCAGTGGCCTATATATTGTTTAGGGAAGTATATTATATTACCCCCCCCCCCCCATAAAGGCCAAACCCATACTTCTCTGTGAAAGCCGAGGAGCACTATTGTAAAGGTTTATGATGTTGAATGTTTGTACCCTTTTCCTTTCAGGCACCGCTGTGGGCTTACCTGTCTTGTGCAGTGGGCCTCTTCATCTACCAATCACTGGACGCCATCGATGGGAAACAGGCACGGCGCACCAATAGCAGCACCCCACTGGGAGAGCTGTTTGACCATGGCTGTGACTCTCTTTCAACAGGTGTGTGTATACCGTCTCAAACTACCATAAACAACACACTCACAGACTACAAAGTACAATGGAAGACAGACACACCAAATATGCACTTAAAGACATACACAATATACTCATAAATGTAGACATAACACACTTACAGATGTAAACAACTCAATGATTTAGGACTGAGAAATACCATGTTGTGTAATTTAACTTCTCTCTCTTTTCTCTCTCTGTCTCTCGCTATCTCTCTGTCACTCTGTCCCCCTCGCCCTCCCTCTCTCTCGGCATGCATTGATACTTGACCCATAGTAAAATAAATTTTTCTCATTTCCACACACAATTAAGACAAAGTGAGGATTGGAATATACCTGCTTCTTTGACTCTTAATTTCTATCACCCACCCTTGCTCTCTCTCGCTCTCTCTCTCTCATTCTCTGTCTCTGACTTCTTTCTCTCCCCTCTCTTAGTGTTTGTGGTTTTGGGCACCTGTATCGCCGTCCAACTTGGAACTAACCCCGACTGGATGTTCTTCTGCTGCTTCGCCGGCATGTTCATGTTCTACTGTGCTCACTGGCAGACCTACGTATCGGGAACCCTGCGCTTTGGCATGTGAGTGGGTGGGCACCCCGTCTGGGGTTTCCCTTAAACTATGTCAGTAAGCAAACAATGCAAACAGCCAGGACAAGAGTGTCATGTCTGATGTTTCAGGGGCCGTATTCATAAAGCGTCTCAGAGTAGGAGTGCTGATCTCGGATCAGGTCCCCCCTCTTATTCTTTATAATCGAGTAGGCAAAACTGAACCTATATCAGCACTCTTACTCTGAGACACTTTATGAATACAGGCCCTGAAATGTATAAATAAAATAGCTATGTAACTGCACCCTTAGTATTTGTCTAGTATGTTTGAAACTGTGGGAAAACTTTAGTAAGCACATGCTGTTTTGCCGTAGGCCTACAGTTGAAGTCGGAAGTTTACATGCACCTTAGCCAAATATATTTAAACTCAGTTTTTCACAATTCCTGACATTTAATCCTAGTAAATATTCCCTGTCTTAGGTCAGTTAGGTTCACCACTTAATTTTAAGAATGTGAAATGTCAGAAAAATAGTAGAGAGAATGATCTATTTCAGCTTTTATTTCTTTCACACATTCCCATGGGTCAGAAGTTTACATACACTAAATTAGTATTTGGTAGCATTGCTTTTAAATTGTTTAACTTGGGTCAAACGTTTCTGGTAGCCTTCCACAAGTTTCCCACAATAAGTTGGGTGAATTTTAGCCCATTCCTCCTGACAGAGCTGGTGTAACTGAGTCAGGTTTGTAGGCCTCCTTGCTCGCACACACTTTCAGTTCTGCCCACAAATTTTCTATAGTATTGAGGTCAGGGCTTTGTGATGGCAACTCCAATATCTTAACTTTGTTGTCCTTAAGCCATTTTGCCACAACTTTGGAAGTGTGCTTGGGGTCATTGTCCATTTGGAAGACCCATTTGTGACCAAGCTTCCTGACTGATGTCTTGAGATGTTGCTTCAATATATCCACATAATTTTCCTTCCTCATGATGCCAACTATTTTGTGAAGTGCACCAGTCCCTCCTGCAGCAAAGCACCACCACAGCATGATGCTGCCACCCCCGTTCTTCACGGTTGGGATGGTGTTCTTCGGCTTTCAAGCCTTCTCATTTTTCCTCCAAACATAACGATGGTCATTATGGCCAAACAGTTCTATTTTTGTTTAATCAGACCAGAGGACATTTCTCCAAAAAGTATGATCTTTGTCCCCATGTGCAGTTGCAAACCGTACTCTGGCTTTTTTATGGTGGTTTTGGAGCAGTGGCTTCTTCCTTGCTGAGCGGCCTTTCAGGTTATGTCTATAGGACTTGTTTTACTGTAGATATAGATACTTTTGTACCGGTTTCATCCAGCATCTTCACAAGGTCCTTTGCTGTTGTTCTGGGATTGATTTGCACTTTTTGCACCAAAGTACATTCATTTCTAGGAGACAGAACGCGTCTCCTTCCTGAGCGGTATGACGGGTGCGTGGTCCCATGGTGTTTATACTTGCGTACTATTGTTTGTACAGATGAACGTGGTACCTTCAGGCGTTTGGAAATTGCTCCCAAGGATGAACCAGACATGTGGAGGTCTACAATTCTTTTTCTGAGGTCTTGGCTGATATCTTTTGATTTTTCCATGATGTCAAGCAAAGAGGCACTGAGTTTGAAGGTAGGCCTTGAAATACATCCACAGGTACACCTCCTATTGACTCAAATGATGTCAATTAGCCTATCAGAAGCTTCTAAAGCCATGATATCATTTTGTGGAATTTTCCAAGCTGTTTAAAGGCACAGTCAACTTAGTGTATGTAAACTTCTGACCCACTGGAATTGTGATACAGTGAATTATAAGTGAAATAATCTGTCTGTAAACAATTGTTGGAAAGATGACTTGTGTCATGCACAAAGTAGATGTCCTAACCGACTTGCCAAAACTATAGTTTGTTAACAAGAAATTTGTGGAATGGTTGAAAAACGAGTTTTAATGACTCCAACCTAAGTTTATGTAAACTTCCGACTTCAACTGTACATGTAGATGGACAGATGTTTATTTCATAGCCAGGTTTTAAGCCTCAATTTTATCTAGCCGTTTCACAGAAGTACCTTGTTTTCTTCCCTGGTGGGCAGATTTGATATCACAGAGTATCTGATCTGTGTAGAACTGTTACAGACATGCACAGCCATGTTTGGGCCTGGGTTCTGGAACTTGACGGTAAAACGAGAGCATCATCCACGTGACTTCCCAGTTGACGCTAACCTGTGTGTCTATTTAGCCAATCAGCCACACTTCCTGCACAGACTGCCCAATAGGAGAAGAGGTTGACTTACATGCCCCTGTGGCCAACATAGTACAATTCCTATGCATCTAGACAACTTTCTCAGACCGCGTTAATACAGTAATTTCAGATATTTGATAGAGATGGCTCAGTTTGATTGGCGATGAGCTCTACTAGATTATGTTGATCTCTGTTGACCACTGGAATTTTATTTTTGGATGTGGAGATGATTAGATTTATAATTCACATAAAGGTTTGGGCCAATTAGTTACCAATTTAGGACATATTTTATGGGCCATCACAAACATTTTTGCAATGCTGTGAGGTCATATTTTGACCTTAAACTAAAGATGTTTGTTCTCATTATTTGTAGCTCAGCTGGTAGAGCACGGCGCTTGTAACGCCAGGGTAGTGGGTTCGATCCCCGGGACCACCCATACACCAAAAAATTAAATAATGTATGCACGCATGACTGTAAGTCGCTTTGGATAAAAGCTTCTGCTAAATGGCATTATTATTATTATTATTATTATTATTATTATTATGTTTTTAGCTATGATAGTTCTGTCATGACAGCTAGTGTACCCAGTAAATGTATCTACCAGCTGCCGTGTTGACAGTGACACCAAGACATCAGCAGCTGATTTTTAGATTTAGATAGGCTTCATATATCAACATTGGCTTATCTGATTGGCTTTCGGGAACAGCCACAACGAGGACAAGGGACGAATGTCCTGGGAGTATGGTTGATTTGATTTAGCAATATGATTTGATATGATATAAGCCCTTGACAGAGTAAGTAAGAGCTAAATAGGTTGTCCACCAGAAATAAAAAATACCTTATCAGATCAGGTTCCTCTCAGACTTTTGAGGGAAATGTTCTCTACATCCCCAAATGCAGTTTTTGCAGGACCTGCTAGGGGGTGCTATGTGCATGTTGTTTTTGATGATGCTGTGTGAAATGTGAAATCACTTAACCGTTTGCATGTGATTCCTCTGTCTCTCTGCCTGTACAGCATTGATGTGACTGAAGTGCAATTCTTCATTATAATCATGTATTTGCTGGCTGCCGTCGGAGGACCAGCTTTTTGGCAGTTCTTGGTAATGCATTTAAAGCTATTTGATTCAGCAAGTTATGGCCTGTTCCTACTGCTTGGAATTGAAAGAAATTACCTTAATGCTAATTGTTACATGCATTGTAGTTTGATGCAGTGTAATACACTGTTATTCATGCAATTAAACATTTATAGCCTCAAGAATGTCAACACTTATGAAAGTAATGTAGGGAAACCATGGCATGGTGGTTGACGTGTTAAGACTCGCCTCTGTTGATGATTTTGCGTGAATGCAACCTTGTATCCTGGAGGTAAGCACAGATCTATAAGGTATTGGATAGGTGAAAGCTAAGTTGTCACCCTATTACTTCCACCAATCCAACCAATTCAAATCTGTGTTTACTTTAAGGAAGGTAGGAAAGATGGATGCGTTTCTAAAGTAATGAAACAGTGCCATGCTATTACTAATCCCCCAAACACACAGATCCCTGTGGTGAACATCCAGATTAAGATCATTCCAGCCATCCTCACTGTGGCGGGAGCAATCTTCTCCTGCACCAACTACTTCCGGGTCATATTCACGGGAGGAGTAGGAAAGAACGGATCCACCATAGCGGTAAGGAAGACGTGATCCGTCCTGGCAAACGAGGATCCAGTTGAATTGTTTGGCTCATAAAAGATGACTTTGTGTGCGGAAGGTTACAGTCTAACAGTGTGTGGAATGTTGTCGCAAACCAAACGATTTACTGCTGTTCGTTGCATTGGTTATTTCAACT
Organism: Coregonus clupeaformis; assembly: GCF_020615455.1. Classification (NCBI taxonomy): domain Eukaryota; kingdom Metazoa; phylum Chordata; class Actinopteri; order Salmoniformes; family Salmonidae; genus Coregonus; species Coregonus clupeaformis. The sequence goes on along the minus strand of NC_059215.1, from coordinate 34,128,155 downwards.
TTGGTAGTAATATGATACATATGTGTATCAAGCTTAATTTAAACATGTCAACAGCATTTGTTTTGGTTGAAGTAGCCAGTCTTTTCTAATGCTTAAATACCACAGCACTTGGATGACAGTGGATGCCTATCATGCCTTTTTCATTGATTTCAGCCAAGCCACTAGTCAGAACTTTACCTTGCGGTTTATTTATCACTTTAGAGACGGACAGGAATAGTGGAATTTTCAGCTAAGTACAGTGATTGTGACATCCATGTCCCGTCTTCTTCTTTCTCAGGGAACGAGTGTCCTGTCGCCGTTCTTCCACATAGGGTCAGTCATAATTCTGGCCATCATGATCTACAAGAAGTCTGCGTCCCAGCTTTTTGAGAAGCACCCCTGTCTCTACGTCCTGGCCTTTGGGTTTGTGTCGGCCAAGATCACCAACAAGCTAGTGGTGAGGAACCAGATGACCTATAGGTCGTGTCCATTAGGGCACACGGTAGCAAAGTGTTGTGCAACGGAACAAGCGTTTTTTTTATTGGACAAGTTCAGATAGTAGCTCTCTGTTTCGCATAGATTTCTTCCATTCTGTGCCTCCTGAACATGACCCTGAAACATGAAATGCTGAAAAAGCCAGTCTACATTCCAATATCCACACCTGCCACTTGTTTTGGTATCGCTGTCGTCTAGAGTAAATTACCTTTTAAAAGTCTTATAGTGTGCTGCACTATAACGTACCTTGCATTGAATTTCAGCCCTAGTCCAATGTTTTTAGTTTGACTCAATATAGTTTTTTTTCCCCTTTACTCTATTTACTCTAACGTTGCCATTTCAGTCTCATTTTATTTTTGTTTTACAGGTGGCTCATATGACAAAAAGTGAGATGTGTCTCCATGACTTGGCTTATTTGGGGCCAGGGCTGCTCTTCTTGGACCAGTATTTTAACAGCTTCATAGACGAGTACTTGGTCCTCTGGGTGGCACTGGTAAGTCACCATACCCCTTAATGACTTCATCCATGTGCACGTACGTACCAAGTAGGAGTGTGAATGTTTAAACGTTAAAACGTTTAAACGAAGTTGTATCGTTAACATTAATAGAAAAACCTCTAACCAAAAAATTGTGTTTTCTCCACAGAATTAAAATCACAGTGCAGTTATCACAAAATTACCACTAACAGGTCCCCATCATCATCATCATCATCATCATCATAAAGGGAAAAATTTAACAAATAGTCCTACCTATCGCATCAATGCTGTAACGTTAGTAAGGGGGATATGCATCTTTCAAATTATTTGCTCCGCACGTCATTGTTGTTAACAGTTGGGGGATAAAAAGCGCTGATTACAGAAATTATTGCAGTTGATATGTACCGGTAGTCATTGTCAATGGCCTACTTGAGTTGTGAGGTAATTTCCTAAATGAAAGACTGCAAGCTCCATTTGAGCCGCGACTCGCGCTACTGAAACAGGTGCGTCTTTCTCATCAATATCACTGTTCACCCGTTTCAACGGGGTGTTAATCCCTTTATAATGGGAGTTGAGACATACAGTTAACAGCATTAGAAAGCAAAGATGATTCCCTTTTTTAACCAATAGATACACGCATTTGTCGCCTGTGTTTTAATTTGTGAGCTTGTTGGGCAGGCTTTTGTTAAACATGAGACAGTAGGCCCGAGACTAATGAACACGCTATTTGCCTTCATCAAAACAATGGTTTTGGTGCATATTTCAGTCTGGAACCTGCCTAGGTTTAGGGGTGGTTGTAACCTATTCTAAAAAGGACACTATAGCAGTAGCAGTTCGCAAAAAAACCTAAAATAGACTAGACAAATCTATTATTCCTAAACTGTAGCTTGTGGTTGGAACACATAGGAGGAATTGGGGCCCACCATTCGCCGCATTCCTGCATCTGCAGGAACCCCTCTTTATACTTTTATTGGTAAATTTTAAAGCTAGGACTCTGGTACACAGGCGGGAGGCAGGGGCGCTCCATTATAGTAGGTGGCGGTAATGCACCATAACGTTGGATGCCAACCGCCGATAAGCCCCACAGAAGAGGTGACAACGGTCGGGTACTGTTTTCCAGCAGTTCTGTTAACGAGGGCAGTTATTCGGCAGGCGTTTAATACACTGGGTGCTAGCTAGTTAGCAAGCTAGGACTCCAGTTCACAGTGGGCGGGATAGGTAGCTAGCTATTTTACACATTTTGCCATGAGGCTGAGAGAAAATGTTGCTGTTTTAGAGCTCAGAGATTCTTGAAAGATGGGACAATCTCAACTTTTCTTCCACACATCTGTCTTACTAACTAGTATGACCACTCTATGGAAAGATGAGACTCTCACGAGCATGATAGTGTTCTCCGTTTTGCTCTACAACCCCCACACAAATATAATGCTCCCTCAACTTGAGACATCTGTGGCATTGTGTTGTGTGACAAAACTGCACATTTTTTGTGGCCATTTATTGTCCTCAACACAAGGTGCACCTATGTAATGATCATGCTGTTTAATCAGCTTTTTGATATGCCACACCTGTCAGGTGGATATATTATCTTGGCAAAGGAGAAATGCTCACTAACAGGGATATAAACAAATTAAGAAAGCTTTTTGTGCGTATTGAACATTTCTGGGATCTTTTATTTCAGCTCATGAAACGTGACCAACACTTTACATGTTGCGTTTATATTTTTGTTCAGTAGCTAGGAGGACTCCGGTACACAGCAGGGGGAGGCGGGGGCGACACCGGTAGCTAGCTAGGACACAGGTAGACTGATAATGCTTTTATTTCCCTTTTGACCCACGTTTTTAATTGCATAGACAATCAGGGGCAATCCATATCAAGTGTCACAAGCATGAAGATGGCGTGCTCGAGTGGGTGCGTTCATGCAGGAACCAATAAGATACTCGAGGGGGGGGGGGGCGTTCATGCAGGGGTGCGTTCCTGCAGATTCAAGAATGGCCACATGCAGGAAGGCCCCGCAATCACACACTGTTGCCTGGCAGGTTCGGGCAGCCACAATGCCGATTATAGTTGCAAAGCCTACTGAATGACTGCGATAGAACTTCATTGCCCCCTAGTGGTCATACCACACAATAGGAAATTGTCGTATTTCAGATAAACATTTGACTTCACAGACCCATTCTAGCCAAAGTAAGACGTCAAAACCCCTTAGTTGAGTGGTAAAGTAGTATACCAAAGTCTGTCACTTGTGTATTTTGCAGTACAATGTAGATTGCCTAACTTATATTCATGCAATTCTTTTCAGGGGGCATTTACTCAAAAGATGATTGACGTACAACAAAAAACACAATCAATTCTGTATATAAAGAGCCTTAAATTTACTTTATTTGACATCCATCCTGTCTTCTTTTATCTCCAGTTCCTGTCCATTTTTGATCTTGTGCGCTACTGCGTCAGCGTCTGCAACCAGATCGCCTCTCACCTGCACATCTTCGTGTTCAAGATCAAACCCCCCAACCTGCGGCCCGCCGCTGCCTCCCGGTCAGGCAAAGACGTCTGGTGTCACTGGTCTGGTGACACTACTGACAGGTGGTGAAACCATCCGGCTGGAGCTGGTGGAAGTACCTCAACCGCCTCCCCTTCGTCTCCACAGTGTTCCCATTGGATGAGACGAATTGGAGGCAGTCTTTCTACGAATGTATAATGCTGCGTTCACAACATCTCGTAATTTCATAAATACCAGCGTACGACTGGGAAAAATGGACTTGAACACCCCTCCAATTGGTAATTATTAGTGGGAAACTCTCCTGTCATCCCTGTGCTCAGTTTCCCACTTGCACCTCTGACGTCATTTGTCAACAAACAAGACAGCAAGCTTGGCGGTATCTTCAGCAGTTGTTGTTTATGGTAAGAACAAAATACAAAATTGTTAATACAAAATGTATTCTGTTAATCTTCCTTTTGATTTAGAAAGTGAAAGCAGCTCTGGATATACTTTTTATGGGCAGAAAAGAGCAAAACAAGCCTTCTAATGACCTCCATGTTTGATAGTATTTCCCAGTTCAAAACGTGAATACACCCAACTCGTGTTTGCGACTTCTCAACTGATAATTACTACCTTCCCACTTGGTTATGAACGCAGCATTAGCCAATTAAATGATGAATACATTGAGGGCGGGGAAAAGAAGAGGAACATTTTTTTATGAACATAATTTATTTCAGTCTCTGGTGTGCAATAGTGATCAGTCTTTGCAGATGTGGTGTAAAAGGTTCCTAGCCGAAGAGGAGAATGGGGAATACGTTTTCTGTTGAGGTTTAGTTTGTCATAAAAGAAGAACCTGGTTATTTGGTAACAAACTATTTGAGATTTAGAAGTTATCTAACAAAAGGTTATGGATAGGGGTTAATGTTGCTTACTATAACCATGCTGCCACTATCCATATATTTGCTCAAATGCACTGAAAATAAAATGTTATCCATAGGAAGGATCAGGTTATACCTAACCAAATGATATTATACTTAGCTATGAGGAAAAAATGCCTACAGTGTATTCACGCCTGTCTGTTCTTTCAGTATTGGTATTTACTCAGCTCATCTACGTACAATACCCACCTGTATTCCACTCCAGAGAAAATGTTAGTTCTCTGTTTTAAGGTGTAGCGCAGAGTAGTTCTGTATAGTATTTCTGCTTTCCGTTTGAACCATCTGAAAAGCTGTCGTCATAGATTGCGGATTGCATTCAGTGGAAGAACACATGGTCATGAGCTAAGACTGTCTTGCATTTCTGTTGTTGATCCTATGTCATCCTCGTTCTGTATAGCCTACATCAGGGGTATTCAACTCTTACCCTATGAGGTCCAGAGCCTGCTGCTTTTCTGTTCTACCTGATAATTAATTGCACACACCTGGTGTCCCAGGTCTAAATCAGTCCCTGATTAGAGGGGAACAATGGAAAAAAAGCAGTGGAATTGGCTGCAAGGTCCAGGTTTGAGTTTGAGGGGCCTACATGATGTATGACACTGAATTGTATTATATTCAATAAGCCCCAACGAACAAGGGAACTATTGTCTCATCATGTTTACATGATATGGCTACGTACTTCATTTTGTCCCATGTGATTGCAGAACAAATGTATCTGCATTATACAACTGTGTATGAGAGATGGATCACGGTTCCTGCTGTATGCTTCCATATAACTTGTGCCATATGTGATGCAAGTCAATGGAGCACTGCTCGTTATCTGTTACATGCGTTCAGACTCTTAACCGTGAGGAATCTAGCTTATGATATTCAAGCAACAGTTATGAGTACGTGTTCTGTCAACCGCAAGTCATTTTTGTCACCGTGGATGACAAAAAAATAAGTTTGGGACGTTTTAGTGATAGGTGTTACTCCAACCTCCTCACACTGTTTACAATATTACAATATTCATCTGTTTTTTTTTTCTCATAAAAAATAAATAATATATACAGTATATTTTTGTTTTTTATTCAACTGTGTTGCTTTTTAGTTGAGCTTTGGTTATACTGTAGCGTTGATGAAGTAGGAGTCAGGCTACCATTAGTGTTACATCACCACTTGGAGGAACTGCTTGGTTGTGAAAAATGCAATACAGTCGTTATGCAGCAGTTGCCTTAAATGCTAAGTATTTGCATTAGAAGGGATGGTTTCAAAAGGACGGCCTGAAAAAGGCTAGTGTCAGGCCTATGTGTTGTGCTATAAATGCTTGATATGTAACTGATGAATACAGTGAAGGATATGTTTAGGTGTTCTCTTCCTGATCTTACCCCTACAGTCACTCCAACCCCACCCATTCTGTCTGAGGTCTTATCATTAACCAAGTATTAAACTATATAACTATATCCGTATGGACGACCCGTCAATGGTCAAACATAAGGAATGGTTTTTTTTAAAGCAGAAATTAAGGAATGTCTACTATTACCCTACCAATTTAGCTAATATCAAACAGTGATGCACAGAGTATTAAAATGTCTACCGTTTAATTTCTCTTCATAACAAGAGAAGAGCTTGTCAATGTTATTTTGTTTGTATCCTATGCATGGGATGGGCATTACAACCCACTGTAATGGTCAGTCAATAGCCACGTGGATATATATATATATATATATATATGTAACTGATGGTGTTCAACCAATTGAAACACCCCTTCAAACGTAACTCATTTTCCCTTGGATTGTTTGTAATTTCTGAACAATGCAGAGATTTTAAAGATGACTTGCGAAGTGTGCATCATTGGTCGTTGTAAAAAAACTAAAATATTGCTTTTTAGTGTTCAATGGTTTTTAATTTGATGTTTGGTAAAAAAATTTACTTTTCTGTCAAAGAAAATCATGAATTTTTGAATAAACAAGCTTATGTAAAATAAAGATTGCTATATTTATAACATGTGATCTAGTCTATTGCTAGCAGTCATTTATGTCTATCATGACCTCTTCTTTAGTATTCTGCAATATTGTTCTACAGTACTAGTGTGATGATGGACAAAGTGTGACTAATGATGCTATGCGGTCCTTTTGACCTTTTGGCAGACTCCGCATAATTGGAAACAGACTTCGGGTTTGATGTGTAGCTTGGTTATATACTGCTTGTGTTTTAACATATGCATACGTGCCTTAATGGGGTAGTTTCCCAGACACAGAGATGGAGATGCTACGCTTAATCTGTATCTGCGGAAACTGCCCCAATATCATTAAACTCTTATTAGGGATAGATATTGTTATTGAGTATTTTTGTCATAATGTGTATGCCTTTTTTGTAAGCGTGTTTGGCACGTGCGTGTTTGTGGGGTCAGCCAGCACTCAGTTAAATGAAAGTCACACTGTGTTGGAGTCAGCTGATTTTAGGCTGCGCGAAGAGCAGCAGACTAGTCACAAGTCCTGACTTTGGGGGGGTCTTAGACTGTCTGGAACAGACACACGCAGTTCTGTTCTCTTCATTTCCCATCAAAGCAGTTTTCAACGGACTAATAAAAGCTGGGTTTCACAGAGACCGACCAACTTTTCTCACGCTTGAAACCTGTCTATCTGGAGCGATACTGCTCTTGCTGCGTTGAATGGAGTCCTGAGTCTCTCGCTCTGCTTACTACTGTGAGTGATACCACCATTGAGATTATGTGATGGGTTTGGACTGTATGGTGTTAATGGGATCGTGCATCTAGTAGGATGTAGAAATCTGTTTGGTTGAGAAAGTGTGGGTTTTTAAAACGTTGTGTGTGTGTGTGTGTGTGTGTGTGTGTGGATACAGTTGAAGTCGGAAGTTTACAGTGAGGGAAAAAAGTATTTGATCCCCTGCTGATTTTGTACGTTTGCCCACTGACAAAGATATGATCAGTCTATAATTTTAATGGTTAGGTTTATTTGAACAGTGGGAGACAATAAAAACAACAAATATCCAGAAAAATGCATGTTAAAAATGTTATAAATTGATTTGCATTTTAATGAGGAAAATAAGTATTTGACCCCTCTGCAAAACATGACTTAGTACTTGGTGGCAAAACCCTTGTTGGCAATCAGAGGTCAGACGTTTCTTGTAGTTGGCTACCAAGTTTGCACACATCTCAGGAGGGATTTTGTCACACTCCTCTTTGCAGATCTTCTCCAAGTCATTAAGGTTTCGAGGCTGACGTTTGGCAACTCGAACCTTCAGCTCCCTCCACATATTTTCTATGGGATTAAGGTCTGGAGACTGGCTAGGCCACTCCAGGACCTTAATGTGCTTCTTCTTGAGCCACTCCTTTGTTGCCTTGGCCGTGTGTTTTGGGTCATTGTCATGCTGGAATACCCATCCACAACCCATTTTCAATGCCCTGGCTGAGGGAAGGAGGTTCTCACCCAGGATTTGACGGTACATGGCACCGTCCCATCGTCCCTTTTGATGCGGTGAAGTTGTCCTGTCCCCTTAGCAGAAAAACACCCTGAAAGCATAATGTTTCCACCTCCATGTTTGACAGTGGGGATGGTGTTCATAGGCAGCATTCCTCTTCCTCCAAACACGGCGAGTTGAGTTGATGGCAAAGAGCTCGATTTTGGTCTCATCTGACCACAACACTTTCACCCAGTTCTCCTTTGAATCATTCAAATGTTCATTGGCAAACTTCAGACGGGCCTGTTTATGTGCTTTCTTGAGCAGGGGGACCTTGCGGGCGCTGCAGGATTTCAGTCCTTCACGGCGTAGTGTGTTACCAATTGTTTTCTTGGTGACTATGGTCCCAGCTGCCTTGAGATCATTGACAAGATCCTCCCGTGTAGTTCTGGGCTGATTCCTCACCGTTCTCATGATCATTGCAACTCCACGAGGTGAGATCTTGCATGGACCCCCAGGCCGAGGGAGATTGACAGTTCTTTTGTGTTTCTTCCATTTGCGAATAATCGCACCAACTGTTGTCACCTTCTCACTAAGCTGCTTGGCGATGGACTTGTAGCCCATTCCAGCCTTGTGTAGGTCTGCAATCTTGTCCCTGACACCCTTGGAGAGCTCTTTGGTCTTGGCCATGGTGGAGAGTTTGGAATCTGATTGATTGATTGCTTATGTGGACAGGTGTCTCTTATACAGGTAACAAGATGAGATTAGGAGCACTCCCTTTAAGAGTGTGCTCCTAATCTCAGCTCGTTATCTGTATAAAAGACACCTGGGAGCCAGAAATCTCTGATTGAGAGGGTCAGGTTTGTAGACTTCCTGACTGATGTCTCGATGTTGCTTCAATATATCCACAATTTTCCTTCCTCATGATGCCATCTATTTTGTGAAGTGCACCAGTCCCTCCTGCAGCAAAGCACCCCCACAGCATGATGCTGGCACCCCCGTGCTTCACGGTTGGGATGGTGTTCTTCGGCTTGCAAGCCAACCCCTTTTTACTCCAAACATAACGATGGTCATTATGGCCAAACAGTTCTATTTTTGTTTCATCAGACCAGAGGACATTTCTCCAAAAAGTACAATCTTTGTCCCCATGTGCAGTTGCAAACCGTAGTCTGGCTTTCTTAAGGCGGTTTTGGAGCAGTGGCTTCTTCCTTGCTGAGCGGCCTTTCAGGTTATGTCGACATAGGACTCGTTTTACTGTGGATATAGATACTTTTGTACCTGTTTCCTCCTACATCTTCAAAAGGTCCTTTGCTGTTGTTCTGGGATTGATTTGCACTTTTTGCACCAAAGTACGTTCATCTCTAGGATACAGAACGCGTCTCCTTCCTGAGCGGTATGACGGCTGCGTGGTCCCATGGTGCTTATACTTGCATACTATTGTTTGTACAGATGACCGTGGTACCTTCAGGCGTTTGGAAATTGCTCCCAAGGATGAACCAGACGTGGAGGTCTACAATTCTTTTTCTGAGGTCTTGGCTGATTTCTTTTGATTTTCCCATGATGTCAAGCAAAGAGGCACTGAGTTTGAAGGTAGGCCTTGAAATACATCCACAGGTACACCTCCTATTGACTCAAATGATGTCAATTAGCCTATCAGAAGCTTCTAAAGCCATGATATCATTTTGTGGAATTTTCCAAGCTGTTTAAAGGCACAGTCAACTTAGTGTATGTAAACCTCTGACCCACTGGAATTGTGATACAGTGAATTAATTATAAGTGAAATAATCTGTCTGTAAACAATTGTTGGAAAAATTACTTGTGTCACGCACAAAGTAGATGTCATAACCGACTTGCCAAAACTATAGTTTGTTAAAAAGACATTTGTGGAGTGGTTGAAAAATGAGTTTTAATGACTCCAACCTAAGTGTATGTAAACTTCTGACATCAACTGTATGTGTTTGGGCTTTTGAACATGAGGTTGACTGTTTGATTCATTGATTAATAGTGGAATTTGGAGTTTGCACATGATTATGTGATCTGTAGGTGCATTTGTGTCTCCTGTCCCAGGGAGTATGTGGTGGTTCCAGAGGGGGGTATGTGCTCTCCCTGCAGCCCTGGTCGCCTGGTCCTCGGCCACCTTCGTCCTCAGCTATGTCACCGCTGTGCTGCTGGGCCACGTCGACCTACTAATTCCCTACATCAGGTACTGGACCAGGGCCTGCCAACCTGTGTGAGAGAGAGTGTAGGGCAAATCCTAACTTCCACTTAGTCATGCATTGACATCAATGCATGACTAAGTGAAAAATCAACATAAATTGAAGTTAGGATTCGCTCCTATGAGAGGAAGATAAGATGCTTTTGGACGGTGCACTTCTGGTTTGTGCTATAAATAATTACAGGACAATTCCAATAGCTTTCATTTCCAAAAGGTTAGAAAAATGCAAAAACAAGTTGGCCTAGTAACCGAAAGGTTGCTGGTTCAAATCCCTGAGCCGACTAGGTGATACTTTTGACAATATGCCCTTGAACAAGGCACTTACCCCTAATTACTCCTGTAAATCGCTCTGGATAAGAGCCTCTGCTAAATGACTGTTAAAGACAAATGACTAATGTTAAAGACTAACACTAATGTGTTAGACTCAGACATCAGATTATGATGGAGGATGTGGTTAAACGGTTAGTATTCTTTGAGTACACAACAGGAAACTGACATTTCTTTCTGGCTTGTTTCAACAGTATTTGCCAGATGTTTGTGACGCAATTGCCCTTTTGGTCCTGTGTATAACAGAGGTGATTGTGGTGTATGGGTGGGTGTGTTTCCTTACAGTGATGCCAGTGCCGTGGTTCCCGAACGCTGCGTCTTTGGGTTCATGCTGAGTGTCTCTTCCTTTTTAGGTAAAACAAAATGGACACACCATATCAGGTATAATAGTTAAGTGGTCCCAAAATAAAAGGGGAATGCAAACTCCTCTCACTAGAATTTAGTGGCTGAAAATATTAAAGTGGGTGACAGTTTACAGGATGGATAGTTTGTCTCCTCTGTGACCTAGTTCAACACACCGCACGATCACTGACTTGATTCTATTCCAGGTTAAAAACTTCCAGGGAAATGTCATGGTTGAGAAAGAGTGCCTTTGAATGTCAGCCAATGAAATGACTGCTACATACAAATCTAGTTTCATGGATGTTATTTGTGAAGCAAAAAGTATGTGTTGGCCCTTTTAGACCTAGCAGGGGATTGTGGAGGAATTAGTGTGATCTATGTGGCTTCATTGTTTCTCTACAGTTAAGTTAGTTAAGCGGGTATTTTTGTCAGTGGTTCACACGTGAAAGACCAAGTAAGAGTCACTTAAAGTAAATCTCACTTAAAAGTTAATATTCTGTTAACTCCTACCCAAATAATGTTGTTGAATCACCCTCTACTCGTATTTGTGGTCAAAATTAAATAGGAGAAAAAACAAACTCCACCTCAAACTTGTATCTCAAACAGACAGTTTAAAAAATGCTTGCCATTTCCTCATAGAGGATGGATGAGCTGGCCAATCAGCGGACTACTTGCATGAATATTTTTCATGACTCTTATACGCCCACCACATTCTGTTGTTGGGGTACGCCCACACCATTCCAACACACAAAATCTGCTTCTTAACATACTTAAAGATTCGGTACAAAACCAAAAAGTAAAAGACGCAAAAACTTAAGAACGGGAAGCATAGAAATAGCGCACATAGAACATATCTATTTCTTCTTAGACTTGCTTTCGATGGGTGACAGATCTATAACACACATTTCTATGTGAATTTGGTCAGGTCACCCAAAAAGTAACATATTGCAGTTTACCATTTTTAGGAAGGAAAACTATTTCACTCATTGTAATTAATTATAGGTAATATTTCATAGAAATCTGGAAACACTGGACAGTTACTTTAAAACACACACTTCCCATTAATCTTGTGTCCATCCCTTTGTGGTTGACCCTGCAGGTGTAGCCACTGTCTATGTGCGATACAAGCAGGTCCATGCTCTGGCACTAGGTGGCGAGCTTAAACTGCATCGACTTAACTGTGCTGGCCTGGTCCTGGGGATCATGAGCTCAGTCGGCATGTGCGTCGTCGCCAACTTCCAGGTACATACAGCATTGCCCACCCCACTTTTCCATTATAACTATCCTCTTATATAAATACCCAATACCTATCAAACTCGATTTGGAATCGGACGAAAGCTCCAGATGTGAGTGTTGAGAAGGAGCACACACATTTCAGTGTTCTCAACTCCTCAACTTTCTCTGAATGATGATGGGCACATCACCTTTGCCCCCTCCCCTTCCTTCTTTCTCACCTCTTGAGTCAAATACCCTGGATTTTCTTCCTTCTGGAACATGTGAAAGTTTGGGTCGGGTATGAAATGCATTGTCACCGCTGCCCTTTTGCAGAAAACCACCATCATGTCAGTGCATCTGCTGGGGGCGGGGCTGACCTTTGGCTGCGGGGCGCTCTACATCCTGGTTCAGACGGGGGTGTCATACCACATGCAGCCTCGCTTCCACGGCCGGGACATCCTATGGGCGCGCACCGCCGTGGGGCTGTGGACAATGGCCAGCGTTATCATCGGTATCCTTCACCATACCAGTCTGACTCTCTGGCGCACACACAGAGCAGTGTACAAAGGAAAGTTGCAGACATTGACACATTAGAAGGGGACATAACAGTGGGAACTGAATGGATTTCTGTTGAAAACGACCATGGAAAAGCATTGCATTTTGGGAACATCTGGACCACCTGCAGGGCCAGTTACCCGGGCTCATATTAAGCCTACTCCTGGACTAAAAAGCATGCTCATTGGTTTGGGGAAACCGACTCAGTCCTAGTTTAAAATCTGATACTATATTGATGAAGTGTTATATCTGTCCCTCAATAGTATGACTACATCTTCCACTGCTGCAGTTCTAGCCCTTGACTCTTTCGCCCTCTCTCTCTCTCAGCGTTTGTGTCGTCAGCCATTCTGTATGATAACCTACCAGACGTGAACAGGAAAATACGCTGGAGACCAGGGGACACGGTGGGCAAACATCAGGGTCCTCTACTCTGTGATCCTACTAAATACTAGAAGATTGGAAATAGTGGCAATAGTTTGTTCTATGTAGTGATTGTTGTCCAGCACACAAGTACAATGTGAAGTACGTACAAATACATAAGTACGTAGGAATGCTACTTCCTACTAAATACTAGAACATGGAAATCCTTTACTTGTTAATATATTGTCTGTAATATGGCTTTGTCCCATATAATTTCCATAACAATGCATATTATATTGGTTGGTATTTTACTAATTGAACTTAAAGGTAATATAAGAGACTATGATTTATGTTTGAGTTTGTTTCTAATGGTTTCTTCTGGGGTCAATGGTGCCATACCTTGCAGGGTTACACAGCCCATCTGGTCAGTGCCGTGGCTGAGTGGTCTCTGGCCTTCTCCTTTATCTGCTTCTTCCTCACTTACATCCGAGACTTCCAGGTACGGTCTTCCTGCTATCCCTTCTCTCTCTGCTCACAACCAATGGCAAAGCAAAATACACAACACTTACCATTGCAAGACTTCATTCTCCGATCTGTTTTGCATAACAAATGTAGAAAGGTTACATTTGTATGAGTAGAGCTGAATGTGATACATTTATGTATGAAAATGTATGCACTCATTAACTGTAAGTCGCTCTGGATAAGAGCGTCTGCTAAATGACTAAAATGTAAATGTAATGTTATAGCTCATTCTCAGTTGTTTCATCAACCAAGGAAGATGGATTGAATGGCCTCTCACCATAGAGGTCTCAGGTGCATTCATGTTCTTTGCTCCCCAGAAAATTCAGTTGCGGGTGCAGGTTGTCATGCAGAGTAATCACCTGTACGACTACACCCATTATGACGTGAGGGAGCATATCCACCATGGAGAGCACTCGCCACTGCTGGCTGGGAGCATCTGACTACATTGCCCCCTTCTGTAGCATGGAGGCCACACTGCAGTCCCACCCCAGGAAAAACATGACTATCTCTGTGCCTTGAAATGACTTCCTTTCTTCATCTCTTACTGCTAAGTGGAATGATTGAATATGTTGGAACAATAATGCATTCACCCATCATGTGATTTGGGGCCTGTGATTTAAGGAAAGGAGGCAAGATGATGCCGTTGGAGACTCAGCACTTCATTGACTGAACAACTGTTGTGTTCATTAGGTAAAACAATGGAAAATGTTTTGCAATGGAAAAATTAGTTTCCTTATTGGACCAGTCCAGGCAGTCCCTCCCTGCTTCAGTCAGTATTCTTCCATTTGGTGCCTAATGAACATGACTAAAGATATTTCTAAAGACATTTAGTGGGTCAAAATGTTAATGAAAGCGTGACACGTCAACTTTGATTTGATTTACGATTTGACTTATCTGTACTGTACAGTTTGCATAACTTTTTTTATTTCTGGTATTGTACTTTTCTACAAATAAATCTGTTGTTAATATGACTTGTCAACATAGCTGATGGCAATCTTTCCCTGTCTGTGACCTCTTGTGCACACACACTTATTGGGCAACAGCTTTCTTGAACCAGGAAAGTAGGAGTAAAAGTTCAAAGTTTATTAGAATTGTTTTCTGCTAAATCATGGGTTCAAAAATCTGTCACCATCTGAACCTAACACTCATTCTGACAAAACATCTAACCAGTAGTCTTGTCAACCATCTGTCATATACAGTAGCAGCACATTAAACATACCCACAACCTCATACATAAACTATAAATACAAATTATTCACTTCCAATATGTACATCTGTAAAAATCTATTTTATTATCACACATCTACAGTAAATCCCTTCTACTCTATATCATAGCCTCGTTTACAGTGTATTCACAAGATACTATTTCTTCTTCGCCTTCTCTCTTTTCTTCTTTTCCTGGTATTCAACAATCTTTTTGTGGAAAATTCCTGAAAAAAACAAGGGGGTGATGATAAATGAGTAAATTAATGATAAGCGAACAAGAGGCATGTTATCCCAGAAGAACAACCCAGCTTCATTCCCATGTTAAACTTTAGATATATTTTCTAACATTTTATATAGCTTTCAAATATTCATGTTATGCAAGTATGTATTAAAGCTCTCTCTCTTGCACACACACTAGGGGGCCCCAGAGGCGAGAGGGCCTTCTCACCTTGCTGGAGGCTTGCTGGCTGCTGCTCCATCTCCTGGATAAACAGGTCAAACATCTGGGTCTGGAGGAACTTCTTGACAAAGTGCCGCGTGGTCTTGGACTCAATGGCCTTGTAGAAGGCCTTGCTCTGAAACACCCCCGGCTGCCCGCTTCCTTTCCGCGTCACGTATGAGGCAAAATGGCCGACAGTCTTCACAAAGAAGGGCAGGAAGGCTTCCGAGACCACCCTGTTCAGCTCCTCCACAGCTGCGTGGGAAATGGTACACACACACGTTTAGCCACAGTCCAGGTGGCTCCGACCGAGGTGTTATTTGGCTGTGCTCGTGAGCCATAACACTCTGGATCTATAGTACCATAGTAAGGCATCACGTTGACCTTTCACCTTGTGTGCGAACAACCAGTATCTTATGATGACATGATAATTTTCCTAAACCTCACATTACTTTGAAAGTATCAAAGAGAGTATAAACAATCTATATTTAATGGTTACAGTTAATTAAAATTATGTATTCATCAAAGTATGGCCATCTGCACACCTGATGCGGTACTGTAGGTGAAAAAATAGCAATACAATCTGAAATAAATAAATAAAATACCCCATGCAACACTTGCCTCTTGCAAAAACATCTGACGGAAAACCTATTTTCCAATTGTGAAATAAAGCGGTTTCCCGTTTCACATTTGTTCAGGCATTTGTTGCAAAGGCTGATATCAAAATATACTCACTGGCTTTTTCTTTCCTATTTCTTAGTGCCTGCAGTATTTCATCTTGGAGCTTAGGGGGCAGAATAGACTTCTCATCTCCGCTCTATAAAACAGAATATTTAATGGTCTGACAAAGCAAAATTCCCATTTCTCCCATAGTATTAAGTGCAAAACAGTACACATAATAAACGGAATTTCAATTCAAAAGAGCATACAATGCATATATGTGAGTAAATGTGATTAAAAAAAAGAGGAAAAAAAGGTAAACTTAGGACATATTTCAGTCACTTACTCGAACTAGGAAAGTGTCCTCCTTATCCTCTGACAAGTCCACAACAAGCAGCTGTGTTGGGGAAAACAGACCCTACAAATCAGTATTCCAACACCAATCCATCACTATTACTACCAAGACTCACAAACTTCCCATCCAGTCATTCAGGGGCTCTTTCTCAATTAATCTTTCCTTGATTCCTCGCCTCCTTCTCAAAATGCATTGGAGGAGGTCCGAGGCTAGGGACCTTGGACCATCTCCTCCAATACATTGTGAAGGAGGCGAGGAATCAAGGAAAGATACATTCAGATAGAGCCAAGGTCTGATCCAGGAACAACCCCTTTGCCCCTACCCCTTGGCCCTTCCTGTGCTTTAAGTCAAATAGGATAGCAGACTTCTATCCAATCTTTTCAGATCTATACAAGGGGTTTAGGTGTTGTTTCTGGAAAGGGCCCATGTCATTAGTTCTAATGTTTGACATTTAACTGGTATTGTGATAACTTTGTTGTAGTCTCACTACTTATTTTCAAAGCCTGGGGAGAAGAAGTGTATTGTTTATGTAGTGTGACGAGGTGAAAGCCGTATTTTGTTATGATTCTTATGTATTTAAGTGTTTAGGTAATAAAATAAATCTAATCAAAAATCTAATCACAGGGCCATCCTTCCAAATCTCGTCTCGTTGACGCAACTATTGAAAGTCTGGAAAACTTCAGTATTGGATTTTTGTGTTTTAATGGCTGGCTGTTAACACTCGCATTTGATTGGCTCCGAGAAGACATGCCATATCCCCTCAGCAAAGGCATTTCACTTTTTATTGTTTTGTCCGTGCCTCTTTTCCTACCATCTCGGACAACGTTTTAGTAGCCTATGTAGTGTTATTGTCCCCCACGATGAAGTCGTGGAGGGGACTGTGGATCTGTCTCCGCCCATTTGTTCGTACCTTAGTCACATGCGATATCTCAGACAGCACTGGGCCGATTCTGACGAAACTTGGGTGAATGATGCGTGTTGCCATAGAAATCCGGCATTGACAAAATTACACTGATTGGCTTAAGGTAGGAGCTATAGTAATGAACTGAAATGTGTTAGTCACACGCGATAACTCAATTGGCCTAAGGGGGGCGCTGCATCATTCGTAGGGAATGACATGTTTACTGTTGCTTTGGTTTTTTGTATCTTATGTTAGGCATCTTGTTGCAAGTCAGTAAAATGTTCAGAAACCACCTCTGTTTGGAGCTCAACCCATGCAAAAATATGTGATTGGTTTGAGAAGTGGCAATTCATCATTAGAGTTAATCTAGATGCTACTGTACTCCACCCCTTTTTAGAGAGTCTTCCTGCCAACAACTTCCCCAGGCTTTCAGGAATTAACGTGAGTGAAGCCTGCGTGTCAAAGCCAACATTGCTGTAACATCATCAGAGTTTCTTTGGTGGGGGTGACTCACGTCGCTCTGGTCCGTGACCTGTTCCAGGAGCCGCTTCTGCACTCCCAGCAGGTAGGGGGTGGGTGCCATGACCACGTCAATGAGGATTTCTGGGACGATGGAGATGAAGGTGTGCTGCCAGGTGAAGGGGTAGAGCAGGGCGGCCACGGCGTGGATCACCTGGGACAGTGTGCTAAGGAGAGAGAGAGAGTCAGAGGTCACACTTATTCAGCGTGTATGTCAGGGGTTGGTTCAACATTATACATTTGAGTCATTTAGCAGACGCTTCCAATTAGTGAGTGCACACATTTTTCATACTGGCCCCCCGTGGGAAGTAACGGAACTGAAAACTAAAGTGATCCATACTCTTCCTTAAGCATGAGAACCGGTTAATAAAAAAGCATGAGAACCGGTTAATAAAGTTATTTTAAGTTCCAGGCATTTTTTTCTAGTCCCACAAAATAACGCAAAGCGCCTATGCAAAGCCCTCACTTCGTCACTCAGAAACGTATTCCAGTGTCCGCCTGCAAGCTGAACATATTTGCCTGTCCGTGTTTAGGCTACTGTACTGACATTACAAGCATGATTCAGAAGATAGGGAGAGAGATTTTTAATTAGCTAGAGAAGAATGGATTAACTTTTTCAATGCTAGTTAAGGATACCATAGGCCTAGTTATCACGTTGGATTTATTCACTAAAAAAAGGTAAGACGTGTTTTTAATTCTGGTGCCGCTCTGCAAACACGCTTGTAGCTAGCTAGCTCAAAGGTCATTCAAAGTTCCTCCATAAAAGCCGCTCCCTCCTATGTATAATTCAGTGTACCTAATTCAGATAATGCATGTCATAACAAGATTCCCAGCGCTTCAAGCCTCCTTGCGCCATAGGCTACACTTTGTCCATCACGCATGTAAACAACTAGTTTGCCTGCTCTATCCGCACTGATTGGTGAAGTAATTGAATGAGCTAAATGTAAAAAATATATACACACTACCGTTCAAAAGTTTGGGGTCACTTAGAAATGTCTTAGACTGCCCATCTTAATCTTTTATTTTTATTGGCCAGTCTGAGATATGGCTTTTTCTTTGCAACTCTGCCTAGAAGGTCAGCATCCCGGAGTCGCCTCTTCACTGTTAACGTTGAGACTGGTGTTTTGCGGGTACTATTTAATGAAGCTGCCAGTTGAGGACCTCAGTTTTGCACCGGGGCCTCCCACTCCTCTTTCTATTCTGGTTAAAGCCAGTTTGCGCTGTTCTGAGAAGGGAGTAGTACACAGCGTTGTAAGAGATCTTCAGTTTCTTGGCAATTTCTCGCATAGAATAGCCTTCATTTCTCAGAACAAGAATAGACTGACGAGTTTCAGAAGAAAGTTATTTGTTTCTGGCCATTTTGAGCCTGTAATCGAACCCACAATTGCTGATGCTCCAGATACTCAACTAGTCTCAAGAAGGCCAGTTTTATTCCTTCTTTAATCAGCACAACAGTTTTCAGCTGTGCTAACATAATTGCAAAAGGGTTTTCTAATGATCAATTAGCCTTTTAAAATTATAAACTTGGATTAGCAAACACAACGTGCCATTGGAACACAGGACTGATGGTTGCTGATAATGGGCCTCTGTACGCCTATGTAGATATTCCTCTTTTTTTTTTATGCCGTTTCCAGCTACAATAGCCATTGACAACATTAACAACGTCTACACTGTATTTCTGATCAATTTGATATTATTTTAATGGTCCAAAAAATTGCTTTTCTTTCGAAAACAAGGACATTTCTAAGGGACCCCAAACTTTTGAACGGTAGTGTATATATCACAGGTTAACAAAGGAATTATATAAACCGGTACTGTTTGGGGGTTTGAACCGGTTCAGAACTTTATTTTGCTGGTCGGAACGACAAAAATAGAGGTTCTGTTCAAAATTAAACGATTGAAAAATAATTTCGGTTCCAACTCCTGGAATGTGTGTAACTGTGTGAACAATTAACTTTTGATACCCCCTTGAAGCTTATCCTTATGTGATTTTGGGTTTTTATTTCTGAGTGGTCCTAAACGTGTAAGGAACATCTTGTTTCATATTGATATGCAATGATGTTTTTATAATAAGTGCCCATTGACAGAGTTGATGCATGCGTTTCAGACGACTATGTTGATTTGAGTAGTAAGTAATAGTGTGTGTGTGTGTGTGTGCAGTACCTGAGCTCCTCGGCTATGAAGACGATGCGTCGCTCCATAACGGCAGCAGCGAACACGAGCAGAACCTCCTCGTCGGTCAAGCAGCGGAAGAGTGTGCGGAAGTCCACGTGCTCTAGCCACGAGTCCAACGGCCGCGTCAGACTGATGATCTGGATGGGAGAGTGTCAACTCTTATCTACACGTCACCACTGTGACCAAGATGTTATGTATATGTCACCACCATGTCAAAAACATGTTATGTACAGTAAATGTTACCACCGTCACCAAGTTGTTATATACACTAAAGCAATACAAAGTTGATTTACTAACGGATAAAAATGTATTGAAAATGAAGGCAAGCTAGCAGGGGGAAAAATGAGATTTTAGCCTCTTAATAAGGTTGGCTTAACTCTTGGTATAATGGCTAAGGTTTTGGAATGGCAGTCACAGGGACCAGGGTTTGAGTCCCGGTCGGCATACCACCCAATTAACTACAACGGTATCAGAAGTGGGATAGCACCATTGAAAGTATGTCCCGGCCGAGTTTGAGGCACAGTTTATTTTTCAGAGGCATAGTTCAGCCTAAGTTTTTCATGAGTGTGCTTGCTAAAATATATAGCAGTTTACTAAAGTAATCAGACCTAAACGTACAGATAATATACAGCAACCACTAAACAAATAGTGTGTGTGGGGGTTAACTGTGAAACAAAGGGCCTGTTGCAGGATAGGATTGGAACATCTCACCTCAGTGATACCTCTCCTATTTCAGTGCAGTGTGTGTGCGTGTGTGCAATTATGACAACTTCCGGAGGACGTCCTCCAACCTATCAGAGCTCTTGCAGCTTGAGAGACAGACAGACAGATAATGGGGATGACATTCACCACTATAAATAATCTCAAGTGAAAACCCAAAGTTGGGGAACCCTGCTCTATGAAGATGCTTTTGTCTTGCAAGCTTACAGTGGGGAAAAAAAGTATTAAATCAGCAACCAATTGTGCAAGTTCTCCCACTTAAAAAGATGAGAGGCCTGTAATTTTCATCATAGGTACACGTCAACTATGACAGACAAATTGATAAAAAAAATCTAGAAAATCACATTGTAGGATTTTTAATGAATTTATTTGCAAATTATGGTGGAAAATAAGTATTTGGTCACCTACAAACAAGCAAGATTTCTGGCTCTCACAGACCTGTAACTTCTTCTTTAAGAGGCTCCTCTGTCCTCCACTCGTTACCTGTATTAATGGCACCTGTTTGAACTTGTTATCAGTATAAAAGACACCTGTCCACAACCTCAAACAGTCACACTCCAAACTCCACTATGGCCAAGACCAAAGAGCTGTCAAAGGACACCAGAAACAAAATTGTAGACCTGCACCAGGCTGGGAAGACTGAATCTGCAATAGGTAAGCAGCTTGGTTTGAAGAAATCGACTATGGGAGCAATTATTAGGCAATGGAAGACATACAAGACCACTGATAATCTCCCTCGATCTGGGGCTTCACGCAAGATCTCACCCTGTGGGGTCAAAATGATCACAAGAACGGTGAGCAAAAATCCCAGAACCACACGGGGGGACCTAGTGAATGACCTGCAGAGAGCTGGGACCAAAGTAACAAAGCCTACCATCAGTAACACACTACGCCGCCAGGGACTCAAATCCTGCAGTGCCAGACGTGTCCCCCTGCTTAAGCCAGTACATGTCCAGGCCCGTCTGAAGTTTGCTAGAGTGCATTTGGATGATCCAGAAGAGGATTGGGAGAATGTCATATGGTCAGATGAAACCAAAATAGAACTTTTTGGTAAAAACTCAACTCGTCGTGTTTGGAGGACAAAGAATGCTGAGTTGCATCCAAAGAACACCATACCTACTGTGAAGCATGGGGGTGGAAACATCATGCTTTGGGGCTGTTTTTCTGCAAAGGGACCAGGACGACTGATCCGTGTAAAGGAAAGAACGAATGGGGCCATGTATCGTGAGATTTTGAGTGAAAACCTCCTTCCATCAGCAAGGGCATTGAAGATGAAACGTGGCTGTGTCTTTCAGCATGACAATGATCCCAAACACACCGCCCGGGCAACGAAGGAGTGGCTTCTTAAGAAGCATTTCAAGGTTCTGGAGTGGCCTAGCCAGTTTCCAGATCTCAACCCCATAGAAAATCTTTGGAGGGAGTTGAAAGTCTGTGTTGCCCAGCGACAGCCCCAAAACATCACTGCTCTAGAGGAGATCTGCATGGAGGAATGGGCCAAAATACCAGCAACAGTGTGTGAAAACCTTGTGAAGACTTACAGAAAACGTTTGACCTGTGTCATTGCCAACAAAGGGTATATAACAAAGTATTGAGAAACTTTTGTTATTGACCAAATACTTATTTTCCACCATAATTTGCAAATACATTCATTAAAAATCCTACAATGTGATTTTGTCTGTCATAGTTG
This sequence comes from Coregonus clupeaformis, assembly GCF_020615455.1. Classification (NCBI taxonomy): domain Eukaryota; kingdom Metazoa; phylum Chordata; class Actinopteri; order Salmoniformes; family Salmonidae; genus Coregonus; species Coregonus clupeaformis. Next base: position 34,106,192 of record NC_059215.1, on the reverse strand, counting down.
ACGTGTACCTATGATGACAATTACAGGCCTCTCATCTTTTTAAGTGGGAGAACTTGCACAATTGGTGGCTAACTAAATACTTTTTTTCCCCACTGTAGCATTGATGTTCCTCTTTTCATGTTCGCTGTGTGTGTCATCAGCATTATTCCAGGAAAATAGGATGTTTCCTTTTCATTTTAGTAAATGCATCTTCAACTGATGGCATTGTGTCTCCTTTTTCTCTAGCTGTGTGTGTTCCTTGTCTTGGGCTCTTTATGTCCAACTAGCTTTGTGCGTCTTGTTAGTGTTGTCTCCTCCCTTTAATGTCTCCCAGCTCCCTTCCTCTCTAGCTGTGTGCTTATTGTGTGTTTATCGTTACTTTCTGTAGCTTGGAAGGTGAGTACCCTTCACCCAGGGGTGTATTTGTTAGTCATACACCATAGAAAAACCTTTTACTTTTTGCAACGGAAACAATCATTTTTGGTAGGACCGTAGGACCCTTCCCGTTTTGTTGGCTTCAGTTTGCTTCCGTTTGGTTCCTACTGAATACACCCAGCCCTTCTCTTCTCCTGGCCTGGATGATCACATTAGTGACAGGGCCTGGGTAGGTTTCTACCATATTGCTTTTCACCTGTCAAGGTGTTGTTTTTGTTTTTTTACCTGTCATTGTGGGGACCATCCTCAGTGAATTTCATAAAAATAGTGAAAAGTTATCCTTTTTAGATAAAACTATACTAAATATATTCACGTCACCAAATAATTGATTAAAACACACTGTTTTGCAATGAAGGTCCACAGTAGCCTCAACAGCACTCTGTAGGGTAGCACCATGGTGCTATGAAAGTGAACTGTGTTTAAGTGTGATCAGGGGTGTATTCATTCTTTTGATTCTGTTAAAACGTTTCTTAAACGTAAGCAAACGGAATGAAACGGGGATAAACATACCTGAATTTGTCCAATAGAAACTCTCGTTTGCAACTGTTGGACTAATGATTACACCCTAGATCAGATAGATGCAAGCAAGAGTGTGCAAGGCGGTATTGAATGTCACTGTCTGTCCACGTGTCATTGTCGGTCACCTCCAATTTTTCTCTGGACCTGTGTGCACCTACGTTGTAAACTTTCAATCATAGGCTAGGTTGTAGCAACCTCATGATGGGTATAGGGAAAATTCAAGTATCATGTAGTAGCCTAAACCTATCGATGTTACATTGAACTGGGTGAATGCAATATGAATGACAGTCATCCAATATGCTGTAATAGAAATAAGGCCATGCTCATAATAAAAATAATCGTCCTCCCTCATCTTAAACGACTCCGACCGCTACTGCTATCAACGTGGATGTTTCTCAACTCTTGGAACTGTGTATGCTGGTTTTCATTACAACCAATTATTCCAATCCTAATGTTTTGATACAGTGTTCCCAAATGAATATGACCCAGGTCTCAAGGAACAGCATGTCATTGAGCTATGCCAATTTAGCCATGTGGTTACATCGGACACGTCAGGGTGCTAACCTCAGTGCCTTTGTCAGGGATGAAGCTCTTGATCTTGACTGTGTTGCCTGGGGCAGGGAACGGCGCCTCCCTGAGGCTTTGCATGAACGGGTAGATCATCGCCATGGAGATCTGGCGCCGCTTCTCCACCTCGTCAAAGATCTGCGGCAGAGAAAGACAGGAATAATCCAGCTCTGATATGTGATTGTGCACCATTGAAATTAAATAATTAGCCTACACACAATTACCTGGGTGACCTTTTCAAGACATTAGAGACCGACAAACCACAATAAATGGTGTGGCAGTAATAAGTATAAGTATCTGATGAACTGTGGCACTTAGTATTTCCAGTAGCCTAAGGACCAGCGTGGTGGTGGTGATGGGTGTCAATATTCACTTCACAAGTCTTGGGGCACCACTGAAAGGCAGCGAATTATGATCTAAACAAATACAGCGACTTGGACCTCAGACAGGGGCTGATGATAAAGGGCCACTAAGGGAGAGAAGGTATGAACTGTGCTGCAAACTAGGGCATTTCAAAACCCAAAGACCAGTCTAAGAGGCTCATACTCAATACAGAGTAATTTGCTAGTACCATAGCACACCGTTACATAAACACAGTAGTTACGAGAAATTCAATCAAATTTCGCACGTGACTCATTAGCGGTATGAACAGTTGTCTTCTTATTGTCGTTTTTTTCTGATAGGGGAGATTATAGAGAAGTTATGTGCTGTTGACATTTTCAAGGGAGAACTGTGATAAGTGAGGACCACCTCATTCCTAGAAGCTTTAAAGGGATAGTTCACTTTATGAACGAGTTGCCATTTCATCCAGAATGTTTTTAAGTTTATTAGCTGGTTAGTTAACAACAGCCAGAAGATCCTGTCTAGCATTTTTGGGGCACGTAGCAATGCTAGTGGATACGGATTGTATCAGATCAAAAAACATTTTAAAAAGTGAACTATCCCTTTAAATGGTAAAATCTGCGCATGTGTGGTGTTGTTGGCTTAATCTCTTTTTTACCACGTGCACGATGTTGTCAGCATGATTCATAACTTAAGTCCCAGGGAGAGTATTACTCAGAAGTATGAAGCATCATTACAGCCAGGGATCCGCCCAGTTCAACTCATCCAAGCTTACGTCTCTGGGTAAAACACTAATTTCTGTCAGCTGAAAGCCAATGACCTTTGAGGCGGGTTACCTTGGAGAAGAGTCCGAAACAAGCCAACCTGCTAATGATGCAGTAGGCCTCGGGTGGGCGAGCTCCGTTGCCGTGGGGCTAGATGAGAACAATGGAGAAACAGACAGAGAGAGAGAGAGAGAGAGGGAGACAGATAATGGGCATGGCATTCACCACACTATAAATAATCTCAAGTGAAAACCCAAAGTGAAACATACCAGTAGCCTTCTACAGTATCCGTTCCTTCTGCTGCCATCGATCTCAGTCAAGACAAATGAGAACGTCTCACTAGAGTGAGTGAGTGAGTGAGAGTACAGTTGAAGTCAGAAGTTTACATACACCTTAGCCAAATACATTTAAACTCTGTTTTTCACAATTCCTGACATTTAATCCTAGCAAAAATTCCCTGTCTTAGGTCAGTTAGGATCACCACTTTATTTTAAGAATGTGAAATGTCAGAATAATAGTAGAGACAATTATTTATTTCAGCTTTTATTTCTTTCATCACATTCCCAGTGGGTCAGAAGTTTACATACACTCAATTAGTATTTGGTAGCATTGCCTTTAAATTGTTTAACTTGGGTAAAACGTTTCAGGTAGCCTTCCACATGCTTCCCACAATAAGTTGGGTGAATTTTGGCCCATTCCTCCTGACAGAGGCCCGTCTGTAACGGAGTCAGGTTTGTAGGCCTCCTTGCACATGCTTTTTCAGTTCTGCCCACACATTTTCTATAGGATTGAGGTCAGGGCTTTGTGATGGCCACTCCAATACCTTGACTTTGTTGTCCTTAAGCCATTTTGCCACAACTTTGGAAGTATGCTTGGGGTCATTGTCATTGTCCATTTGGAAGACCCATTTGCGACCAAGCTTTAACTTCCTGACTTGAGATGTTGCTTCAATATCTCCACATAATTTTCCTTCCTCATGATGCCATCTATTTTGTGAAGTGCACCAGTCCCTCCTGCAACCCCATGCTTCACGGTTGGGATGGTGTTCCACCCCCCATGACTCAACAATACACCCATCTTTCCAAATTGATGGTAATCCTTCATATTAGGTGCGGTGTTACCTGTGGTACTCTGTTAGGGGGGCCCAGTTGATGCCTTCAGGGAAACAGAAGAGTGTGATGGCCTTCAGGGTCTTTTCCTCCTCCTCTCTTTGGAATCTCACCATCCCATCCCTCTGAGAAAGAGAGCAAGAGCAACAGAGAGAGAGAACAACAGAGGGAGAGAGGGAAAGAGGGCAACAAAGAGATGGAGAGAAAGACCAAGATCTTTGTCAGAGGGATGTAACTTGAGCTCTTTCTCAATTCCTCTTTCCTCAATTCCTCTCTCCTTAACCTCAAAATGCAAGAAGGTCCTAGGGGAGAGACCTTAGACCTTCTCCTCCAATACGGTTGTGGAGAAGGCGAGGAGATGGGAAGCGAGGAATCGCGTAAAGACGAATTTTAATAGAGCCCAATTCTATCCCTCTGACAAAGATCTCTCCCTTTACAGGAATACGTCATGTGACGTTGAAATGTCAGTATACCTTTCCATCTAATGGAATAAAGTTACATTTTGAGTGCCGCAACTTTCAACCACATATTATTGGTATATTAAGTAATATTAGTCCACTACTGGAAGTTTTTATTGGGTAAGCCCTACTTTTAGATTCCTGTCTTTCCTTGCTGAAGGCCTACCTGAACACTTCTCTCCTACCTCCCTCTGACTCTTCAATGACTTCCCTTGCACTTTTCATTTCTTCTTCACATTTTTCTTCCTTATCCCTTTTGGGAGACATGCAGAGTTTCTACTAACTAGCGGACTCACCTTTGGGAACTGGTAGATGATCTGTGGCTCATAGGCCCCCTCTTTGGATTTCTTGAGGCTGACCACCACCAGGTACTCAAAGAAGTACTGCCCGCTCATGTAGCGCTGCTCCTTGGCTGGGGTGTCCACCAGAGCTGGCTCCAAAGACTCCTGAAGGGGTGGCTCCTTCATCACCCCTGTCGGGACAACAGTGTGTAGAGGCAGAGGCTTACTAATAACATATAGTAAAATCAAAGGCTTATGGTCTGGGTAGCTCAGCTGATTAGACCATGGTGCCAGCAGTGACAAGGCAGCAGGTTCTATCCCCGTACCTGACACATTACATCTTACTAATCATTAGATTCAAGCACTTTTCAATAAATCTCTGTTATAAGAAATATTTTGAAAATACAATATCCACTTGAGGGTGAAAAACAAGCCTTTTTAATATCTCTCTCTCTCTCTCTTCCACTCTGCTGCCTAGGCAGCAGCAGATATACAGTATCAGTTACAATAGATAAAGTATTGCTGCTCATTGCCTGCAGGAGAATCCCAGGAATGTGGCCAATAAGAGTGCTCTCCGGTATGTTTTTTACTTTTCCAACACGGAATATTGAATGGAACTCAACTTAGGTGCTGGTGCTGACAACCTCAAATCAAAAACACAATAATGGCTGAGATGTGCAAAACTCAATACAGCCATAAGGATTTGTGTGACTATAACAACAGCTATGATAGGTGTATGTTTTTCCAACAAAGTATACAATTATATTAAAAGTGTATATTACATTTATTAGCATTATGAATTGAAAATACTTATTATTACTAGCCAGAAGACACTTATTATTCTGAGATACTTATAATACATGCATGTTATTTATGCATTATTAAATGAGAACAACCATATACCAAAGTAAAAACAGGCGCAACAGACACCATGCTAAAATAAAAATGCAAAAACAGCCAAAGTGAATTGTTTCACGAGGTTTCTAAGTATATGAGCACCAGCCTGTTTTATACGATTCTTATCTAGGGTTTTCTGAGATGTGAAATGATGAGACATTTAGTTCTTGATCTATTTATTAATGTCTAGAAACTAAGGACAAGCCCATCCCCCACCCACCTCTGCCACATGGTGTGTTTACGGTTGGGTAACCCCTGCAGCAGTTTGACAGAGGACCTGCTGAACAGCAAACACCAAAGATAAATATTGGCTAATCTTTTCTCTCCTTTGGGTTTTGTGAAAATGTTATCTTGCTTTTTTTTATTGCTCCTTATAAATAATAGTAGAGCTGGGCTGCCCAGACAAGTTCTTTATGCTGCACTGCCGCACACACTCACAAACACACACTCAGTCTCACTCTCGCACGGACACGGACACGCGCACACACAAAATTATCGTTCTGTGACTCAGCCTACTGTGACAGGTTTTACCTCCAACTGCTTTTACCATGGCAACAGGCCCTGTGTAAGGCAAGACTAACCCATTACACGCCACATTTAATGTACGTCAGCAGTACACCCATACAGCTGGTGGGTGATTTCTCACGAAACTAGAACATAAGACCATGATTTTTGTATTTTCATTCAATTTAATCCACAGAAGGGTCCTTTAGAGGAAAGATTGTTGACATATATTTGACATTTGTATCTTAAACCATAATTGAGAAATAATTAATTGGAACATTTGTGACATTTTGCCCATACCCAGGCCTCCTTTAAGACTAGGGCTGACCCCATTTAGTCGAGTGGTCGATTGTTTGGTCGGTAGGCCGTTGGTTGACCAATATTTTTTTAGTCGAGCAGTGGCAAATATATATATTTTTTAAATGTATGGCACACGAGACACCTGTCTGATTCACGACTGTCTGAGTGGACTAATCCATTGCGGAGGCCGCGGGGATGGCACACCAGTATCACAAGTAGTACATTTAGCCTACTGTTCATTCTCATAATTTCTCATCTACAATGTTTGTTTGGTTATGGTAATTTCTGTTAATACATTCATTATATTATTATTACAGTCTTATCATTGTCATTGTAGGAGAGGACACGTTGTTTGCAGAGCGCACAACCTAGGCTACACTTGTGAGAATTTTTTTTGGGTTTATTTCATTCCATTTATGAGTTGTCAATGTATTAATTGTCTTTTGTTTGGAGCGCTCCTGTCAATCTTGAATAAGGACACACACCTGATTACACATAGAAGTAGGCCTAGGCTTCCTGGCCTGCGAGCAGATGTAGGCCTATAAATGTGCCCATTTGGGGATCATTGAGAAGCTCATTGTGGAGCTTCTCAATGTCATTTTTTCTTTGCTGCAAACAGCAAGTAAACGAAGCCTGTTTTTACATCCATTGAGAATGACAATAGTTCCTCAACGTAGCCTATTTGAAAAATCTTTCCAGCCCTCTCCCTTTCGATAACCACACAGCATGAAAGGGTAAAAAACGTCATTCTCTGATCCGGTGGAAACGTCATAAAATAGGCCTACCTGATTACTTCTTATCGCTTGCGCATATAGCCCAGAATATTTTATACAATGTTGCAAGTTTGCTAGCACAAAATTAATAATGTTTCAAGTTCCTTGCAGACAGGCCATGCATAGCCAATGTGATTTATAGGATATTTATTTATATCAGGATATTTTCTACCTGCGGACTGCATTGTTTTTATTTGTTGGCTTTATGTAGGCTATTTTTACATATTGGCAATGGCAATAGAAGTTACTTTTAGATTTGTATCATTTTCATTAAGATAGAAACATAGGGTGTGTCTATATATGGAATAATACATGTTTTTAAATGTCGACCAATCGATTGGTCGAAAGAACAGACTACTCTCGGTCGACCAATATATACTTTTTGTCGGGGACAGCCCTATTTAAGACTCCATAACGGTTCATCTGTATTTGATACAAAGGTAACCAAAAATTGGTGTCATATGAAGCTTTACCGCTTGCTCTGTAATACGAGATTTTTCAAAATCGTACATTAGTATATGAAAATTGGAAAATATAAAACATGAATATGGAAAATATAAAAATGTTTGATTTGGGAAAATTTGACAATATACTCTACAGCCAATTTGAATCCATTTTCACATTCACTCTGTTGGTAATGCTTACAAATTGGATCATAACTCTAAAACGAGATCCCATTCTGGAACTTTGATATGCCCGTAGAGTATATTATGTTAAACAATATATTTAAACATTTGCCAAATCTAAAATGGTATTTTCAATATTCACATTTATATTTTTCAATATTAAATGAATGTAAGAAAATTGTTACTGAAATCTAAATAATACTCATATTACAGAGCCTGCGGTAAAGCGTCATATGTCACCAATTTTGGCTTTGTAGCACCTACAGATTAAACATTATGGAGTCTAAAGAGGCCTGGGGAAGGACAAAATGTCACAAATGTTCCAACTTCAATTAATTATTTCTCAATTATGCTTTAAGATACAAATGTTAAATACATGTCAACAATCCTTCACCCAAAGGACCCTTCTATGGATAAAATTGTGAAAATAAAAAAATAATGTTCTTGTTTTGTTCTAGTTTCGTGAGGAATCACCCTGGTGTTATAAAAAAATGTCAGAGTGATGATAAAGCTAAACAAATACATTACTGGGTCTGCAATAACTTACAGGTAATTGGCACAACTGGAAAAACAAAATCAATCATAACTAGGGCTTTGGCGGTTATGAAATTTTGTCAGCCGGTGATTGTCAAGCAAATAACTGCCGGTCTCACGGCATACTGGCCCCCCTGTAGCTCAGTTGGTAGAGCATGGCACTTGCAACGCCAGGGTTGTGGTTTCGTTTCCCACGGGGGGCCAGTATGAAAATGTATGCAATCACTAACTGTAAGTCGCTCTGGATAAGAGCGTCTGCTAAATGACTAAAATGTAAATGTAATTGACCGTTAATGAACATAAACACATTTAGCATCGCTTGGCTTCCACGCATAGCCTACAAGCCACTGATGCAGACCTTTGGAACATCTACATTTAAAAAAGTTTAATAAACCCGTTGAATATACTGTAGCCTACACCATCACAATAAACCCATTATTTTAGACAGGTCTAAAGAAACATCACATGAAGAAAATGTAGTCTATTTCAGAAGAACAGAATAGTATACTCTGAGTTGTGCTTATGTTAGGCCCTGATCTGGCTATGCCATATGGCTGTGGGCTACACTAGTTCACTTAGCAGACAAGATTTTCTTAAAATTCCGTGGCATTATTATTTTATTATTTTATAGTATGAAGAACACAATTGAACATAGCTGAATAAAATCTAAAGGATATTTTCTTCAAACGATTTCCAAGGAAGTGTGCACGTGGCGATTCTGTGTTGAGCGGTTAACAAAGAAACAGGTCCTCCTATATGCTTAATTTAGAGTTACTTATGCAACTTTAGTTGTGATACAAACATTTGGCTACATGTTTAGATTTTTAATACATTAATACAGTTTGCATGATGCGACTAATGAAGATTTGAAAAAATGTGCATGAAAAGCATGAGCTCTGATTTGTTTATTGTGCAGGCTGCACACACTTCATCAGTCTCTCATTCACAATTTGACAAGCACTTGATAATATTCTCACCAGGCCTCGAATTTCCCAGCAGCATCCCCTTGTGTGGCCATAATGCCCCCTAAAGAATCCATGCCTTTTGCGGACAAAGTGGCCGTTGTGCCATTGGGCTGAATATAATAATTATAATTCCCTTCTCCCGGGCTGCCATGCACCGAAGCACCTCTCACTCACATGGCTCTCTCAGATATCTCAATTCTTATTAGCCAATGCCCGTCACGTGACCGGGTCCTTCTCACAGGCATCTCAGCTAAGAAATAGGCTACAGGTGAAGACCAAGACATCGGGGATGCTTGGCCACTGCGTGCGTCCCTCTTATCAGATTCCGAGGCGCATATTCAAGATGTTAGAAGAACTGTCCACATTTAGCCTACTTTTTGTCAGCCAACAAGATGAGTAGGCCTAACGAACAGCAAAAGCACTAGCCTATGTCAATCTACTATCCCCCATAGTAAAAAAGTTGACCTATTCTATTGGACAACTTGTCCTTCTGTGCAATAAATAAATAAATAAATAAATATTCAAAACATACTCTGGGACAGTTGTGGGATGCGATAGATTCCAAATTAATACAACCACTCGCATCAAAAAAACTTAAAAGCAGATCAGAACATTTAGCTTAAAATGTTGATAAAGTATTAGGCTATTTCTTCACATTATAAGTGCAGCAATGAGCACACAGAGTAGGCTATAAGCGCAAATATTCCAAAATGCAATCAATTAGCGGGAAAACACTGTTTTCAAAAGTGACTGCAAATGCAATTATGCATGTAATACTTTATTATAAAGGTGCATTTTTTATCTTCCCCAAACTTGAAACTCACATGCCGCCTTAGTATGCCAGTTAGGCTCTACACTGGTTGTAAAGCGGATTAATGTGCTTATTTTAAGAAGTTATTTGGACACTTTAGTTGTGATACAAACACGCTGGGCATCATTCACAAGTGATAACACATCATTCACAAGTGATAGGCTAATATTGTCACCCATCAGACTATTCTTAATTTAATGTCTTTACATATACTAAATAATATATGTGTGAAATTAGTTTTGATTTGGAATGGACCATTATCATGCATCTGTCTCAGAACAGGGGCATGGGGAAAAAAATACATGTCATCTATGCACTTAAATAGCGAATGGAGGACGATTTTCCCGTGGTTCATTTTCATGCCAGCCAGGTAGGCTATACTCCTGTTGTAAAGGAAACAATGTGCTTATTATTAGGAAAGTTGATAAAGTAGGCCTAGCCTATAGAAAGCTGATGGGAGCCTCCTCTTTTTAATAGAGGTTTTCTCACTGCATAGCCTATAGAAATGTCGCGCAACATCAGCTCTCATGAAGTGTTTGATTTGATTTTCGAAAAACATTTGCATTGATGTCAGAGTGATTAGAGGGACAATATGTATGAAAAAATGTATGCACTCACTAACTGTAAGTCGCTCTGGATAAGAGCGTCTGCTAAATGACTAAAATGTAAATGTAAAATGATAAACAATATAGTGCTGAGTACCAGGCAGTTAAGCGAGTTTGGTAGGCTACTAATGACCATCAGCAGCATCAGAGCTTGGAGAAGCCTAGTTACCGTGATTAAACGGTCACGTGGAATTTGACTGCGGTCATGACTCGTGACCGCCGGTGTGGTGGTAATACGGTCACCGTAACAGCCTTAATCATAACACCATTGTCTTCCACCAACCTATCCATTCTCATTCAGTGTCTGATGAAGACATAGCTAGACCATTGTTGCACACTTGTCAAATATCTAATTTTTTGGAGTTAGGCAAACCTGTTGGTCCTGTCTAAAAATCACACCTAGCTAGACAGAAGGCAAGGTGGAGCCATTGTACATCTACTGTACACAAATGCCTATGCCCTAGGGGCTAGGGGTTATTTCTGAACAGGGCCTTAGTTTTTTTGTAAACTAGGAAGTATTGTGTGAAATAGGAAGTACTTAATAGAAAACAAGAAGTGTTTCTATGTAACAAGGCGTTTCTGTGGAGCGTTTTAAGGCCTTATATAGGGATGTTAATGGTTAACCGTTAATCGGTTAGCCACTGAAAATACATTTGACCAGTCATGCTTATCAGTCTATAGGTTAATTTGCATAATTTGGTGGAATTAAATTGCCGCGTGTGTATTTTCATTAGTCATCATGGATCTTATCACACTCGCACAGCATACAGAGCCTAGTTTGAGGAGCGGAATAGCCTACCACCTTTCAGACAGCGTGAGAGCGGCTCCTCAAAAAGCTGGTACTGGAGTGAAACATGCTTTTGTAAGCCTAGACATTGCGCAACAAATAACCAGTCTAAATGCAATCGCGTGTTAAAAACTGTTTTGATGGCCATGATTAAAAAGTGCTACTATTTTTATTTCTCAATCTCAACTCGTAATTAAAGCGTGCCTCCCATTCGCCATTTGAGTGCATAGGCTATAGTCAACAGTAGGCAGGTGATCAGCGCGTCATCCACCACTTTGCAATGTGAGCTTGAGGCAGTATAATTGTTTGAAAACTGAACATTTTACTTTCCTTCAAATAATGAGGCATGTCTTACCTTGCTTCAAAGTAGCCTAGCCAAAATCCAACCATAGAAATGTGGAGGCAATTATTTTCAATTAACTTCCTCATGCCATTAAGCAGCATTTCTCTCCTGTTCATTTCTCTGCTGTTCTATCAACTTTCTTTCGGTGGTCCTCTGTAGCTCAGCTGGTAGAGCACGGCGCTTGTAACGCCAAGGTAGTGGGTTCGATCCCCGGGACCACCCATACACAAAAATGTATGCACGCACGACTGTAAGTCGCTTTGGATAAAAGCGTCTGCTAAATGGCATATTATTATTATTATTATTAGAAGCCAAAGGCACAATCCTAGTCATATTAGCAACCCCTCCTAGTTGTTGCTATAAGATCCCCCCCTCTTTCTAAGTTTCTGAGATTTTCTTCTCACAATAGGCGTGCGGTTTAGAACAGTGCTTTCCCGCGAATTGCATTTTGGCAAATGTTTGAAAATTACGTTTTATTAGCTGCTTCGTTACAGGAGTTTCATTTTCAATAATATGCTATAGCCTTTTGACTGTAAGACGATAGGATTGCTCCAATAGGCTAGGGGAAGCTTACCCAAATGTACATTGAATTAGCCAAAATTATATAATTAGCCTACTACCATCTATACAGAAAATGAAATCGTTCAAATTACTACACCAGAGAACATGATTTAGCCATAGAGGATCATTAGCTTCTTTGAAGAAATAGGTGTGGATTGTTTTAAAATCACAAGCCCATAGACTTCAGTTGGGAAGCGTGCAATATCGGAAGCTGCAAATATCAAAGAGCTGATTGTTGGTTTGAGGCAGTCAATGAAACATCTAAAATAGTGCTAAGCCTAACGAAATATTTCAAAACACAATCGCTGGAAAAACACACGAGAAAAGACAAAGAAACAACTCTAATCGGTCTTTAGTAATCAAAGTTCTCAACTCCCAAAGCGAACACAGTAGCAGTCTATAGCCTATCTTATTGGCACTAGCGGAGAGCATTGCCCATATCCCCGGTGAGTGCACATCTTCACTGTCTTTATCATGGGGTGAGTCAATGCCACTGGAAAGTTATTTTAGGACAATATAATTTCCTCCTCCAGGCTAGATGGACGTCATTTTGAACAATGTGTACCTCACCTTTTCGGAGGCCTAGATTAGATGGTTGCGTTCAAGACAAGGTCATTTTTATTGATGTCAGTTTGTCAGTGTCAGCAGAGAAGGCTACCCTGTCATGTAAAGTGTCGTAGAATTGCATGAAATGTGTTTTTAAAAGGAAAACATTTGATCAGATCTTCCTAAAATATGTTCCTCTAGCTGGGGCTGTGCAAAGGAAAAGAAACAAATTGTTCAGAAATAATTATTTTGAGAACAGTGATTAAGTTATTTTATAGGCTAATCCTAATTTATGACTATCCAATCTATTCATCACGTTAGGAATATTAGGATATTTTACAAATGTCTGCAAAATGCGATGATAGATGCATCCAATTCTCATGGGCTAAAAGTAAACTTCAAACTTAGTTCTATGGGCTTGCTATTGTTGCATGTTTCTATTAAGCTCTTAATGAAAAATGTCCATTCCTTGTATAGTATTTTCTGTTGGTCACGTCATTTGACTGTTTAGATTTTTTTTTGTCATTTGTTGACCAGTTAATGAGGGTTGGTTAGTCGGCAGCAAAATGTAATGCATTTCTTCATCCTTAGCCTTATACTCACGGTCTCTGTCATGTTTGCCCCGGAATGAGGACCACATGGTGCTTAGCCTCTTGATGGCACCTCTCTCACCCTTCTCATCCTCGCTGAGCTGGACGGTGCCTAGAAGGGACCACAGGACCAACAGATCATTAGTAACTCCTACACAAGGTTCGTGTTCATTAGGCACCAAATGGAACAAAATGGACTGTGCTCCTCTGACCTTGCTAATAGCTTAGTCATCAGCTAACTAGGCTCAAATAACAAAACTCCCCACGGCAATAGGGTCTGAGCCCAGTGATTTGGCATTAACATTGTATCCAAAAAGTATCTAAACTAAATTAATCCTGAACACATAGCTAGCGTTCCCAACTTCGACCACTACGATACTAAAGCACTAACATAATGCCCTGGACCAGAGCTAGTGCGCAGACTGGTATGTCGAGTTCAGGCTGCGCGCCTACATACCATCTGAAATACAAAGATACCAGGTGGCATAAGCCCGCATAAGCTGCAGATAGATGCTTCTCTCCACAGGTGTGTATTTTCCCCTCACGTCCCACTTTTGATACCTTTATTTGGGTAACAGTATGCTTTTATTGTTACAAGCCTTGTCGACCAAACAAAGCCATGGAACACACTGCTAGAGCTATAGGTAGAGTCAGAGTCACAATTAAAAAGGTGTACTGTGCCCAATGGGGCTACTCACTGAGGTCAAATGACAGGGCGTCTTTCTCTTTCCCATTGGTGGCGCTTTGAGGTTGCTCACCTGGACAGGAGAAAGGACACGCAGGTCAAAACACAACTCACGCAGGTAGTTCTGTGAATGCTGTGAAACTGGCTTGTCATAACGTTTCCACAAAGTCAGAGGTTATACAGTGAGGGAAAAAAGTATTTGATCCCCTGCTGATTTTGTACGTTTGCCCACTGACAAAGAAATTATCAGTCTATCATTTTAATGGTAGGTTTATTTGAACAGTGAGAGACAGAATAACAACAACAAAATCCAGAAAATCACATGTCAAAAATGTTATAAATTGATTTGCATTTTAATGAGGGAAATAAGTATTTGACCCCCTCTCAAATCAGAAAGATTTCTGGCTCCCAGGTGTCTTTTATACAGGTAATGAGCTGAGATTAGAAGCACACTTTTAAAGGGAGTGCTCCTAATCTCAGTTTGTTACCTGTATAAAAAGACACCAATCCACAGAAGCAATCAATCAGATTCCAAACTCTCCACCATGGCCAAGACCAAAGAGCTCTCCAAGGATGTCAGGGACAAGATTGTAGACCTACACAAGGCTGGAATGGGCTACAAGACCATCGCCAAGCAGCTTGGTGAGAAACACAAAAGAACTGTCAATCTCCCTCGGCCTGGGGCTCCATGCAAGATCTCACCTTGTGGAGTTGCAATGATCATGAGAACGGTGAGGAATCAGCCCAGAACTACACGTGAGGATCTTGTCAATGATCTCAAGGCAGCTGGGACCATAGTCACCAAGAAAACAATTGGTAACACACTACGCCGTGAAGTACTGAAATCCTGCAGCGCCCGCAAGGTCCCCCTGCTCAAGAAAGCACATATAAAGGCCCGTCTGAAGTTTGCCAATGAACATCTGAATGATTCAGAGGAAAACTGGGTGAAAGTGTTGTGGTCAGATGAGACCAAAATCGAGCTCTTTGGCATCAACTCAACACGCCGTGTTTGGAGGAGGAATGCTGCCTATGACCCCAAGAACACCATCCCCACTGTCAAACATGGAGGTGGAAACATTATACTTTGGGGGTGTTTTTCTGCTAAGGGGACTGGACAACTTCACTGCATCAAAGGGACGAAGGACGGGGCCATGTACCGTCAAATCTTGGGTGAGAACCTCCTTCCCTCAGCCAGGGCATTGAAAATGGATCGTGGATGGGTATTCCAGCATGACAATGACCCAAAACACACGGCCAAGGCAACAAAGGAGTGAGTCAAGAAGAAGCACATTAAGGTCCTGGAGTGGCCTAGCCAGTCTCCAGACCTTAATCCCATAGAAAATCTGTGGAGGGAGCTGAAGGTTCGAGTTGCCAAACGTCAGCCTCGAAACCTTAATGACTTAGAGAAGATCTGCAAAGAGGAGTGGGACAAAATCCCTCCTGAGATGTGTGCAAACCTGGTAGCCAACTACAAGAAACGTCTGACCTCTGTGATTGCCAACAAGGGTTTTACCACCAAGTACTAAGTCATGTTTTGCAGAGGGGTCAAATACTTATTTCCCTCATTAAAATGCAAATCAATTTAAACATTCTTATGGCTTGGGGTAGAAGCTGTTAAGGAGCCTTTTGGACCTAGACTTGGCGCTCCGGTACCGCTTGCCGTGCGGTAGCAGAGAGAACAGACAATTTTTTGGGCCTTCCTCTGACAGCTAAACCATTAATGGACACTAGTGCCACGGTTAACCAACTGACTGAACATGTGCCAAATTTCACTTCCATGCTTGCTCACCATTATGGGTCACAGATCAGCACTGTAGAAGCACAAGGTCAAAAACATGCACACCTCAGCTGTAAAATAAGTAGCTAAAGAGTTCCAGTTATGCATTTGCTCTCGTCAGCTACATGGGCTACTTTTCCACAGTAGCGGTGCGTGGGGAAGCCAAACCGGGGAAGCGAAGCCAGGAAAGAAAAGCCATATTACAACCTGTGTTGTGATAATTGCGTTGTTTGCAGTATAACCTGTTCATAAGCCTTGACACTGTGATATATAGGCCTAAGGCCGAGACAATAAAAAGACACAGTGGAAGAATAAATTCAACCACACCTTTGTTTCATCACTAAACCGGAGAGCAACATCTGTCCGGTGAAGTCCACAAAACATATTGCATGTAACAAACAGTCAAGCAAGTCATTTTCGGACAACTATCGATTTAGACCCACGAGTTACCGCAAGTCACAAAGAAAACAGGCGCTGCCTCCACTATTCCAGCACCATTTCATCATCTAATCACCTATTCTTAGTTTAATACAGTGACAACTAAAAGATACCAAAAACGATTTAGTCCATTCAGTATAAGCTAAATATGATGTGGTTGTCCATGGTATTGATTTATCTGTGTGTGTGTGTGTGTGTGAAAGTAGAAAAAACATGTTGACACCAACGCCAATCTCCTCTTTCATGTTTCCTAAACGGTCTATGACTCTGTCATACACGCTTTTAGTTTTTGTCGTCCTAGGCTACCTGGCTAAAATGCTTGCTCACTAGCCTAACTTCCTTTTATGGGCAACAATGCGCCAGGCCAGCTAGTTAACATTAGCCTAACATAACTACATCTAGCTACATGTTGAACTTCCATCCTCTCAGGCCAGGGGCACAATGTATGAATTTATGGTTAGATCAGAATCGCCTGTAAGTTATACAAATAAATAAAGAGCATCGCACACTCTACATATAAACTCCCAGTAATTTATTGGGTAAAACATCAATGTTTCGGCATCACTGTGCCTTCTTCAGGGTGGTTGGATCAGAATCGCCATTATAATCATTGGCCAGTACGTCCAAATCCCTATCTCCATCCATGGCTAATTTAGGAAAGGGACGATTTTAGCTAGCTAGCAACAGTAAGACAAGACACAACGAGATGTAACAATTCAAGTTCTGTCAATGACATTTGGCTTCAAATGTGATGTGATTGGTGTGAAGCCTTCCCTTTAAAAATTGTTTTTGTGTGCCAGGACCATTCACAGCTGAGCTCATTCAGTTTAGCTCAATGCTGATTGGCTATTATTTTAGATTTTTTTTTATCAAGGGAGGCCACATGCTCGCTGGCTTCCTTTGCATTCAATGCTACGGGCGGCAACAATGTCATACACTTTTTGACCAGACAGCATAGATGGGCTACACAGAGAGACAGAGGGGCGCTGTTTTGTTTGCTTGGATGCTTTCTCTGGTGAGATACATTCAGCCTCTTGCGAATTGAAGGAAATGTATGAAACACAGAGAGACTAAATATATTTTGTAGGGTTTTTTCTTGGTCATTTTTTGGGGGAAGCCTGGCTTCCCTTGGCATCCACGAATACATGCCACTGCTTTTCCAACAGACAACAACCAAATGAATACCTGAACTATTTTTCCTAGTTCCTGAGCTGCCAAAAGAAAGATGTAAACAAACGCTGTCTTCTAGAGACTCATCCTCTAATTCCTAAACCTACCACAGCTCCTACGTTTATCCAAACTGATCTAAGTTCAACAGTCTCAGTATGTTCACAAATGTTTGAACACGCATAAAGAGATTAAACATCACCTAATCATTACCACATACCTACTCAACTTATTTTCACCAGAACACTGACCGTTTCTCGCCATTTTACGCCTCTTCTCACAGTTATTCAAATGGACTGTCTTGCTAGCTGCACTACAGACACATTTACAGGACACATCATTTGCACCTGACAAAGTCTGATAAGCTCTGTGTGGGTCTAAATAAATCGCTGGGAAACATGACAGTTGGGGCATTACTTTTTACATATATTTGCCTTTTTCTGTCCAGCAATTGGATGTGGTCCAACCCCTTCTTTTTCTACATATGTATTTACCACCAATTTCAAAGCTCAATATAGGAAACACACTTGGACCTCCAAGGAGGTTTTTCGTTCAGACCTAAACACTGAACAAATACTGACTTTAGTTTTAAAAAGCTAAATTGCACACCTAACTCAATTAGTCCACTAATCACCAAGCCCTTCATTTTTTGAATCAGATGGGCTAGTTCTGGAATTCATAAAATAAGTGGAACTGGCTGGGTTACTCGAAAATAGGAACAGCAAGGCTTACATACTGCGTAGGTGTAAATAACAGCCATTCTCCATCACAGGGCGTGCTGCCTTCCCCTACGGCTATATAACATGTTACAACATAATCTCTGGCAGCCAGCAAGCCTCAACTCCATCCAAAAGAGGGATAGGTAACTTTATTCTGGCATGACTCTCACTCCTGCTTTCTCTCACTCTCAAGCTCACTCTCTGCTTCCCTAAACCTTTACCTGAATGTAATGTACTAAAGTATTATTGCACTTGAGATATGACCATAATAGTTTGCTAAAGTCCGTGCTTCATGGTTTTGGTCCTGTGGCTTCAAAAAGGTACACCAAACCCATCTCACTCGTCTCTAATTCATTTTTGTGTCAACAGCCACATTCCAGTCCCTAATATGTGCAGTCAGCTGTTAAAGGTCCCTCTAATGCCATAATAGTCAACCAGCTGCAATTTATTTTAAAGGTGCAATGGCCTTCAAAGGGAGGGATCATCTGTAGCATGGGCAGTGGTGTAAAAATTACCCAATTGTCATATTTGAGTAAAAGTAAAGATACCTTAAGTACTTTACACCACTGAGCATGGGTTACTAAATCAAGGCAATAAACTAGTAGAAACCAGACAGTTGGACTACAAATAGAAAAATATAAGTCTTGACTATATCACAAGTGAGGTGGAAACGTATGGAATGTATGTTTTAACAAGGGAGTGATGTTGATTTACAATGTTAGAATGAAGAAAACCCCCATCAAATATAACTGACTATGATTTGATGGCAACAGACTATCAGGAGCTTGTTAGTTGTTAGCCTTGTAGATCAAATACAAATGTTTGAAAACAGACAGCCCACATCAAAAGGGTGAAACTGTTCTGAAGCCCATAACGTTGAGCATAAACTGGACAGAATAAGCCCAATTAAAGTGTTTATTTGTTTGTGATGCACTAATATGCAAAATCCTAATACTTGGTCTACAAGCCAACATTAACATTGCATACATTTAAATACATATAGTTAGGTCTACTCAACCTAGCCAGTATTCGACTTAAGTTTATTTATTCTCTCTAGTCGGAACGGTGTTAGGCTATACCAAAATGTGGACAGCCAGAGCCTGGCGCGGTATATGGCTGAGAAAACGTGCCTCAATCCAGGGATGGAATATGTCGCTGTACTACTAATTATCCCGAAATGATGAATGCTAAATCGAGATGATTGGAATACTGCTACCGGAAGTGTTGAATCCAATGGGTTGATTTAGCATTAGCTAGCCTAACATGTTGACGAAAACAGCAGTTTAATTAAAAACGAGCAGTATTTCAATCTTCTCCATGTATAACATTTCTTGCAGTGTCCTGATCATGGCAGTCTGCTGTTCAGAGTTTACTGGGAAGCTGTAATAACGGTGCTTTCAATCCAACTGGGAAATCGGGGGAAACAACGATGTCAAATCATGACGTCAGTGATGTTCAGGTCGGAAAGTCGGAGCTTTAGAAATATGCCCTAGTTCCCGACTTGGAATTCATAGTTGGATGACTGTTCGAAGCGATTTTTCCCAAGTTCCCAGTTGCCCTGAACGCACTGAAGTCGGAGATTTCCGAGGTCCAGTTGTTTTGAACGCCGCATTATAGGCTACTCAGCCCAGCTTCATGCGTAGTAGCAATACTAGGCTACACTTGCCACACCATGTTCAGTCAATAGAAAAGCTGTTCAGGTTCTTTGCTTCGCTCAACAAGAGTCTTGTCATTGGAAAGCATTTTCCCATGGCAAATGAAAACTTGACACAGCTACAATGTTGCATTAGCCTATCACTTGCTGGCACCGGCGGAGTCGGACCGCGAGTTGTGACTTCATTGAAACAGCTTTTACAGTTGAAGTAAACTACTTAAATTTTTATGACACATTTTTAAGACTATACATTAGGCTGATGTAATGATAGTCGACTCACTCCATCTCTGCTTCATATGTTTTAGTCCATGTGTTTTTCGAATCCTCCTCTTCACCTCATCTCCACTCATAACTCTCACAGGCTTAACACTCAATGCGATCTTATTTCCCTGGATTGTTTCCTCAGACTATTTGTTTTATCGACCCCATTCCGTTTGTAGCGAAAGGAGACTACACAACTCATGCTGTCCACGGGTTGGCTTCGCTGGAAGTCGAGCTGCACTGTAAGTGTACGCATGCGCGCGCCTATGTTTGAGCGATTGTCACCCTTTTCCCTTCACGTGGATGTGCTTCATCGGACACAATTACGCGCTACCAATGTTTATAACTAATCCTTTGATAGTAACTGTAGAATTACAGGTAATCGCATCTCGTGAGTCAAGAAGACAATAGTAAAAATATAGCTGCGAGCAGCAATGAACGGGGTTCACAGGATGACAGAAAGGACACAATATCAGTTGGATAACAAAGCAAGCACTCTATCATGTAGGAACTATCTTACATTATGTGCAATCAGTGATGGCATTATGAGAAGATTAAAGTATTTTTAGCATTAGCATGTGTGCTAAAGTGCATCTATAGGTACAGTGTGGCCATATTTGAATGCTGCAACAATATTTTCTCAAAACCATTAAAGACGATGTAATGAGTCTAAATACATTTACATTTTTACATTTTTAGTCATTTAGCAGACGCTCTTATCCAGAGCGACTTACAGTTAGTGAGTGCATACATTTTTTATACTGGCCCCCAGTGAATCTGACATATGGTTCATGAAGAGAAGATGATTGCAGATGAAGAATGAGTTGTTAATAGTTTCCTTGTTTTTTGACACATCAATACCAAATTCAGTGTGGTTTAACTTAAGGACATCCATGATAGCGATGACAAGTTTCAATTTACAGTGGTTTAAATGAACATATAAAATCAGATTTAGGATTTGTCAGTAACTCAGCCAACACTTGACCAATCACTTAGCTTTTCTCAAACTAAGTTAAGACATGTACCATGTGCCTACATTCCATTTGCTGTAATTTGGTCCTATGGTTCATGAGAAGAAGATTTTAAGTATTTTTTTTGCATATTAGTATATGTGCTAATATGAATCTACTGATATAGATAGTGTGGCCATCTTTGAATGCAGTAACATTATTTTCTCAAACTCTTTAGGGACTATTGTGATGAGTTCAAAGACAACATTTGGAGTGATTTTTTTTGGGATTATTTTAAGCATTAGCATTACATAATCAAAAAGTGAATTGTTAATAGTTTCCTCATTTTATAAGACATCAATGCCAAACCTAACATGGTTCATCATGGTAATGTCTTTGATGACGCTAAACAGTTTCAAGTTGAAAGGCCATTATGAAATGGATTTACAAAGGACTTAAATGGACATGTAAAATCTGATTTCCTGATTTATAAATAACTCTGCCATCTCTTTACCAGTCCATTTGGAGTTATTTGGACATATGGTTTATGAGAAGACGTTTTTCAAAAGTTTTCAAAAATGTCCAATATAGAGTAAAATCTTTCCTGACAGTCCTTATTAATTCCCATTAAGGCAAATTTGGCCACCATGAGGAAAGATACTTACATACAAAGTTTGAAGTCTCTAGGTCAAACGGGGCGGGGATATGAGGGTTTAAGTGAGACTGCCTATAACAGCACTGTCATCAAGGCAAAGGGTGGCTATTTGAAGAATCTCAAATATGAAATATATTTTGATTTGTTTTTGTTTTGCTTACTACATTATTCCATATGTGTTATTTCATAGTTTTGATGTCTTCACTATTATTATACAATGTAGAAAATAGTAAAAATAAAGAAAAACCCTTGAATGAGTAGGTGTGTCCAAACCTTTGACTGGTACTGTATGTGGTTAGCTGTTATGTAAAAAAGCTATCCAGCCGTTGTAAGATATGGCATACGTCAGCAAAGTCTGAGCAGGGGAACACAACCCATATGTTATAGCATTCTGGTGCTCGACTGCACAGTCGATGACGTGGCACTCAACCATTGGTTGATGCATGCAACGTCTGAGCAGGGGAACGTGACCATCATCATGTTAGCTGTTTGTCTTTCACATGCTTTTTTATGAGGGGATTCGATTAATCTGGCCCGGGTGGGCGTAGTTTGCACCGGGTGAAAAGTGATGAAAACTAGTTTGAAAATTAGAACATAGATTTTATGGAAAAGAGATGACAAATTACTGTTCGATTTGAGCAGGGCGCGCCTCCCTCACCGGTTTCTCCCCAGTCACATGATGGGCCATAGCCCGGTGCAACCCGGGCCAGTTTAATGGAATTCTGTCTATGCTTTTACAGGTGTGCTTCTCCTACTGAGGTAAAACAACGACTAATCATCAAGCACATGTCCTGAGATGCAAATTATTAATCATTCAAGTAATTACACTGTTGTTGTTTTTTAAGAAAAGCAGACAAAACATATTTAATCCCTATTAATCAGTCTTTAAAAGTTTTCTTCCTTGAATAGCCTAATATTACTGGTTCACAGCCATAAATAAAGTGACCCTTTTTGTTTTCAGTGCAGTTATGTAGGCCTACGAGTGCACGTAAAAACGGTGAATTATTGCTGTGAATTGCAAGTGAGAGGAAATTGAAGAACACGCCAACGTGTGGTCTCCAAACATATTCCTAGATGTTACCAACTTGTATTTTGAACAGACGGTAGTAGCCTACATTATCAAATGCCACTAATAGTTCTATAATGATGGTTCTCACCATGAATTGCCCTCTCTCCATCTCCTCTTTTTAACCCAAGATCCTACATGCACAAGCTATCCTATACACTTATTCTATACACACATTTGGCGCAGATCAGTGATGTGACATTATTCAACACATACAGTGAAGCATCATCCTGGACTTCCTGAAGGGCCACCCCCAGGTGGTGAGGGTAGGCAACAACACATCCGCCACGTTGACCCTCAACACAGGGGCCCCTCAGGGGTGCGTGCTTAGTCCCCTCCTGTACTCCCTGTTCACCCACAACTGCGTGGCCGCACACGACTCCAACACCATCATTAAGATTGCTCACGGTGGTGGTTAGCCTGATCACGGACGATGATGAGACAGCCTATAGGGAGGACTTCAGTGACCTGGCAGTGTGGTGCCAGGACAACCACCTCTCCCTCAACGTCAGCAAGACAAAGGACTACAGGAAATGGAAGGCAGAGCGCGCCCCCATCCACATTGACAGGGCTGTAGTGGAGCGGGACGAGAGCTTCAAGTTCCTCAGTGTCCACATCTCTAAGGAATTATCGTGGTCCACACACACCAACACAGTCATGAAGAAGGCACGACAACGCCTCTTCCCCCTCAGGAGGCTGAAAAGATTTGGCATGGGCTTTCAGATCCTCAAAACGTTCTACAGCTGCACCGTTGAGAGCAACTTGACTGGCTGCATCACCGCTTGGTACGGCAACTGCTTAGCATCCAACCGCAAGGCGCTACAGAGGGTAATGCGTACGGCCCAGTACATCACTGAGGCCATACTCCCTGCCATCCAGGACCACTATACCAGGCGGTGTCAGATGAAGGCCCTAAAAATTGTCAAAGACTCCAGCCACACAAGTAATAGACTGTTCCCTCTACTACCGCAAGGCAAGCGGTACCAATACACCAAGTCTGGAACAAACAGGACCCTGACCAGCTTCTACCCACAAGCCATAAGACTGCTAAACAGTTTGCCTGCTATTGGTAAACTATTTAACTATCTGCATTGACCCTTTTTGCACCAACTATTTTGACTCATCACATACGCTGCAAGTCAGTTAAGAACAAATTCTTATTTACAATGATGGCCTACCCTGGCCAAACCCGGACGACGCTGGGCCAATTGTGCGCCTCCCTATGGGTCTCCCAATCACGGCCGGATTGTGATACAGCCTGGAATCGAACCAGGGTCTGTAGTGACGCCTCTAGAACTGAGATGCAGTGCCTTGGACCGCTGCGCTACTCGGGAGCCCATCTATCCTGTTGCCTATCACTTTATCCTTACCTATAAGGTACATATCTACATCAATTACCTCGTACCCCTGCAGATCGACTCGGTACTGGTACCCACGTTTATATAGCCAAGTTATTGTTACTCATTGTGTATTTATTCCTCGTGTTATTATATTTTTCTATTATTTCTCTTTTTTTCTCTCTGCATTGTTGGAAGGGCCAGTAAGTAAGCATTTCACTGTTAGTCTACACCTGTAGTTTACGAAGCATGTGATAATTAACATTTGATTTGATTTGATCATAGCATCCATGAGGTTGAGAATAGTTAGGTGAATAGTAAGGTATGTTTACTCTTTAACCGGTCAGCCATCGGCTGACGGGTGGGTCCTCCTGAGGCGCCCGTCACAGGAGCATCAACCTCCTCCCTCTCTTCTAGAACCCTCTCTAGAAGAAGAACAACAACAACAACAATTCTTCCTTTACATGCATGGTCGGTATAACACTGTTCATGTTCAGAAGGAGAAGGAAAGAGAGAGAGAGCGATAGTAGATGTTTAGGTGATGGCCACTCACCCTTTCTTGAGGCCTCACGCACCGAGGAGTAGGACTGCAGCCCCCTCCGTCTAAATCCAGTCCCTCCACCATCTGTTAGTGGTTTACCTTGGATTGACATTAAGCATCAAGATGTTTTACTTCAACCTCTGTGATGTACATGAATGTGAAGGAATGTTTAATCACAGTTTAGAACAATTGACAGTAATGATGAATGTTCATACAAGTAATGTATGTATCAACTTGGCTAAAATAAAAATAAAATATGACACTCTGACACACCGTCAAGACAGATATATTTATTTTTTTCATTAATTTGTTAAAAATGATATCCCCTCAACAGTCTTTGTCAAGGCAAGTGCCATCTGCCTGTTTTGACCACATGTGCCAGCGAATGGAAGGATGACACGGATGCTCACGTTTGAGATTAAAAGAGGAAAAGCTCCAGCTTCTTCTCTGAGGCTTTTCTCCCTCCATCCTAGCTCTCTTTGTCTGGAAGAGAGGGGGAGAAATAGTTTAGATTTGTTTTTATTTTTTAAATACAATTAATTGAAAGGAATGACTCAAATGTCAACTTCCAACCTTCATCTGCTTTTCAAGATTGTTTGCATTGATTGTTTTTTGTTTGTTAATTTTAGTCTGGGAAATATCATAGCAGCATCACATCTGGACCTCAAGCATCTGATTCCCTGTCTCATGATGAAGGTCATCCCTGTGTCACTACTATCCATTATCCATGCTCTCCCATCCGTCTGCCTGTCAGTTTCCATACTGTACCAGAAACACAGACTGTCTGTGCATACCACATCGGTCTGGATGGGAATGCATTTAACTAGACTATTTATAGCTGACCAAAATGACAGGACATGGGATGCCCCATGGGAAATCTCCCTGATGATACAACCCCACAGCGTTGGGAGGGGATGCTAACGTTATGGCCTGGTTGTAGTCTCTCCAGACAGACGGGTTGCCTCCCCCAATGTTCCAATGTTCCGGCTTACACGTCTGTTGAAGTACCGGCGTCAGTTGGGACAGAGGACGAGTTGGAAATGGGATGTGCATCACCAGTGATGTCACTGCATTATCCGCTTGTTGCCCTAGCTAAACATGAGCACCGCATTTTAAACCCTGCTCACCCAACCTCATGATTTGTTGGGAGAGTTGTCTGTCTGAAGATGACCTTCCCTGAAAATGTTTTCTACTCCTTTTGAAATGAGAACCCGACATCCTCCCAACCTTACGTTGGTCCAAGGTGTGGGATTTCCGAAACTAGCATGGTTGTGGAAACATTGTAGGAAGGTTGTGTGCTGTAGCTTAAGAATGACAGTTTGGGTTACACTGCCACTTTTTTCACAGAACAGGGTGTAGCATACCCTGTGATGGTAATGGTATATTTAGTGGCCCAGTAGGCCTATATAACATCATAAACAAGTGGACAGAGTCTTAAGTGTCTTTTCCTAATATTTGTCAAAGCGTGATAATATGAAGATTCTTAATTGTAGGCTAAATCGGAGGCTAATAGAGTGTGAATGCCAACACACAAACCCTTGACTACAATGTACAGTTGAAGTCTGAGGTTTACATACACCTTAGCCAAATACATTTAAACTCAGTTTTTCACAATTCCTGATTTTTAATCCAAGTCAAAATTCCCTGTCTTAGGTCAGTTAGGATCACCACTTTATTTTAAGAATGTGAAATGTCAGAATAATAGTAGAGAGTATGATTTATTTCAGCTTTTATTTCTTTCATCACATTCCCAGTGGGTCAGAAGTTTACATACACTCAATTAGTATTTGGTAGCATTGCCTTTAAATTGTTTAACTTGGGTAAAACGGTTTGGGTAGCCTTCCACAAGCTTCCCACAATAAGTTTGGTGGATTTTGGCCCATTCCTCCTGACAGAGCTGATGTAACCGAGTCAGGTTTGTAGGCCTCCTTGCTCGCACACGCTTTTTCAGTTCTGCCCACACATTTTCTATAGGATTGAGGTCAGGGCATTGTGACGGCCACTCCAATACCTTGACTTTGTTGTCCTTAAGCCATTTTGCCACAACTTTGGAAGTATGCTTGGGGTCATTGTCCATTTGAAAGACCCATTTGCAACCAAGCTTTAACTTCCTGACTGATGTCTTGAGATGTTGCTTCAATACAGTGAGGGAAAAAAGTATTTGATCCCCTGCTGATTTTGTACGTTTGCCCACTGACAAAGAAATGATCAGTCTATAATTTTAATGGTAGGTTTATTTGAACAGTGAGAGACAGAATAACAACAACAAAATCCAGAAAAACGCATGTCAAAAATGTTATAAATTGATTTGCATTTTAATGAGGGAAATAAGTATTTGACCCCCTCTCAATCAAAAAGATTTCTGGTTCCCAGGTGTCTTTTATACAGGTAACGAGCTGAGATTAGGAGCACAATCTTAAAGGGGGTGCTCCTAATCTCAGCTTGTTACCTGTATAAAAGACACCTGTCCACAGAAGCAATCAATCAATCAGATTCCAAACTCTCCACCATGGCCAAGACCAAAGAGCTCTCCAAGGATGTAATGGACAAGATTATAGATCTACACAAGGCTGGAATGGGCTACAAGACCATCGCCAAGCAACTTGGTGAGAAGGTGACAACAGTTGGTGCGATTATTCACAAATGGAAGAAACACAAAATAACTGTCAATCTCCCTCTGCCTGGGGCTCCATGCAAGATCTCACCTCGTGGAGTTGCAATGATCATGAGAACAGTGAGGAATTAGCCCAGAACTACACGGGAGGATCTTGTCAATGATCTCAAGGCAGCTTGGACCATAGTCACCAAGAAAACAATTGGTAACACACTACGCCGTGAAGGACTGAAATCCTGCAGCGCCCACAAGGTCCCCCTGCTCAAGAAAGCACATATAGAGGCCCGTCTGAAGTTTGCCAATGAACATATGAATGATTCAGAGGAGAACTGGGTGAAAGTGTTGTGGTCAGATGAGACCAAAATCGAGCTCTTTGGCATCAACTCAACTCGCCGTGTTTGAAGGAGGAGGAATGCTGCCTATGACCCCAAGAACACCATCTCCCCTGTCAAACATGGAGGTGGAAACATTATGCTTTGGGGGTGTTTTTCTGCTAAGGGGACAGAACAACTTCACCGCATCAAATGGACGATGGACGGGGCCATGTACTGTCAAATCTTGGGTGAGAACCTCCTTCCCTCAGCCAGGGCATTGAAAATGGGTCGTGGATGGGTATTCCAGCATGACAATGACCAAAAACACACGGCCAAGGCCAAGACAACAAAGGAGTGGCTCAAGAAGAAGCACATTAAGGTCCTGGAGTGGCCTAGCCAGTCTCCAGACCTTAATCCCATAGAAAATATGTGGAGGGAGCTGAAGGTTCGAGTTGCCAAACGTCAGCCTCGAAAACGTAATGACTTGGAGAAGATCAGCAAAGAAGAGTGGGACAAAATCCCTCCTGAAATGTGTGCAAACCTGGTGGCCAACTACAAGAAACGTCTGACCTCTGTGATTGCCAACAAGGGTTTTGCCACCAAGTACTAAGTCATGTTTTGCAGAGGAGTCAAATACTTATTTCCCTCATTAAAATGCAAATCAATTTATAACATTTTTTACATGCGTTTTTCATGATTTTTTTGTTGTTATTCTGTCTCTCACTGTTCAAATAAACCTAGCATTAAAATTATAGACTGATCATTTCTTTGTCAGTGGGCGAACGTACAAAATCAGCAGGGGATCAAATACTTTTTTCCGTCACTGTATATCCACATAATTTTCCTTCCTCATGATGCCATCTATTTTGTGAAGTGCACCAGTCCCTCTTGCAGCAAAGCACCCCCACAGCATGATGCTGCCACCCCCGTGCTTCACGGTTGGGATGGTGTTATTCAGCTTGCAAGATCCCCCTTTTTCCTCCAAACACAACAATGGTCATTATGGCCAAACAGTTCTATTTTTGTTTCATCAGACCAGAGGACATTTCTCCAAAAAGTACGATCTTTCTCCCCATGTGCAGTTGCAAACCATGGTTTGGCTTTTTTATGGCGGTTTTGGAGCAGTGGCTTCTTCCTTGCTGAGCGGCCTTTCAGGT
Source organism: Coregonus clupeaformis (assembly GCF_020615455.1). NCBI lineage: Eukaryota > Metazoa > Chordata > Actinopteri > Salmoniformes > Salmonidae > Coregonus > Coregonus clupeaformis. Next base: position 34,077,561 of record NC_059215.1, on the reverse strand, counting down.
TATGTCGATTTACGACTCGTTTTACTGTGGATATAGATACTTTTGTAAATGTTTCCTCCAGCATCTTCACAAGGTCCTTTGTTGTTGTTCTGGAATTGATTTGCACTTTTCGCACCAAAGTACGTTAATCTCTAGGAGACAGAACGCGTCTCCTTCCTGAGCGGTATGACGGCTGCGTGGTCCCATGGTGTTTATACTTGCGTACTATTGCTTGTACAGATGAACGTGGTACCTTCAGGAGTTTGGAAATTGCTCCCAAGGATGAACCAGACTTGTGGAGGTCTACAATTATTTTTCTGAGGTCTTGGCGGATTTCTTTTGATTTTCCCATGATGTCAAGCAAAGAGGCACTGAGTTTGAAGGTAGGCCTTGAAATACATCCACAGGTACTCCTCCAATTGATTCATATGATGTCAATTAGCCTATCAGAAGCTTCTAAAGCCATGACATCATTTTCTGGAATTTTCCAAGCTATTTAAAGGCACCGTCAACTTAATGTATGTAAACTTCTGACCCACTGGAATTGTGATACAGTGAATTATAAGTGAAAAAATCTCTGTAAACAATTGTTTGAAAAATTACTTGTGTCATGCACAAAGTAGATGTCCTAACCGACTTGCCAAAACTATAGTTTGTTAACAAGAAATTTGTGGAGTGGTTGAAAAATGAGTTTTAATGACTCCAACCTAAGTGAATGTAAACTTCCGACTTCAACTGTACATCCAGGTCCAAATGTTATTATTTTTGTATTTTACCCCCTTTTTGGATCTTGTCTCATCGCTGCAACTCCCCAACGGGCTCGGGAGGCAAAGGTCGAGTCATGTGTCCTCCGAAACATGACCCGCCAAACCGCACTTCTTAACAGCCACCCATGTGTCGGAGGAAACACCGTTCAACTGACGACCAAGGAGTTGCTAGAGTGCGATGAGCCAAGTAAAGCCCCCCCTGGCGAAACCCTCCCCTAACCCGGACAACGCTGGGCCCATTGTGCGCCGCCCTATGGGACACCAGATCACGGTCGGTTGTGATACAGCCCGGGATCAAACCCAGGTCTGTAGTGATGCCTCTAGCACTGCGATGCAGTGCCTTAGACCGCTGCACCACTCGGGGGGCCCCATCCAGGTCTATTTTTACTGACACCTAAGTCAAAACAATATCTATACTGAACAAAAATATAAACACAACATGCAACAATTTCAACGATTTTACTGAGTTACAGTTTATATAAGGAAATCAGTCCATTTAAATAAATAAATTAGGCCCTAATCTATGGATTTCACATGACTGGGAGGGCATAGGCCCACCTACTGGGGAGCCAGGTCCGGCCATTCAGAATGAGTTTTTCCCCACAAACTGGCTTTATTACAGACAGAAATACTCCTCAGTTTCATCAGCTGTCCAGGGGGCTAGTCTCAGACGATCCCGCAGGTGAAGAAGTCGGATGTGGAATTCCTGGGCTGGCGTGGTTACACGTGGTCTGCGGTTGTGAGGCCGGTTGGACTTACTGCCAAATTCTCTAAAATGATGTTGGAGGTGGCATATGGTAGAGAAATGAACATTCAAATCTCTGGCAACAGCTCTGGTGGACATTCATGCAGTCAGCATGCCAATTGCACACTCCCTCAAAACTTGAGACTTCTGTGGCATTGTGTTGTGTGACAAAACTGCACATTTTAGAGTGGCCTTTTAATGGCCCCTGCACAAGGTGCACCTGTGTAATGATCGTGCTGTTTAATCAGCTTCTTGATATGTCAAATCTATCAGGTGGATGGATTATCTTGGCAAAAGAGAAATGCTCACTAACAGGGATGTAAACACATTTGTGCACACAATTTGAGAGAAGTAAGCTTTTTGTGCACATGGAACATTTCTGGGATCTTTTATTTCAGCTTATAAAACATGGGATCAACACTTTACATGTTGCGTTTATATTTTTGTTCAGTATAAAGTCTGCATCTGCGGTCTTCTGAGTATAGAGGGAATTGCTCCTAACCGTCCATTCTAGATTCTGGCCATGCCGACCTCTTGGGATCTGCTGTCCAGTGAAATGTGACTGTGTGTACGACAAGGGCCACCCCTCTTCGCAAGAGCAAACACTGAGGCGGTATTTTAAGCCTCTGGGAACTCGGGGGCTGGACATTGTGTGTCTGAACTCTCAGTGACAGGCCTGGCCTGTACACATTCACCCACCCTCGGGCTCTCTGTCCACTGTTCACTTTGAATCTAACCAGTAGCCTGCTGTAGGTACTGTACCTATTCCCAGACTCAACATTTGGCTCGATTCCAATGCAGATTGTGTGAAATTAACTTTGGTCAGATTCTGTGTCCTGTTCTCATACACACTACCCTCCTTCTAAAAGCAGAGTTAACCAGAGTTCACCAACTGACAAGCCCCTACTAGTCCCAGCGTCGACGTCACTCACTATCCCAATAACAGGTTATTAAGTATCATGAACACCTGCTTTTTCACCCACTGAAGTGTATTAGCGCAATTCAAATATCTGCCTTGGTGTTAACTCTCTTTATAATCTTCTCTCTCTCTTTTACCTAATCTCCTGAGTAATGGTAGTTGCTGGTAATCTGATTGAAGATTAGGTTAGAAAACAAATCCGACACATTTTGCGCTTGCCGTATGCTGCAGCTCGTGGTTGTGTAATATTAGGACACTAGGAAAGAAGACAGATCTAACACAATATTGTTATGTCATGTATTATTTTATTATTACTTACCTTTTTATTTCATTATTTGATCATATTTGTTTATAAAAAGCTTAAATGCAACAAGCTAACTCAGTTGAGCCAACAATGAACTAAGTCTATATATTGGGCTTTTACAGTGGCTGCAATGTAGTACAGTACTGCTCTTTGCTGTATATAGTGAGTTGTTCCCCGCGGCGAAGACATGGATGTCGATTAAGGCAGCCCTCCGCATCTCTCTGATTCAGAGGGGTTGTGTTAAATGCGGAAGACACATTTCAATTGAATGCATTCAGTTGTACAACTGACTAGATATCCCCCTTTCCCTTTCTCTTTACCGTCAGCATTGCAGAGTGTAACCGAAACCTATGGAGGGCACTGAAACACAAGCACTGTCTTGAGTCACAACCACCTGTGGCACAAATATTGTCCTTTTGAATAAAGCATGTGGATAATGTTGTATTGCCTAAAATTTACTCAAATAAGACTGTATTTATAGCAAGTCTAATGTCTTTGTTTCTTTATAACAAAAGGAAGTCACCAACCGAAGTGGTTGTGCTGTTACAACTAGTCACAGGAAGTAAAAGTGAAATTGTGTAATTTTGATAGCACCAGCACCCTGTCAAGTAGATCACACATTTCTCCTCTCTTCCCGTCATGATGTTTATTGACGGGAAATTGTGAGATGTCAAAGTATTTTAAATGTACCTCTTGCACAACTATTGAGATGATGCTAAAGAAATACGCTATGGCAAAAATTATCAAGGGTTCGATTAAAACAGAATACACAATACACTCTCACTCGATCTAACCCCCTGCAAACTGAGCAATAGTTTACACACTTAGTGATTCTTTTCAGGTTTTTGTTTTCTTTCTCTATCAGGTATTTATCTTACATTTACAGTGTATTTACCAATATCCATTTTGCTTTACTTTGCATAGTGCAACATTATTTCTGTGCCTCTAATCATAGGCCTAGGTCAGAATCCCACAGGTCACGCTGCGTAATGCAACCTTGAACTCAACACACGTAGAACACAGTTGAAATGGGTCAGACCGACTAACATACCGGTACTCACCAAGGTGCAATCTCTTGCCCAGTCAGAATCAACCTGTAGGTATATCTACTGATCTTGTCCTCAAATTTTTGTTGATAGAACAATCCACTGGTTGGTTCGTTTTGTAGGTCAACTATGCAGTTCACCTCTACCCAGGCAGACACCACTGCTAGAGTAAATGGCAGCGGACCATTCTGTCAAGTTGAAGCCCTCACACCTCTCTCTCACTCTCTCTCAATTCTGTCCTTCCTTACCTCTTTACTTTCAACCTGTATTTTTTATTTCCTTTATTTATTTTGTTCGTACTCTCCCCGTCGGTTTAGCAGTTCTAAAGGCTGCTGGTGCCCTGCGGTATGAGGAAGTGTGCATGTTGACAGTGTGTACAATACACGCCTCGGTTAGTAGAAGCAGACTTTACACTTTAACCCAGGCCCAAGGGAATTTCCTCTTTCAATATGAGTTGTGACTACTGCACATGCATCTGTATACATCATACATAGACAGGTGTGTATCATGTATCACCAATCTCTCAAGTTCACTCCTTATCCTCCCTTCGCAGGTTATCGTCGACAACCAAGTAATGCTGCTGAAAGTTGCTATCCCTTTCTCTAACCAAATCATTTCTGACACACTTTTGCCTATCCATTTGAAACACAGCACTCTACTTTATGGGAAGTTATGTCTGCCAGCTAAATAGGGTTGTGAAATGGACTACAACATGAATGCGCAACGTCCTTCATGAACATTTATGTCAGTGGTAAGCTACAGGAAGTAGCTGTAGATGAACTAAACTGCATACTGGTTCTCCTCTATGTGAGAGTGCGTTACGATTTGTTATCTCAGTCATCTACATGTTGTTGTTGTGTCCCTCCTACTGTATATGACAAGATCAATGTCCACCAACTCCCAAGAAGCACTTTCCTGGCACCAATCTAGCACAAAGGGGTGGTGGGGAGGAGGAGAGGGGCTCTACAATATTGGTCTGTGACCAGCTGCAAACTGGCCCTAAGTACTCCAAGTAAAGTATGCTTCACTATGCATAAACAATGCATAAACAATGCATCCTTTCCGCCCTAGTGTCTTCATATTACATAACACGTGCCAACATCGACTAAGCATCTCAGCTAAGCACATCTCTTAACATTCAGCTGTTGTATGTTGGAATGACACATGACAATTCTGATAGAGCATCAAACGTGTGTGTGTGTGTGTGCAATAACTTTACTGTATATTAATAATAAAATAAAAATAAAAATCATAATTGATTGCATTTATATAGCGCTATTCAAGATGCTCAAAGCACTGTAAGGGGGAAACACCTCATTCACCCAATGTTTGCCACCTTAGGGTGATGCACGGCAACAATTTGTGCCAGAAATCTCACCACACATCAGCTGTGTGGTGAGAGGGGGGGGGCTCTGAAAATAAATGTAGTCCTTCTTTGTGGCATTTTGCAAAGGCTCGATGTGATACTGATCGCACTATATGTTTTTTGTGCGTGTCGATATGGTTTACCTTGTTCGATAGAGCCATTGGACGTCTTTAAACTATGTTCTATCGGCAGATTCATTGCTAAATATACATGCTGACACATTTTTTCCAGTCTCTGAAAGACTACAACTCGTGTGGGGCGGTGCTTCGTGCTCTGGCCCCGTCCCTCCCCAAAGGCAGGCTTTTTTAAAAGGGAGGCGGACACTAACAACACAATCCTTTGGGCAAAACTGAAAGAACTGACCAGACCGCAATGGCTTCAAGTGATTCCTCTCATCAACATGAATTTGAGCATTTTTGGATGTTCTATTAGCTACATGGTGACATTCAACCATACATGTTTCAACTGGAATATAGCGAAGATAGGATTCCAAACAGATGTAAATAACAATTATTGGCTTACTAGCTAACAGTGAGGAGAAACAATAATACAACAATTTACAGTTGTGAATCTGAAACTGATAAGCTGGTTTTACTATAAAAATATTTGCCTAAGCATGCCTGATAGACATGGCTGTAGCTAGATAGTCTGCCTACCTACACTATATAAACAAAAGTATGTGGACACCTCTTCAAATTAGTAGATTTGGCTATTTCAGCCACACCCGTTGATGACAGGTATATAAAATCGAGCACATAGTCATGCAATCTCCATAGACAAACATTGGCAGTAGAATGGCCTTACTGAAGAGCTCAGAGACTTTCAACGTGGCACCGTCATAAGATGTCACATTTCCAAGTCAGTTCATCAAATGTCTGCCCCGGTGAACTGTAAGTGCTGTTATTGTGAAGTGGAAACATATAGGTGCAACCACGGCTCAGCCGCAAAGTGGTAGGGCACACAAGCTCACAGAACGAGCCCGCTGAGTGCTAAAGCGTGTAAAAATCGTCTTTCTTAGGTTGCAACACTCATTACCGAGTTCCAAACTGCCTCTGGAAGCAACGTCAGCACAATAACTGTTCGTCGGGAGCGTTATGAAATGTGTTTCCATGGCCGAGCAGCCGCACACAAGCCTAAGATCACCATGCGCAATGCCAAGCGTCGGCTGGAGAGGTGTAAAGCTCGCCGTCATTGCTCTGGAGCAGTGGGAAACGCGTTCTCTGGAGTGATGAATCATGCTTCATCATCTGGCAGTCCGACGGATGAATCTGGGTTTGGCGGATGCCAGGAGAACGCTACCTGCTCCAATACATAGTGCCAACTGTAAAGTTTGGTGGAGGAGGAATAATGGTCTGGGGTTGTCTTTCATGGTTCGGGCTAGGCCCCTTAGTTCCAGTGAAGGAAAATCTTAATGCTACAATTACATTCTAGAGGATTTTGTGCTTCCAACATTGTGGCAACAGTTTGGGGAAGGCGCTTTCCTGTTTCAGCATGACAATGCCCCTGTGCACAAAGCGAGTTCCATACAGAAAGGTTTGTCGAGATCGGTGTGGAGGAACTTGACTGGCCTGCACAGAGCCCTGACCTCAACCCCATCGAACACCTTTGGGATGAATTGGAACGCTGACTGCGAGCCAGGCCTAATCGTCTAACATCAGTGCCCAACCTCACTAATGCTCTTGTGGCTGAATGGAAGCAAGTACCCTCAGCAATGTTCCAACATCTAGTGGAAAGCCTTCCCAGAAGAGTGGAGGCTGTTATACATTTTGCTATCTTAGCCATCAGCTTGTAAATATTTTTTGCCAACTTACCTTCACCTTGTGCAGAGCTAGGAGTTGGAAGCACATGCTGGTACCACCTACAGCAAAACTCACAACAATACACAATTTAACCATCCCACTAATTGTATCGATCTCTATTAGACTGGCTAGCTTAGCACACCTAACATGGACATTTCAATATTGTCAGCTTGCTGTTAGCTAGGGTCACTAAATTGGCAGCAAGATTGCTAGCCAGCTGAGAACCAACTAACCAACCATAGACGATTTATACAAATGTAGCATTGCTACAAACACATAAACAGAGAGTGAGTTAGCTATAGTGGCAATTCTATTTTTAGTAACGGGGTGTTTTCCATACAAGGGTGGAATAGATGGCTACCAGATTGAGCTACTCTTATTTACTAATGTTAGCTAGCTTACGTTAGCTAACGTTAGTCAAAGATAGAATGAACAAACAAACATGTTTACTCTGCTGAAGGTACCAGTCTAGCAGTCACTACCATGGCATAGTGGAACTTGATTGACAGTGTGTATCCAAAAGATAGCTAGCTAGCTATATGATTTAGCTGATGGCTTTCAGAACTCAATACAGGACTGTAACGTTAGCTAGCTAGCTAACCTACCTAGTCCAGCTAGGTTAGCATGCTAGCTGACGTTACCTCTAATTGAGAATCTTACGTTTTTTTGTATCTGCCTTCGCTATGAATGCTGGACTTTGTGGTTCACTATGAGCAGCCAAATGCACAGGTCGAAACTTCCAGATTCTACCAGTGAAATGAAAATACGCTCGTTCTAGCTTATAAATAATGTTGATGTTTATGACAAAAGCATAATGTTGTTAATATAGTACTGACTATATGTTGTGGCAGAGCCAGGGTGAAATTTCCCTTTTAAGATAGCTAAGTGACACAACCGCATCACAGTTATAGTAAGTACATTCTTAAGACTGAGATGTCTTTATTTAAGAGTGTAGACTCTTTGAAGAGGTAGGGTTTCAGAAATATTTGGAAGATGGGCAGGGACTACACTATCCTGACATTAGGGGGAAGCTCGTTCCACCATTGGGGTGCCAGGACAGAGAAGAGTTTTGACTGGGCTGAGCGGGAGCTGACCACCCATAGGGGTGAGAGGGCAAAGAGACCAGAGGTGGCAGAATAGAGTGCTCGGGTTGGGGTGTAGGGATTGAGCATAGCCTGGATGTAGGGCGGGGCAGTTCCCCTTGCTGCTCCATAGACAATCACCAGGGTCTTGAAGTGGATGCAAGCTGGAAGCCAGTGGAAAGTCCGGAGGAGCGGGGTGACATGGGAGAACCTGGGGGGGTTGAACACCAGGCGGGCTGCAGCGTTCTGGATAAGTTGAAGGGGTTTGATGGCACAAGCTGGGAGCCCAGCCAACAGAGAGTTGCAGTGGTCCAGACAAGAGATGACAAGTGCCTGGATTAAGACCTGCACCGCTTCCTGTGGGAGGAAAGGTTGTACTCTACAGATGTTGTAGAGCATGAACCTGCAGGAGCAAGTCACTGCTTTGACGTTTGCAGAGAATGACAGACTGTTGTCCAGGGCCACGCCAAGGTTCTTTACACTTTGGGAGGGGGACACCGTGGAGATGTCAATTGTGATGGAGAGGTCTTGGAGCGCGTAGGTCTTCCCTGGGAGGAAGAGCAGCTCCATCTTGTCAAGGTTGAGCTTGAGGTTGTGGGCCAACATCCATGCTGAGATGTCCCCCAGATACGCAGAGATGCCTATTGCCACCTGGGTGTCAGAAGGGGGGAACGAGAAAAGTAGTTGAGTGTCATCCGCATAGCTATGATAGGAGAGACCATGTGAGGATATGAGGGAGCTGAGTGACTTGGTGGATAGAGAAAAGAGGAGAGGGCCTAGAACCGAGCCCTGGGGGACACCAGCAGTGAAACCATGTGGTGCAGAAACAGATCCTTTCCACGTCACCTGGTAGGAGCGACCTGCCAGGTAGGATGCAATCCAAGAGTGTGCAGAGCTCTTAGATGCCCAGCCCTGAGAGGGTGGAGAGGAGGATCTGATGGTTCACGGTGTCGAAGGCAGTGGATAGATCTAGGAGGATGAGAACAGAAGAGAGAGTCAGCTTTGGCAGAGCGGAGAGCCTTCGTGACAGAGGATTCTCAGTTGAGTGAGCCGTCTTGAAGCCTGACTGGTTAAGGTCAAGAAGATCTTTCTGAGAGAGCTAACGAGAGTTGGTCTTAGACAGTACGCTCAAGTGTTTTGGAAAGAAAAGAGAAAGAAGGAATAGCGGTCTGTAGTTCTTGACGTCAGAGGGGTTGTCATTAACCTTTTTTTCAGTGGTTGACAAAGTCGTCCGCAGAGAGAGAGGGGGGAGGGGGTAGAGGATTAAGGAGTAGGTGGATTAGAGTTAGATGCAAAAGCTTGACATTCAGAGTGATAGAAAGCGGGTTTAACAGCGGATACAGACAAAGAGAAGGTAGAGAAGAGGGAGTGGAAGGATGATGGGTCCTCCGGAAGTTCAGTTTTCCAACATTTTCGCTCAGTTGCCCACAGCCTTGTTCTGTGAGCTCGCAGTGAGTCACTCAGCCACGGAGCGGGAAGGGAGGGTCGAGCTGGCCAGGAGGAAAGGGGACAGTGAGAGTCAAAGGATGCAGAGAGGAAGGAGAGTAGGATCGAAGAGTCAGGAGACAGGAGGGACAGGATTTAGCAGAAAAGAGAGATGATAGGATAGGAGAGAGTAGTGGGAGAAAGAGAGCGAAGATTGCACCTACTGGAGAGTTCTGATTTGTCTACACCTGTGACAGTCGCTGCCGTTTAAGATGGAGGACAAAACATTTTTTCACAAGCATTGTCTTATTTCTATTCGAGCAAATTTGATGACTGTCATTCATATTCTATTCCCCCAGTTCAATGTAACATCAATAAGTTTAGGCTACTACATGATACTCAAAATTGCCCTATATCCATCATGAGGTTGCTACAACCTAGTCTACGAATGAAAGTTTACAACGTAGGTGCACACAGGTCGAGAGAAAATGTTGAGGTGACAGACAGTGACACATGGACAGACAGTAACACATTCAATACCGCTTTGCGCACTCTTGCCTGCATCTAGCTGATATAGGGTGTAATCATTAGTCCAACAGTTGCAAACGGTTGCAAACGGAAGTTTCTATTGGACAAATTTGGGTACGTTTATCCCCGTTTCGTTCCGTTTGCTTCTGTTTAAGAAACTTTTTTCAACAGAATCGGCAGAATGAATACACCCCTGATCACACGTAAACACTGTTCACTTTCATAGCAGCCACGTTGTATTCCTTCTCGCATCTTCACATTCTCCTCCTCTCACCTTTTCCCTTCACTTGTGGACTTCAATGCACAACACATCAGCTGTATGTAACCAGACGAAAAAACCATTCCAAGCCAAACCATATCATAACCACTACACACAGCCTACATCTTTGTCAACAATATTAGCTAAAGTAACATCATAGTCAATATACAGTGGGGAAAAAAAGTATTTAGTCAACCACCAATTGTACAAGTTCTCCCACTTAAAAAGATGAGAGAGGCCTGTAATTTTCATCATAGGTACACGTCAACTATGACAGACAAAATGAGAAAAAAAAATCCAGAAAATCACATTGTAGGATTTGTAATGAATTTATTTGCAAATTATGGTGGAAAATAAGTATTTGGTCAATAACAAAAGTTTCTCAATACTTTGTTATATACCCTTTGTTGACAATGACACAGGTCAAACGTTTTCTGTAAGTCTTCACAAGGTTTTCACACACTGTTGCTGGTATTTTGGCCCATTCCTCCATGCAGATCTCCTCTAGAGCAGTGATGTTTTGGGGCTGTCGCTGGGCAACACAGACTTTCAACTCCCTCCAAAGATTTTCTATGGGGGTTGAGATCTGGAGACTGGCTAGGCCACTCCAGGACCTTGAAATGCTTCTTACGAAGCCACGCCTCAGTTGCCCGGGCGGTGTGTTTGGGATCATTGTCATGCTGAAAGACCCAGCCACGTTTCATCTTCAATGCCCTTGCTGATGGAAGGAGGTTTTCACTCAAAAATCTCACGATACATGGCCCCATTCATTCTTTCCTTTACACGGATCAGTCGTCCTGGTCCCTTTGCAGAAAACAGCCCCAAAGCATGATGTTTCCACCCCCATGCTTCACAGTAGGTATGGTGTTCTTTGGATGCAACTCAGCATTCTTTGTCCTCCAAACACGACGAGTTGAGTTTTTACCAAAAAGTTATATTTTGGTTTCATCTGACCATATGACATTCTCCCAATCCTCTTCTGGATCATCCAAATGCACTCTAGCAAACTTCAGATGGGCCTGGACAAGCAGGGGGACACGTCTGGCAGTGCTGGATTTGAGTCCCTGGCTGCGTAGTGTGTTACTGATGGTAGGCTTTGTTACTTTGGTCCCAGCTCTCTGCAGGTCATTCACTAGGTCCCCCCGTGTGGTTCTGGGATTTTTGCTCACCGTTCTTGTGATCATTTTGACCCCACGGGGTGAGATCTTGCGTGGAGCCCCAGATCGAGGGAGATTATCAGTGGTCTTGTATGTCTTCCATTTCCTAATAATTGCTCCCACAGTTGATATCTTCAAACCAAGCTGCTTACCTATTGCAGATTCAGTCTTCCCAGCCTGGTGCAGGTCTACAATTTTGTTTCTGGTGTCCTTTGACAGCTCTTTGGTCTTGGCCATAGTGGAGTTTGGAGTGTGACTGTTTGAGGTTGTGGACAGGTGTCTTTTATACTGATAACAAGTTCAAACAGGTGCCATTAATACAGGTAACGAGTGGAGGACAGAGGAGCCTCTTAAAGAAGAAGTTACAGGTCTGTGAGAGCCAGAAATCTTGCTTGTTTGTAGGTGACCAAATACTTATTTTCCACCATAATTTGCAAATAAATTCATAAAAAATCCTACAATGTGATTTTCTGGATTTTCTTTTCTGAATTTGTCTGTCATAGTTGACGTGTACCTATGATGAAAATTACAGGCCTCTCTCATCTTTTTAAGTGGGAGAACTTGCACAATTGGTGGCTGACTAAATAATTTTTTTCCCCACTGTAGCTAATAGAACTAACACATTAGTAAACCCGCTACAATCATGCAGTGCAGTGTACAGTAAGTAAGCAGTTTAGCAGTTACACCGACGGGCCCTGGTGGCAATAAATGAGTAAAACCAAAAGCTTACCTTGACTTGGAAGAGTTCCAGTGTTGTGTTGGATAGTCATAGCCAGCTAGCTAACATAGCATCCCTCTGTTTGAGCCGGGTGTTTGAGCAGGTTAAACTAGCTAAGTAAGTGAATGTGAAAAAAAAAGACAAAATATCTCTCTCTCTCTTGCTTCTCCTTAATTTTAAATTAATTTGTTCAAAACTGTTAAACTATTGTCTTTCTCTCTCTTTGAGTCAACTACTCACCATGCTGCAAGAGCTCTGATAGGTTGGAGGACGTCCTCCGGAAGTCATAATTACTGTGTAAGTCTACGGAAGGCGGTGAGAACCATGAGCCTCCTAGGTTTTGTATTGAAGTCAATGTACCCAGAGGAGGACGGAAGCTAGCTGTCCTCCGGCTACACCTTGGTGCAACCCTACAGAGTGCTGTTGAGGCTACTGTAGACCTTAATTGCAAAACAGTGTGTTTTAATCAATTATTTGTTGACGTGAATATATTTAGTATAGTTTTATCTAAAAATGATAACTTCTTAAATGTTTCAACGTTTTAATTTTTATGAAATTCACTGAGGAGGATGGTCCCCCACTTCCTCCTATGAGGAGCCTCCACTGGTCTACACCTATTCAGCATCAATCACACCCTCTTAAGCCTTAGCCCCACCCATCTCTTTAAGGATTCACATGTGAAGCCATGTGCTAAACATAGTGAATAAGGTAGTGCAGTGCTCATTTTAGCATGACATGCCAGCAACAAACGCCGAACCTACACATCCAAGTATAACTGACCAAATTATGAAAGACAAGCATTGTAATTTTGAATTCCGTAAAGTGAATGTGGAAGAGGTGAAACAATCATTGTTGTCTTTCAACAATGACAAGCCACCTGGGTCTGACAACATGGATGGAAAATTACTGAGGATGATAGCGGACGATATTGCCACTCCTATTTGCCATCTCTTCAATCTAAGCTTACAAAAAAGTGTGTGCCCTCAGGCGTGGAGGGAAGCTAAAGTCATTCCTCTACCCAAGAATCCTTTACTGGCTCAAATAGCCAAACAATCATCCTGTTACCAACCCTTAGTAAACTTTTGGAAAAAATGGTGTTTGACCAGATACAATGCTATTTTACAGTAAATAAATTAACAACATACTTTCATCACACTTATAGGGAAGGGCATTCAACAAGCACGGCACTTACACAAATGACTGATGATTGCCTGAGAGAAATTGATAATAGAAAGATTGTGGGAGCTGTGGGCTTTTGACATTATCGATCATAGTATGTAGCTGGAAAAACGTATATGTTATGGCTTTGCACCCCCTGATATACTGTGGATTGAGAGTTACCTATCTAACAGAACACAGAGGGTGTTCTTTAATGGTAGCCTCTCCAACTTAATCCAGGTAGAATCAGGCATTCCCCAGGGAAGCTGTCTAGGCCCCTTACTTTTTTCAATCTTTACTAATGATCTGCCTCTGGCTCTGAGTAAAGCCTGTGTGTCTATGTATGCGGATGACTCAACACTATACACGTTAGCTACTACAGCGAGTGACATCCCTGCAACACATAGCAAAGAGCTGCAGTCAGTTTCAGAATGGATAGCAAGAAATAAGTTAGTCCTAAATATTTCAAAAAATAAAAGCATTGTATTTGGGACAGATCATTCACTAAAACCTAAACCAAATCTTGGTCTGTCCATAATAAAGCACTGCTCTGCCTTCTTAACAAGAATAGCTGTGGTAGAAAGGATTACAGTGCCTTACAAAAGTATTCAGACCCCTTTACTTTTTCCACATTTTGCTACGTTACAGCATTATTCTAAAATTGATTAAATAAATTTTTTTCCTCATCAATCTACACACAATACCCCATAATGACAAAGTGAAAACAGGTTTTTAGAAATGTTTGCAAATTTATAAAACATTTGAAACAGAAATGCCTTATTTACATAAGTATTCAAACACTTTGCTATGAGACTCAAAATTGAGCTCAGGTGCATCCTGTTTCCATTTAACATACTTGAGATGTTTCTATAATTTGATTGGAGTCCACCTGTGGTAAATTCAATTGATTGGACATGATTTGGAAAGGCACACACCTGTCTATATAAGGTCCCACAGTTGACAGTGCATGTCAGAGAAAAAACCAAGCCATGAGGTCGAAGGAATTGTCCGTAGAGCTCCGAGACAGGATTGTGTTGAGGCACAGTTCTGGGGAAGGGTACCAAAAAATGTCTGCAGCATTGAAGGTCCCCAAGAACATAGTGGCCTCAAACATTCATAAATGGAAGAATTTTGGAACCACCAAAACTCTTTTTAGAGCTGGCCCCCCAGCCAAACTGAGCAATCGGGGGAGAAGGGCCTTGGTCAGGTAGATGACCAAGAACCCGATGTTCACTCTGACAGAGCTCCAGAGTTCCTCTGTGGTGATGGGAGAACCTTCCAGAAGGACAACCATCTCTGCAGCACTCCACCAATCAGGCCTTTATGGTAGAGTGGCCAGATGGAAGCACCTCCTCAGTAAAAGGCAAATGACAGCCTGCCTGGAGTTTGCCAAAAGGCACCTAAAGACTCTCAGACCATGAGAAACAAGATTCTCTGGCCTGATGAAACCAAGATTGAACTCTTTGGCCTGAATGCCAAGCGTCACATCTGGAGGAAACCTGGCACCATCCCTACGATGAAGCATGGTGGTGGCAGCATCATACTGTGAGGATGTTTTTCAGAGGCAGGGACTGGGAGACTAGTTAGGATCGAGGGAAAGATGAACGGAGCAAAGTACAGAAAGATCCTTGATGAAAACCTGCTCCAGAGCGCTCAGGACCTCAGACTGGGGCGAAGCTTCACCTTCATACAAGACAATGACCCTAAGCACACAGCCAAGGCAACGCAGGAGTGGCTTCCGGACAAGTCTCTGAATGTCCTTGAGTGGCTCAGCCAGAGCCCGGACTTGAACCCGATCGAACATCTCCGGAGAGACCTGAAAATGAGGGACATGCTATAATTTTTTCATGTTTTAATAGCCTTTGTTTTTATTGATCTATGCAATATATCAAATGCTTTTGTTCACTTTCTAGCATTCAAAATAATAGATAGATATCTCTAAATCCCCAAAACATGTCTCTACAACTTTAGGACTTTAAACCTGTGACATGATGAGGTTGGACCCAGGAGCAGAGAATAGACCAAACAAGGAAAGTGGTAAAAGTAAATACTTTACTGAGAATAGGTAAAAGCAGGATTACAGTAACGCTGCAAAAACAATACACACTAGGACTAGAGAACTTATTCAGGCCGCAAACACACATGACAAATGAATCAAGCTACTGCAAAGGGAACTCATAATTAGAAAATAGAAAACACCTGAGTGTCATAATAGTCTCTAGGATGGTCTCTGTCGCCCTCTGGTGACAGGTGGAACCATGACAAAACCATGCATAAACAACGTTTTGCAGTATAAAGGACTTGCATTATGTTTTATCATTGAAAAACAGTTAAATATAAACAAAATCAGTGACATTTTTGTTATTTTAAAGTGTTTTTCAAGGTTGCAAAGGCAAGAGATGCAAATGCCACCACAATTCCTCTGGTCCTCTGTAGCTCATTTGGTAGAGCATGGTGTTTGTAACGCCAGGGTAGTGAGTTTGATCCCCGGGACCACCCATATGTAAAAATGTATGCACGCACTTTGGATAAAAGTGTCTGCTAAATGGCATATTATTGTAATTATTATAATTCATGGACAACCCAGTAGTATGAACAGGAGTTAATGACCAAGGACCCCCATCTAGTGGACATGTGTGGCACGTTCTCCAACGGGAAAGGCCACAGTACATGATGCATGGTCTCAGTCTAGCCTAACAATGTGTCTTTCATGGTATTATCTGATAACTGAAGCAAACAGGCCATTAATGTCATTCTAGTTCATCAGTAGATTAGAACAGAATAGAATAGAATTCACATCCTGTTAGAAGAAAATAAACGTTAAAACATAACACATTTTCTTCTCAACTGCAGCATAAATCCATAAAATCCATACAGAGAAAAAAAGCATTCATGAACCCTTAACCTGTTCCATAAATACTGAACAAAAATATAAACGCAACATGTGAAGTGGGTGGACCTGGCTCCCAAGTAGGTGGGCTTATGCCCTCCCAGGCCCACCCATATTACAGTCATGTGAAATCCATTGATTAGGGCCTAATTCATTCATTTCAATTGACTGATTTCCTTCTATGAACTGTAACTCAGTAAAATCTTAGACCAATGTAAAGGGAAACAGCCACCTCGCTGTAAAAATTAAATATACTGAACAAAAACGCAACATGCAACAATTTCAAAGTGCATCACTCTGATGCCCAGGGTATATCTTTTGCAACATTAATGTTTTGAAACAATCAGAAATGTAGATATACAGTGACATCAACATCTTTACACACACACACACACACACACCTAGTCCAGGTCCGATAATGCCTCAGACATGTTTGTCTTTTCTACTTATTCAAGGAGATCGAGATTGCTCCTCATAAGCAAGCTTTAATCATACATCCCTCAAAAACTAGTGGCAACAAAATTGCCTAAAAAGCAGTAAATAAGACAAGATTGACTGGTGAAAACACATATAGGACCAGTCATGTCTGTCCTGTCCTTAGGATCTTCATGCCATTCACTCTCCTTTAATTCATCTCAATGGTCTCACTCATCCTGTCACTCATACCGTTCTTATCCTTCAGGCCCTGTTTGAGATAACAGAGATATTTATTTACCACGTCAGTCACTGTGCGTTCTGCAAGTGCCACTAAATCTGGTCACTCCCCCCAAAAAAGGTCAATGTCTAGACTTGGAATTTCACCGCCATCTAATCAACAGCAAATGGTCCTTGTCCTTCATTTGAGCGTTTCGTCATGTTGCTCCGGAAACCGACCAATACGTTTTGTTTTGAACTTCATGCTAAACAAACATATCAATAGTCAGACTGTTGGAAAAACTAACAAATACGTTCAAATAAGATGCCCCCCAAGAATTCCTACAGTATGTTCCTATTCAGGACATTCAGTGGTTTTGCCCTGTCACACTATACAAAGATGATTAGGGGCTCTAATCAATCCGCAAAATGGAAGTTCAGCTTTACAGCATGATTGAAATTTAAAGGCAATATTTCCGCTTTAGCAGAGACTGCATTCACGGTAAATGCTGCATATGTCGGCTCAATCAGAAATTACCTTAAAATGTATATAGCGGAATCTGTAACACTTAAGCTTTACAGATTGAATAGAGCCCTTGGTCTGTTGTTTTGGATGGCCAGCTTTTCCCACTGTCCTGGCTCAATTAGAAAGCTGTTGACAAAAACTCCCATTACAACAAGCACAGCTGTGTGACCCAGCAGGTGCGTTTATCAGGACCAGGTGGGTCCATGTTGTTCAAATCCAATTTCAGACTCATGTTTTATTGTGCCTGTGTGGATTCAAGTAAGCATTATGCATATGGGTAAAATTGAATTCCTCTGTGAAATAGTACCATCCTATAGCAAAAAGAATGGTTTGTAGCATGTAAGCCTTTTTCCTTGAAGTCAGTAGAAGGATATGTCCCATCCCTCCCTAGTGTTTTCCCAAATTGGAGGCCAGACCTTTTTTGTGTGAATTTAATATGTATTGAGAGTTTGCAGTGACTTATCATTTAGAAATTGTGAACCTTTTTACTTTGCATGATTTACTTTGGTTTGCTGTGTTTCTCTTCCTTGTTTTCTTAATTGATTTATTGTAGACTGCTGATGAGAATTGATCAACTAACGAGCAACCTGAGCTCCTTAAAATGGAGCTTCCAGTTTATTCTCGGTTTGCTGCTGGAGGGATAACACCAATGCAGAATCGCTGCCGATGACCTGCAGCCAGAGGGGGACCAAACGTGTGTGTGGTCAAATACTTGTGTTCAGAATGGCTCCCTGCTCATGCATATTTTCCTCTCCCATCTCTTTCATCTGCATTGGACCGGCTCATGGTCTGGGTGCCATACACGCTTGATGACAACGGACGACGCAGAACGACTGAAAACCAACTACTGACCAACCAACCAACCAGCCAATGGAGCGACCGTCGAGTGGTGGCAGCAGCCATCTTGATGACCCTCCAGCAGCACGGACAGTATTCTCTGGGACTGCGTTTGTTGTGCATGTGAATGGGGTTTTTGAACGTGTCCTCCCCAAGAATTTCCAGATAAATAAAATGTTTTTACCTTTACAGCCTGAGATCTCAGAACTTGCATATTGACAAATACATCACTAAGACATTGGACATTCCTTTTACGTGCACATCTTACAATAGGTTAAATATACAGTGATATGTCTAACCAGTGATGTCAAAACAATACTTCATTATATTGAAAATAAATATGTTATAAACACAAGACAAAAGGCTTTATGAGATAACTGATGTGTAGTACAGGAGCAGCACAGACACCAGACACAGGATTTGTTGTACTTAAACGTGCCTATTGACTTTCAGGATTCTAACAGCTGGTCCCAAATCGCTCCCTAGCCCTTTCCATTGGCTCTGACCCATAGATGTTGGCAGATCTAAGCAGTCTGGATAGGTAAAAGCAGTGTAGTGGTGGAGCTTCCACCATCTTTCTTCCACCTTAGATACTTTTGGTCATGTAGTGTATGTGGACACCTGCTCGCCGAACATCTCATTCCAAAATCATGGGCATTAATATGGAGTTGGTCCCCCCTTTGTGGCTATAACAGCCTCCACTCTTCTAGGAAGGCTTTCCACTAGATGTTGGAACATTGCTGCAGGGACTTGCTTCCATTCAGCCACAAGCGCATTAGTGAGGTCGGGCACTGATGTTGGGGGATTAGGCCTGGCTATCAGTCGGCGTTCCAATTCATCCCAAAGGTGTTTGTTGGGGTTGAGGTCAGGGCTCTGTGCAGGCCAGTCAAGTTCTTCCACACCATTTCTGTATGGACCTGGCTTTGTGCATGGGGCATTGTCATGCTGAAACAGGAAAGGGCCTTCCCCAAACGGTTGCCACAAAGTTGGAAGCACAGAATCGTCTAGAATGTCATTGGATGCTGTAGCGTTAAGATTTCCCTTCACTGGAACTAAGGGGCCTAGCCTGAACCATGAAAAACAGCCCCAGACCAAACTTTACAGTTGGCACTATGCATTCGGGGAGGTAGTGTTCTCCTGGGATCCGCCAAACCCAGATTCGTCGGTCGGACTGCCAGATGGTGAAGCGTGATTTATCACTCCAGAGAACGGGTTTCCACTGCTCCAGAGTCCAATGGCGGCGAGCTTAACACCACTCCAGCCGATGCGTGATATAGCCGAATCCACTAATTTCAAGGGGTGTCCACATACTTTTGTATGTAAACATCAAATGGTTAGGACTAAGGGAGAGGGGTGGGAACAAATTATCTTTTGAAGGCAGCACTGGCAGGCAGGACCCATGGCCATTGGGACTGTGTGTGCACTGTGCAGCTGGTCTGCAGGTTGATAACTGAGGTGAGGCTGAGATTCTGGCAGGAAGGGGAGAGCAGCATGTCCTCATTGCCTCTGTTTTTTATTTTCCCAACAGAATTTTTCCAACACGCTCTTTGCATGCCCAATGGAGCTATGTCACCATCAAAGTCATGCACGGACTTATTCCATTGCGCAAGCCCACGGTCTCCCAAACTCTGCCTCACTCCTAAATGTCCGATTTTAGATTAGCTGAGCTTGGCAAAACTCAACTGTCTGTTATGCAACAGGTTACTGAGTGAGAGTTACTACTATGTAGCCGTCTGTGACAGTGCACACTTTCCCTTCTTCTTGTTCTTGCCCTGGGAATCTGGGTTCATTCCCGGCCATGAGGATCAAATATAACTATGGGCATTATCAGAGAAGAGGACCGAAGTGAAATAGGGGAGTGAACGGCCCTATCTGGAGTAGCCTAATGACGCAGGCAGGCCCAGGGAAACAGGCTCTTTACTTAGGCGGTTATCAAGTGCCTGAGCAGCTGTTACTCTGTCGCTAAATTAAAAAGGCCAGTTCCATCTCCTTGTGCTGGAAAATGGATGTTTCAAAGGGCTGCTTCAAACTGAATGTTGAATTGAATGTGTTTAACATATCATTTCAACTTGCTCTACACCTGCAGTTCTGAAATAAACCAAGTATTTTGCAGGCTACGGTCATTGCTTTCATCCTTTTAAGGTGCACCATATATGCCAGTTATGTCATATTGCCCTCCAGACCATACAATATTCCCATAAAATCCTACTAATATCCTGCAGAAAATCCACTCTCCACACTAGGCACATCTCGTAGAAGCACCATAAATTCTTAGAGAAAAGCTTCTCTGCCCTTTGCGCTCCTAACCAAAACTCAGAAACAACAACTGAGATTACCAACAACCTCCTGAGGAGACAGGGCCGCAATGCTACCCAGCATGGTGCAGAAGTCTTCTAAGCCCAGTTTATACCTGGTGCTAACATGCATCCTTTGCCCTGATTGTGTCCACATCCTAATTGTGCCCACATTTGTAGACAGGTGTACACAATCAAAATACACATTGTGATCTGATTGTGATCAGATCTTTCTGACCACCTCCGGAGGTAGTCAGGCATGCATTGTGTCTGGATACCATACAAGTGTAGACAGATCTGGACAGCGAAACCATTTACGGCCTAGATTCAATCAGATCAAGCGTTAACCGGCGATAGCAGACACCCACTTAGCTGATGTTTGGGCAGTGTCGGAGGTGGAACTGCGTTGGAGCTGTCAAATCGGTGAGCAGCTGCTCTTGTGATCATTGTCACGAAGCCACTCCCGTCCCCTCGCGTTAGAAGTTAAGAACGAGAAAGTGTTGCCTGTATAGAAAGAATGACGCTCAAATTGAAAATCATTAAACAAAATAATGACTATTTCCATCAGCCTAATCGAGGTGTAGGTTACATCTCACATTCCAGTGTTCGAACTTGTAAACAAGGCTGCATGGGATTTCTCTTAATGCGACTCCGTGCAGCCAATGGCAATGTCCGCTGTAGGTATAATGCCAGGAGCTGCTTGTGGATTTCACAGCTCTAATGCAGTTCGACCTCCAACACAGCCAAAACAACCGCTATGCAGATGTTGGATCTGATTGAATAGAGCCCTAAATCATAATTATCCCCCGTTCTAAAGGCACTGACAGGTGGCAACATTGACTTATGACATCAATATGTGACTTAAAATAAATAAAATAATATTATTTTGAAAGAATATCTGTCAAATAATTTTCATAGAGGGAGGGATCAGGAAATCTGGTCACAATTTAGACACAGGGGATGGATAAGAGACACATTTTAATACCAAGTGTAGACACATACCTATTTTTTTGGGGGGGTACCAAGGATACAATGTTAGTTCCAGGTATAGACAAGGCTATAAAACCTAGAATATAGAAACCAGAGTAGAATTTGAGAAACTGTAAAAAGATTTACCACAGCATCTGGAACAAAGTTGGAAAAAGCAACAAGACCAGGACAACCTTGACCAAATTGATGGAATTGATGGTTCGGAAAGAGCAAGGAGATTACTCTAAGCATACGGCCACATCGGTGAACAGTGAACAGTAGTGGGAATTGATGTGGCTTGATGTGACATTTGCAGCAGTGTAACCAATTCAACCGGTATCATTCAGAGAAAGTTCACAGAAACAGTTTGTCTTCTGGCATTGAGGAAAGTTTCACTTGACCGATTTAGATGAAGATGCCATTTAAAAATATACAAAAATGTTTTACCCTGGCCGTGTCCAAATATCCAACCTGGTCTCGGAGCATTTTGTATTATTCTGTACATGAATCCGAGACACTCCATTTAGTATGATATGTTACGTTTCGTATGATATGTATCAATTTGTGGATGTCCATCAACCATTTCGTATGATATGTTATGAATTACAATGTCTAAATAGTAGGCTTTTTGAATATGCGAAAATAGAAAGTTCTATAGTTTGTGAATTGTAGAAAATGTTGTATGCTTTATATGCCAGGATGTCATACTAATTTAAGCTTTTCATCTAGTAGGATTCGCTACACACTATTGAGGAAGAGAATCGTCTTTTCACACTCACATGTGTTTGATAACAGCTGTTAATCTACAAAAATGTATGAATGGCGAGGAACAAGTGGGATTGTGCATTGGATGATGCCTTCTCAGTATGGATGAGTAGTATGTTGATATTTGTTGCATACTGCCATTTCCACGGGAAGTAGGGGTGTTACAGCACCCCCTGAAAAATCGGTTAAATTTTTTTTACATTATTTAAAAAGATACAAAATTGTAGAAATTTTTTTTCCCACAAAAGTATTACACTGGGCCTTTACTAGTCCTGCATTAGGTGGACCGATATAGCCGTCTGTAGCGCATGCAACAACAACAAAACCTGGCCCCCCACCTTCCCGTAGCTATGCATACTGCATATGTTTTTACTGAACAGTACGTTCTAAATAGTATGTAGTACTATTAGTACAGTATGTAGTTTTAGTAAGTAGTAGGCAAGACCGATTTCGGACACGGCCACTGTCATCGTTGTGACATTCGATCTATTCAAGTGTACATGGATCCCTTTTGGACTGCTGTAAGCACCTGGGTTAAACCATCTCTGCCTCATTTTAGGTCAATTTCCCTCTGCCATCAAATTTGGCCAGATTTGCCACAATGGACTGCCATGAAGCAGATAGCACCAGAAACCTTAGAGAGACACAATGATTTGTAACAGTTACACTGCGTGACATATTTGTGTCATTCCGCTCTGCATCCTCTTCCTCTGGCTCTCTTTTTGCCACCAGTGATCAACCAATTTTGCTATGGGAGGGAGGGAGGGAGAGGACCTAGTGTTTTGCTTATTCACCTGTGAAACCCCAGATAGCACTCTATTCTCTATGGAGAATTACCAGGGCAAACCCTAAACCTTCCCAGCTCAAGGGCAGCTAAAGCCTTGTTCATACTGGCAGCTTGAAGTGACTAAAATCCTTTTTTTTTCATATCTGATTCGAATCTGTTCCTGCACTGCAGTCTGAACACCAAAAAGCACATGGAATCAGATATTTCAAGCCACATTTCAAACCACCTTCGCCAAAAATAACTTGTTTTGAAAGTTGGATCATCTTATCCTTTGAGGCTTTAAAAGTGTTCTTACACTATGATTTTTTACATTCAAAGCATCTGAGAAATGCCCATGGCAGGCATTGTTGTCACCTTAGCTTGCTACATAACTTCTGAGTGATAGGAAGCACGAGCACCACCACTAATCAGCATACACCACCGTGCACACACCCGTCATTACTATGACAACTAGCGTAGACATGTCGGGAAATGACTGCTGTCTGAACACACACATCCGATTTGGTCACTTGTAACTTGCTGTTTGGACAGTCAGTATTCCAAAACGGATTTGAAAAACAAAACTGATTTGAGCGTTAAGGCCTGCAGTGTGAACAAGGCTTAAGAGGTTGACAGTGAAAGGCCAAGTGGACTGGGCGAGAAAGCTCGTCGATGACACGTTTGGAGAAGAGACAAA
This sequence comes from Coregonus clupeaformis, assembly GCF_020615455.1. Taxonomy (NCBI): domain Eukaryota; kingdom Metazoa; phylum Chordata; class Actinopteri; order Salmoniformes; family Salmonidae; genus Coregonus; species Coregonus clupeaformis. The sequence continues at coordinate 34,053,932 of NC_059215.1, read as the reverse complement.
CTGTGTGTATGTCATGTGTTGCCCTCCCTTGATTTCCCCCAATTGGAGACCAGCCATTTTTGTGTGTATTTATTACCTATTTTGAGTTTGCAGTGACCTTTTATTTTACATAGTTTGCGTGCCTTATTCTAATTTGCATTAATTTCTAAAGTTTGCTGTCACTCCCTCCTTATGAACTTTCTAACAGATTTATTGTAGACTCCTCCCCCTTGGCTGGTCTCCATTGAGACGGGAGTTGGCTCAGGTCTGCCACACCTGGGCCTGATCAACTAATGAGCTACCTGAGCTCCTGTAAATGGAGCTTCCAGTGCTGGGGCTGTTGCAGGAGGAGGTGCCAGTGGGCGAGATGGCATGAGGTAGAAAGAAGGGTGCACGGTTCATCTGTGAAATACAAGCCGTGTACTTTCTCCTTTGAGTCAAGTACAGGAGAGATAATTACATGTTCCACTCCTGAAAACCCTGAGCAGTCGACGGATAGTGAACTCTCAGAAATTGAGCCTGACAGAAATGAAGAGGAAGAACCTGCACTGACAGGTGAGGTGAAGACTTCCGAGCCGCACCCCAATTATCAGGAAAATGCCAGAGATGACTCTGGCCCAGTGGGAGTACGATTTGTGGAGAAAGTGGATCCATGCCTTTTGGCGATCCGTTTGTGGTATCAGGCTGGGTGAAGAAGGATTTGGGTTCTGTCAATTCAGGCAATGTATCCAGAAGTGGACTTGTGTTTATTACATTTTTTGTGTGTATGCGGCCCAGAGGGAGAAGGCGCTACGTGACTCGGGGCAAGAGCTGTGTTCTGCTTTGCTCTCCAGAGCAGAGCGCTGCTGAAAGGAGTGATAACTGGGGTGGCGTTGAGGTGGATTGACTGAAGTTGAGGATTCCTGTGTCTGATGCATGCCGTTTGGTTCGATGCAGACCTGGTGGGTAGCGTGAGACTGACCCAGTCTGTCTTTCTGAGTTTTGATGCAGAGTGTTTGACCTGATAAGTTCATGCTAGGGTATATGTTATCCTGTGAGAGCTTTTGTTCTGAACCCACTATGGTGTTTATGGTTATGTTGCAGCAATATGTAAGAGGGAGATTCTGAGGTGTGGAGGGCATGGGACAAAGGAGTGTATTGTTTCGGTGGGAAAAGTGACTCAATTGGCCATGTTGCTGGGGACCAGAAATGTCCTGTGCGAGTGAGACAGGTTGAAGTTTCTAGGCTGAAGGCAGTGCAAAAAATGTTTATGTTGAGGCAGTGAAGAAAGTAGAGGATGGTGGGTGAATGAGTGAACAAGTAGTGAACAAATTTGCAATGCACGTCCAGAACTGTGAAAGGAAGCAAAACGCAAGTGTCTAGTCTGCCGGAAAAACACACGAAGAAGAGAAACTAGCGCTACCGCCTCAAACGTCACTGGGACCATGTCATACCCAGCCGCCAATGACCTTGCAGCCAGAGGGGGACCAAACGTGAGTGTGGTCGACTACGTCTGTTCAGAATGGCTCCCTTCTCATGCATGTTCTCCTCTCCCCTTGCACTGGACCAGGCCATGGGCTGGGTGCCACAGACGCTTGATGACAATGGACGACGAGGAGCGACTGACAAACGACTACCAACAGTGACACTAACCAATCAACGGCAGACGAGCAACCGACGGGAGTTGGCTGCGGCCATCTTGGACACTCCTCCAGCAGCACAGACCTTATCTCTGGGAAAGCGTTTGATTTTGATTTGTGATTGTGTACTCCTGAGATTAAGTAAAAAACGCTAAACTTTTAAACCTTGTCTGTGTGGTGGCCTGGGATCCTTAGAAACCGGTTTTGGACATGTACTTTACATTCCACTCTTGACACTACTGTTGATGCTTCTTGCAGAGATGATATTCTAATTGACTCAAAGTAGTATTTGAGTTGTTTATGGTACAATGGAGTTCTGCTGGAGGTCGGGCTCTTGACTGTAGAAAATTAATTTGCTACTCTGCGCAACCTTCAGACAGGAGGAAGGTAATGGAAAGATTCATAATTCATGTAGTTATTGTGGCAACTTGTGAATTGTGTTAGCCTATGGCAATTTATATCAAATAGGATTTAAATGAAGACACAAATAGCCAGAAGTCAGGTGGTGGCATACGTTGTATTACATCAAATATTGTGAACACTTCCAACGTAGTCAAAGTACAAAACAAGAAGTGTTGAACAAATTGGAATCTACACTACTTATATACGTCAAGCATTCAAATACATAGCAGCGTAATGGTTCACTCTTCATTCATCCAATAAACACTTTGGCTTTAAAGCAGATACATTGTAATAAATAGTTTTTAAAATAGTCTGTCTCCATTCGTAAACATTAGCCCTCGCCTAGCCTGAGACATGGCAACAGTAAATAATTATAGTGAGTCATCAAGTCACAGACGGGGCCTGCACATAAGGCACATACGGTAAAAAGGCATGGTGAGACAAAATACAGGTGAAATGCAAAAAATTCAATCAAGTGTACTAATGCTGCTTAGATTGGAGCCCAGTGCTGCTATTTGCAGTGCTTGTGGTGATACTAGTATAAAGTGAGGTTATCAACACAAAATAAATCATATGCATATGAAATACAATGGTAGTGCTTTAATTTATGATATACAGTGGGGTCTGAAATTGACACCCTTGATAAAGATGAGCAAAAATAATTGTTTAAAATAATTCAAATACTGAGCTACTGTATATTGTATGTTTTAAAAAAAATTGGAAATTATATTTTATAATACAATTGTTCAGAGAAAGATTGTTTAACAAGTGATAATTTTTACCCCTACTGTTTGAGAAAAAAAAGTGACACCCCTGTTTTCAATACCTCACCTTGCGAGGACAACGGCACGCCCCAGGACCAGTGGAAGCAAAATAGCCCCATAACATCAAAGATCCACCACCATATCTGACAGTAGGTATAGGGTTATTTTCTGCTCATGGATTCTCATAGATGCCAAACACACCACTGGTGTGCGTGGCGAAAGAGCTCTATTTTCACGTCATCCAAATGTAAACGGCACTTGGATTGGAACCAGTGCTTTGGTCAGATGACTTGAAAATAGAGTGGTGGGTTTGTCATCGAAATGAGAATGCATGAGCAGAGATCTCCCGAGTGGCACAGTGGTCTAAGGCACTGCATCGCAGTGCTAGCTGTGCCACTAGAGATCCTGGTTTGAATCCAGGCTCTGTCGTAGCCGGCCGCGACCGGGAGACCCATGGGGTGGCGTTGTCCAGGGTAGGGGAGGGAATGGCCAGCAGGGATGTACAGTGGGGAAAAGAAAGTATTTAGTCAGCCACCAATTGTGCAAGTTCTCCCACTTAAAAAGATGAGAGAGGCCTGTAATTTTCATCATAGGTACACGTCAACTATGACAGACAAATTGAGAATGTTTTTCTCCAGAAAATCACATTGTAGGATTTTTAATGAATTTATTTGCAAATTATGGTGGAAAATAAGTATTTGGTCACCTACAAACAAGCAAGATTTCTGGCTCTCACAGACCTGTAACTTCTTATTTAAGAGGCTCCTCTGTCCTCCACTCGTTACCTGTATTAATGGCACCTGTTTGAACTTGTTATCAGTATAAAAGACACCTGTCCACAACCTCAAACAGTCGCACTCCAAACTCCACTATGGCCAAGACCAAAGAGCTGTCAAAGGACACCAGAAACAAAATTGTAGACCTGCACCAGGCTGGGAAGACTGCATCTGCAATAGGTAAGCAGCTTGGTTTGAAGAAATCAACTGTGGGAGCAATTATTAGGAAATGGAAGACATACAAGACCACTGATAATCTCCCTCGATCTGGGGCTCCACGCAAGATCTCATCCCGTGGGGTCAAAATGATCACAAGAACGGTGAGCAAAAATCCCAGAACCACACGGGGGACCTAGTGAATGACCTGCAGAGAGCTGGGACCAAAGTAACAAAGCCTACCATCAGTAACACACTACGCCGCCAGGGACTCAAATCCTGCAGTGCCAGACGTGTCCCCCTGCTTAAGCCAGTACATGTCCAGGCCCGTCTGAAGTTAGCTAGAGTGCATTTGGATGATCCAGAAGAGGATTGGGAGAATGTCAGATGAAACCAAAATATAACTTTTTGGTAAAAACTCAACTCGTCGTGTTTGGAGGACAAAGAATGCTGAGTTGCATCCAGAGAACACCATACCTACTGTGAAGCATGGGGGTGGAAACATCATGCTTTGGGGCTGTTTTTCTGCAAAGGGACCAGGGCGACTGATCCGTGTAAAGGAAAGAATGAATGGGGCCATGAATCGTGAGATTTTGAGTGAAAACCTCCTTCCATCAGCAAGGGCATTGAAGATGAAACGTGGCTGGGTCTTTCAGCATGACAAGGTCCTGGAGTGGCCTAGCCAGTCTCCAGATCTCAACCCCATAGAAAATCTTTGGAGGGAGTTGAAAGTCCATGTTGCCCAGCGACAGCCCCAAAACAGCACTGCTCTAGAGGAGATCTGCATGGAGGAATGGGCCAAAATACCAGCAACAGTGTGTGAAAACCTTGTGAAGACTTACAGAAAACGTTTGACCTGTGTCATTGCCAACAAAGGGTATATAACAAAGTATTGAGAAACTTTTGTTATTGACCAAATACTTATTTTCCACCATAATTTGCAAATAAATTCATTAAAAATCCTACAATGTGATTTTCTGGATTTTTTTTCCTCCTTTTGTCTGTCATAGTTGATGTGTACCTATGAAGAAAATTACAGGCCTCTCTCATCTTTTTAAGTGGGAGAAGTTGCACAATTGGTGGCTGACTAAATACTTTTTTTCCCCACTGTAGCTCAGTTGGTAGAGCATGGCGTTTGCAACGCCGGGGTTGTGGGTTTGATTCCCACGGGGGGCCAGTATGAAAAATTAAAAAATAATGTATGCACTCACTGGCTGTAAATCGCTCTGGATAAGAGCGTCTGCTAAATGACTAAAATGTAAATGTAAAATGCAGAAAATAACCCCTTACCTACTGTCAAATATGGTGGTGGATCTTTGATGTTATAGGGCTATTTGGCTTACATGGTTAAATTGTCATTATAATAACTTATGAATTACTTGTTTCTTTCATAAGGAACTATATATTGTAATTACTGATTTGGGTTGAACTATTCTAGGTATGATACCACAATTATATTGTAAATACCAACAAAAACAAAATATATTTTCCTTCTACTTCTGGAATGTACATTATTTATTTTAGTTAACTTCTTCTCCTTCTATTTATAATGCATTCACATAATTGTGCTATTGTTAGAATGCAAGAAGAATTGAAACCAATGTACATTATTTGACATGCTGCTAAAGAACATCAGGGGTACAGAACAATTCCAGGATAGGTCCTGCAACTTTTATGTATAATGTATTAAATACCCAAAATATCTGTTGACATACACTAAACAGAACTAGATCATTGTATGTTTTGCTCTGTTCCTCTGACTAGCATTTAAAGTGCATTGGGTGTACTGTATCGACTTGTCAGTCCCACAGCCAAGAACAAAAGGATTGGAGAGATATCTTGTTGTGCCCAGTTCAGACTGTTCATCTCAGTTTCTTGAAATGCTGGCCTCAAAAAGGTCAAAGATCACAATGGCCGTGTTGTTGTTGCTGCTTTGAAGGGATTCCTTCAGTCTGAGGGAGTCCTTGTCTGTTGTTCTTGCTGTGTTCCCCTCAGCACTGACCCTTAGCGGTCTCTCGTGTCCATAATGTACTTTCTTTTGATGATGCACACTGAGGATTTGCCTCTCTTCATCATGACTTGACTCAAGTTTCCAGTGGTTCATTATTCTCCTCCGAAAAACAGCCTGAAATTGCACCTCCTACAAATGACAAAGTAATTACAGGTTGTTTTACGTTCAAGATTGAGGGAGCTAGTGGTTTCAAATAGTAGCCACACCCTGTGGATATGTTGTCCCCTCTAGTATCTGTGTGCATGTGTTAAACTTTATGGATGTGCTAGATGGATGGTTGGATGTGTTCAACTTTTCAAACACCAATTCCAAGGCCTTCCAAGGAAGAGCTTTAGAATGAGGTTGACTTTTAACATTTCTATGGGGCTGATACCCAAGTGTGGTCTCTTACCATAACTTGCTGAGGCGTGAGGGGAGCGTGTCGTCGGCTCCGCTTTGGCTTTGCGCAGTAGCTCTCCAAATGCTGCAGGTCGCAGGCCTTTAAGCAACACTGCTCCACAATTCCCTTCCCTCGGACCCGAGTCCCACTCCCTCTGAGGCGAGTACCATTCCCTCGGGTGGAACGAAGTCCGTTCGGTGCTGTAACAAGAAAAAAGGTATTTGGATCAGATCGTGAAACACTGCGCTGTCTTGAAGAGCAGGTGGTGGGCTATACTACTTAAGTCTTTTTTTGGGGTATCTATACTTGATATATTTTTTTAGAACTTTAACTCCATTACATTCCTAAAGAAAAGGTACTTTTTACTCCATACATTTTCCCTGACACCCAAAGGTACTCGTTACATTTTGAATACTTAGCAGGACAGGAAAATTGTCAAATTCACACACTTATCAAGAGAACATCCCTGGTCATCCCTACTGCCTCTGATCTGGCGGACTCACTAAACACAAATTGTCACGCCCTGACTCAGGGGACGTTTATTTGTTGAGTCAGGGTGTGTTTATTTCCGTGTTAGGTTAAGTTTTCTATGTTAGTGTCTAGATCGTGTAGATCTATGTTGGCCAGGGTGGTTCCCAATCAGAGGCAGCTGTAGCTCGTTGTCTCTGATTGGGGCCAATACTTAGGCAGCCGTTTGGCACCAGTCTGTGTGGGATCTTGTTCCGTATAGGTATGTTATTATTCTACCTTGGACTTCACGTATCGTTTGTTTGTTGTTTTGTTCGTGTTCAGTACGTTAATAAATATGTACGCTTATCACGCTGCGCCTTGGTCCGTCTCATCCGTAAACGATCGTGACAGAAGATCCCACCAAATGAGGACCAAGCAGCGTGCCCAGGAAGAGAGAATAGCGATGTCTCAGGTGGGCAAATGGTGGTCATGGGAGGAGATATTCGCGGGGAAAGGGCCATGGGCGAAGGTAAATGCCCAGGCAGGAGAGGAGAAACGGCGCCAACCGGGCCGACGACGGACACCCGAGAGGCAACCCCAAGAAAAAATTTTGGGGGGGCACACGGCGTGGATGACGAGGCAGCAGGAGGCAGCGACAGGGCGAATCTGCAGACTAGGAGAGGAGGCCACCAGGTTACGGGAGCTATTGGTCCAGAGGGAGCAGGAGTTAATTGGTCAGAGGGAGGAGCTACAGGAGGCGATAAGGGAGAAGGAGAGTGTGGAGGCACGGCGAGAGGAGCTGGTTAGGCAGCAGAAGGAGCGGAGGTTTATAAGGGAACCCAGACCCGCTCCTTGCACCAAGCAAGTGGTGTGTGTCGCCAGTCCGGTCCGGCCCGTTCCTGATCCCCGCACTAAGCCAGTGGTGCGTGTTCCCAGTACGGCCCGACCCATTCCTGCTTCCCGTACAAGGCCAGTGGTGTGTGTTCCCAGTACGGTCCGGCCCGTTCCTGCTCCCCGCACTAAGCTAGTGGTGCGTGTTCCCAGTACGGCCCGACCCGTTCCTGCTCCTCGCACTAAGCCAGTGGTGTGTGTCCACAGTCCGTGTACGGCCCGTTCCTGCTCCCCCGCACCAAGCCAGTGGTGCGTGTTCCCAGTCCGGCCCGGCCCGTTCCTGCTCCCGCACCAAGCCAGTGGTGCGTGTTCCCAGTCCGGCCCGGCCCGTTCCTGCTCCCTGCACCAAGCCAGTGGTGCGTATTCCCAGTCCAGCCCGGCCTGTTCCTGTCCCTCGCACCAAGCCAGTGGTGCGCATCGCCAGCCCGGTCCGGCCTGTTCCTGTCCCTCGCGCCAAGCCAGTGGTGCGCGTCGCCAGCCCGGTCCGGCCTGTTCCTGCACCTCGCGCCAAGCCAGTGGTGCGCGTCGCCAGCCCGGTCCGGCCTGTTCCTGCCCCTCGCACCAAGCCAGTGGTGCGCGCCGCCAGCCCGGTCCGGCCTGTTCCTGCCCCCTCGCACCAAGCCAGTGGTGCGCGACGCCAGTCCGGTACGGCCCGTTCCTGCTCCCCGCACCAAGCCAGTGGTGCGCCGTCGTCAGCCCGTCCGGCCCGTTCCTGCTCCCCGCACCAAGCCAGTGGTGCGCGTCGTCAGCCCGGTCCGTTTCTGCTCCCCGCACCAAGCCAGTGGTGCGTGTGTCCAGTCCGGCACGGCCCGTGCCTGTTCCACCGGTGCCTGGTCCGGCACCGGTCAGCTGCTCCACTCCGGAGCCAGAGCAATCCGCTCCACCAGGGTCCGGTCCAACTCCAGTCAGCGGATCCACTCCGGAGCCAGAGCAATCCGCTCCACCGGTGCCCAGTCCAGCTCCGGCCAGCGGCTCCAGTCCGGAGCCTGTACAGTTCGATCCACCGTTGTCGGGTCCATGCGTTTTTTCTGGATTTTTTAGTTGTTATTCTGTCTCTCACTGTTCAAATAAACCTACCATTAAAATTATAGACTGATCATTTCTTTGTCAGTGGGCAAAGAAATGATCAGTCTATGGCAGCAGCTAATGGGGATCCATAATAAATACAAATACACATTTCAAGTAACTAGCTGCAGGCTTAAATAAACAATCAATCATATAATTTGCATATAGACACAAATAAAAACATGTAGATAGAAAGATGTGTGTGTGCCATGTCTGCTAGAATGGAGGTTTAAAAACGACAGCTGCATATGCATATTAGCCAATACATTTTGGCATAGCCTACACATATAGCATACCTTGCAATACAATCTTCTCTAAAAACAGCTGTACAATGTGCTCTGCAATAAGATAACCAGAGTTTGATTTCTAAACCAGATGAGTTCTCAAATAGCAGTAGTCCAATACCATGGTGTGCATACATAATGTTGGCTGCAATGGAATATAATGTTGGCATGTTGGCCTATCATCTAGCTCAGCAAACCCTGGCAATGTTGAATTGCAATTATAAACCCAGATTTTAGTCAGTAGCCTATGCCTATTGAAATAACAAGTCAATCTCGCAAATAGGCCATTTATAACGGTTTGTAGTCTTAACATCTGGCACATAATAACGGCACAATTGCGAGAAAATAGCCTAACATTTTTTGGCCATATACCACAAACCCCTGAGTTGCCTTATTGCTATTATAAACTGGTTACCAACAAAATTAGAACAGTAAAAAGTATGTTTTTGTCCTACCCGTTGTATACGGTCTGATACACTCTTGCATCAAGATTTCCTCATTACTTTTTTATTTTTTTCAACTTTGTGTGTGTGTGAGTGCCATTGACGGTATTAACTGTAAAATATCATATTTGGAGGAGGATTTGTTTTTTGGGGGGAAGTATTACATTTTACAGATGTGTGGGGAAAAACTAAATCTGATTGGCTGGGCCTGGCTCCCAAGTGGGTGGGTCTATGCCTTCCAAGGCCCACCCATGGCTGCACCCCTGTCCAGTCATGTGAAATCCATAGATTAGGGCCTAATGAATTTATTTAAATTGACTGATTTCCTTATATGAACTAACTCAGTAAAATCGTTGAAATTGTTGCATGTTGCTTTTATATTTTTGTTCAGTATACATATATTTCAGGATGTTGTGTATACCTGGAAATAATCACAATTTATGTCAACATCACAGTTTTGAAAACATAGCTTGTCCAAAAGTGGTCTCTTGGCACAACTTACCCCCGGGTATGGGGTAAGTTGAGAGGCGGGACAGGGTAACTTAAGCAGGCTACAAATGTATGTGCATAATTAAATATTACTAATGCCTTTTTAAAACTGTCTATATCTTTATTTCCAAAAGCTTTGTGCTTTTTTTTAAACACTTAACATAGGCCAGGCCCGGTTGTTACCTCATATCCAAGCGATAATGCCTTGCTTGCATTACGCCTGGGAAGAAAACACTTACATTTGCTCAACCATTAGCTCAACTTACCCCAAGCAAACATTTTGACTATATTAGCCCACACAGCTATACTGAACAAAAATATAAACACATGTAAAGTGTTGGTCCCATGTTTCATGAGCTGAAATATCATGCTGTTAGTGAGCATTTTATCCTTTGTCAAGATAATCCATCCATCTGACAGGTGTGGCATATCAAGAAGATGATTAAACAGCATGATCATTACACGGATGCACCTTGTGCTGGGGACAATAATATGCCACTCTAAAATGTGCAGTTTTGTCACACAACGCCACAGATGTCTAAAGTTTTGAGGGAGCATACAATTGGCATGCTGACTGTAGGAATGTCCACCAGAGCTGTTGCCAGAGAATTTAATGTTCATTTTTCTACTATAAGCCGCCTCCAATGTCGTTTTAGAGAATTTGGCAATACGTCCAACCAGCCTCACAACCGCTGACCACGTGTAACCACGCCATCCCAGGACCTCCACATCCGGCTTCTTCACCTGCGGGATCGTCTGAGGGGGAGAGGGGGGGGTGCTAAGGAGTATTTCTGTCTGCAATAAAGCCCTTTTGTGAAGAAAAACTAATTCTGATTGGCTAGGCCTGGCTCCCCAGTGGGTGAGCCTGGCTCCCAAGTGGTGGGCCTTCCCAGGCCCACCCATGACTGCGCCCTGCCCAGTCATGTGAACTGTAACTCAGCAAAATCTTTGAAATTGTTGCATGTTGCGTTTATATTTTTGTTCAGTATACAGTAGAAGGATGCACTTATTGAACCTCATATTGAAGCTTAGAGACCTCGTTTGATGTATAGAACAATCTTAAAATGATCTTATTTTGTGTAGATACAAGCATGAAACCCCTAACACAATAAATTAATTTGACTTGGTAAAAATCAGTTTTTTGGACCCAACATGCTTACCACTTTTTCCATGTGGTTTCTTTCTACACAGACTACATGAAATGATGACCCCTTCCTAAATATTTGGTCAAATGATACATTTTGTGTATGGTTTCCTAGAAACAAGCGTGGCTCAACTTACCCTTTTGGCTCAACTTACCCCACTCTCCCCTACTGCAGTTCTCTATGTATTTTTTTTCCTGTTTAATACACTTTTACCTTTACATAAAATTGCACATAATCCGTTGTATATTTATTGTTATAGTTACGGCTATCGCTCTAATGTTGGCAAAATGTTCTTGTAAGCACTGTCATCTTGTTGGATGAGAAAGAAACATGATATCAGGCTGTGAAAGTGGCCTTGGTGGAATAAGGGTAAAGGTGATTAGGTGAGAGGGCTTATGGATAGTATGAAGTCTGGTCATACTGCTAAAGTTTCAGCATGGGATTCTTTTTTCCCCTTCAAATGAATGGCTAATTTGCCTGTAAGAAATGTCCCAGTATACATTTTCTTCTGAGCATTGAACATTGAGTTGTAACACTGGTGTCAGCAGTGCGATCCAGTGACCATGTGGTGCTTCTCTGACAGAAAGAGGGAGCACACTATCTAAACAGCGGGACATTAATGGCAAGTAGCAACACAAAGGTGACAACAGGAAACCTTACCTCTGTAAAATCCACGGTCTCCGCACACAAACTCTAGGTGGGCAACAAGTTCAGATCCACAGCGTGCTCTAGACTCTGCATGGTCTGGTAGAGCTGCAAGGCACAAGATGGAGTACAGCACACCGACGCTCCGCCAACATAGCACCTGAGAAAGAATACACTTTAATAATCAAAATCTAGCACCACTCATCTGACTGAGCACAACTGTCTTGTCCAAGCTGCCACTACATTATTAACACCAGCACATTAACACATACAAAAATGTTAGGCTCTATTGAGTTGAAGATTCATTTGTTCAGCGTAGGCTTAATCATACATTTCCACAACAATTGGGGCAAACATGAGCAGTGTATCTGAACAGGTGGCATAAAACCTAAAAATAATTATTTATTTGCTGGTTATCAGAGTTTCACTGTAATAAAGATAAACAATTGGCAGTCAGTAATTATAGCTTATTATTTAGTTGATAAACAAGGAAACTCATCATCATAAATATTCAAGTAAGACAAAGACATTATTCAACCCAACGTAATTAAAGTAGGAGGAGAGCCTCCATGCACACTATCAAAACAGCTATTACAAACCAACGCATCGCAACAGTTAAAAAAAATCCTTATCAAGCCAAGAGCACATAGAGGTTACCCAGTATTAACCTTGATGCTTGTTTTAGTACAGCGAGTTACAAAATAATGATTCATAATTCAGCTAGAATAGAATTATGGATGATAGCAGCTTTGAGATACAATCACCTCCTCCCACGCTCTTTCTGTCACTCTGGCAAGGCTACTCTGCCCTCCCCTCTAGAAAGATAGCGTAGAAAGGAGGGTGCTCCATTTCTACTGAAGCCTACATAACACCTGTACAGTTCATTCACATGTGGATCTCAGGGACCCAAAAGTAGACAATATTGCATCTAATACTCTGATGCTTTACAACTGAGTGCATAATTGCACCTTTGAAACTAAGTTCTTCCTTGCAGAAAAAGCAGCAAATATGCATGTAGATTAGATATGGTATCATAATGAAGTGTATACATCGCTCATAGAAAGTACATTATTAAGAGTGACAAGAAGCACCTACTAATTTTGAGTTGCACTGATGTCAAAATTGTCCATGCAGGTAATTAGTGTAATACAACAACTGAATGAACCCACTGGGCAAATGAGGGTTGCAGTGCAGAACATAGAAATATATTATATTTCTATGGTGCAGTCTGCTGATAGGAATGTCATGAGCTGGAGGTGAAGGTCCTCCAGCTCATGACATTCAGACAAATACAAAACTTTGCAGCCTCAAAAGCACTGGGTAGATATTATTTCACTGCATCCCACACTGCCAAAGATGTGAAATTCCTGAACTGTGCATCCCTAAATTTGCCACCATGTAGGTGGACATTTAAATGCTATGCAGTGAAAATATCACATTTAGATTTCTACAGAGCCACATAACTGTGCATAAGCGCATGCATATGATACTGTTGTTTGTAAACTAAAAACTGTTTTCAATATCTGTGAAGAAAATACATTGATCACTAGGGACCAATAGCTTGATGCAACTTCTACTTTGGGCCGGTTTCCCGGACAGATTAGCCTAAATCTATTCCTGGACTAAAAAAGCATGCTAAATAGAATATCTCCAAATCCAATCTCCTGAAACCTGGTAAAACTTCACAGTACAAATAAATTTCAATAACCACTGTTCCTGAATCAGTTAAATGTTCTCCTGGGTGACCGTACATACCTTCAGTGTGCATCCTCTGGCAGACGACCAGTGTAGTGAGGGCTCAGAGGAGTGCATCTTGTCTGTCGGTCTGTCTGTCTGTCCAGGCGTAGAGGCAGTAAGGCCTTGGAGCTGCAGTCTTATATTCACAACCAGAGAGGGGGAAGGACCTGGAGCTCAGCAGCTCCCTCCCTCCATTCTAGGCATCCTCCCTGGCCGAAAGAGAAAGGGTGCAATCTATTGGATCGTGTTCAAATCAAAAGCCTGAGTGTGTCTGTTAGTACTATCATGTCAACTCCCAGGCTCTCATAGTCATGCCAAACAAGAGCACAATCAGATCTGGGACCATGATAATTGAAAAGGTTTTGCAGGTTGTAAAATACTGTAGCCTAGGATGACCTCCAGTGCTTACAATGACTGTTACACTGTATAGGCCAAGGTAAGCCTTTACTTTTCACACTATGATTGATTAGAGAAATGTATAGGACACTAAGGGCTGGCTCTATTCAATTTGTAGTGCTGAAGATCCGCTTTATCCGCCTGTAAATGCAATGTTCCCATAGTCGCGGAGACTACATTCATGCTACATGGGAAATTACCTTCACATTTTAACACGGATCTTCTGTGATATGGATTGAATCCAGCCCGTGTCTTATTTTATTCTATTAGTTAATTGGCCAGTCCACACATCTGGGCCATGTTCAGTAGGAGAAAATGCTTTGAAACAAGGTACTATCTGAACTTGTCCATTAAGAAACAAGTTATATTTTCCCATTGCCAAACAGACCAGTTTGATTCAGTGGGCCCTACTGAACATGACCCTGATATCCCAGGTCTAGATTTGCTGATTAAAAGTCCAATAGAAGCGGCTGGCCTCAAGGGCCAAATTTGGTGTTACAAGAGAAAGAGATGGACTTACATTACATTGTATGTTCACCACTGCTATAATTTGAGGCGTGCCAGGTCCTCTTTTTTACTGTCAAACTGCGCATCTCAGAGGATTGTCACATATAAATGTGGGTCCTGAAAAGTTAGACACTTACAGGTGTTGGGAGACCGGATATTCTCCTTCACACAACGGCCCAAAAAATTACGACCTAGGACGCCCCCATTGACTGCTGTCATGACTTTCGACCCATGGCCCTTATGGGCAACCGTCCAAATTCGAAACTGACAACGCTGTACTGTACGTTCGTCATTACAGCACACTGTCTGGGAGGAAGAGTGAGCACATAGCACGTGTCATTTGGAAGATATGTTACTGGTGAATAAAATGCACATCTTGTGTGTGTGATACACAAAACAAAAAAAAGAACAAAATGATGCCTTCGTACAAACATTGGTTGCTTTATTACACAAGGTCGATGTTATGAGACTACACAAAACAAAGTGATTTGTCAGAACTCAAACTTCCCATTGACTAGTCTCTGACAGTAAGACTTTGCTGCCACAGGTGGTTGACCTGGGTGTTGCGCCTCCTGAAGGATTCCTCCAATTATAATGTAACAACTTGAGAGGAACTCATTTTCAGTACCTAGTAATAACTTATGTAGTATCATCTAACAAACATCTGTTGAAAATAAAAAATATTCAACCCTCAGTATAAATACTGTTCCAACTGGGGGGAATAGGATATAACTTGTACTTTTATCACGAGTGAATGACTTAAATTTACAAAATGTGAAAAAAATAACTTTATTAATTGTTTTTCTGAAGGGGGAAATTCAGACCCGAGTTACACGCACGTAAATTGAATTTATTCCCATTTTATGCACTTTTTTCTCTATGCGCATTCTGACCTTGAACTTGTGCATGGGAAAAGCCAGTGCCAGCTAAGGTACGCGTTTGGGTTGGAGATCAAAGAAATTGAGGTGTGGCGGAGTTGTGTCTACAGGTACGCTATATTCTGATCTTGACTTAATTCCAACACCTTTACACGCAAGAAAACTATGATGGTTGAGCAACCTGTCGATTTCAAGTGGGAAAACATAAATTATTTTTTCCCGATAGAAATAACACCAATCTCCATGCACTGTCATTTATAAATTGATAAGAGCTAGGTAAATGAGTAATCTGTTTGGATAAGGGGATTGTAAATATAAATTGTTTTAGATACATTTTACTTTATGATCGCTGGAGACAAATGTGAAACCAGTCATATTTCAGCAAACTTGTCAGGTATTGCGGCAGCTTTTCCACAGTGAAGTATAAATAGCAGTGGTGTTATTCAGAATTGTAATTGTAGGTCTATGGCTTCATAATTTGAGGGGCTGAAATTTGGCGATCCAAGCCGAGACTGTAGCCTATGGAAACCTGTGCGCACTGACAGTAGCTCCGAACCTACCGAGATGATTTATGCACTCTAGAATGTTTCAATTATATGCTCTGACTTTTTAGTTGTTTGTTTTGACCATTTCTATTGGATTAAATATTAGCCACCATCAGTAGCCACCGTCAGTAATACCCACAGACATAACTATCACTTTAGTTAGTTCTCTTTAAATGTGTAGCCTACACTTTCCATTACATCGTTAGTTTACCCGTCTTTCCTCTGTCACGTCCTGTGGTTGATCCCGAGGGTCGCTAGCAATAGTGGATCATATTAGGCTAACATACATTGCATTCGGAAAGTTTTTAGACCCCTTCACTTTTTCCACATTTTGTTACGTTACAGCCTTATTATTTTCCTCATCTACACACAATTCCCCATAATGACAAAGCAAAAACAGGTTTAGAAATTTTTGCAAATGTAATAAAAAACAAAAAAAAACATAGGAATGGCTTTGGGACAAGTCTCAATGTCCTTGAGTGGCCCAGCCAGAGCCCGGACTTGAACCAGATCGAACGTCTCTGCAGAGACCTGACAATAGCTGTGCAAAGCTTGAGAGGATCTGCAGAGAAGAATGGTATAAACTCCCCAAATATAGGTGTGCCAAGCTTGTAGCGTCATACCCAATAAGACTTGAAGCCGTAATCGCTGCCAAAGGTGCTTCAACAAAGTACGGAGTAAAGGGTTTGAATACTTATGTAAATGTGATATTTCCGTTGTTTTTTTTAAACCTGTTTTTGCTTTGTCATTATGGGGTATTGTGTGTAGATTGATAAGGAAACAAAACAATTTAATACATTTTAGAATATGGCTGTAAAGTAACAAAATGTGGAAAAAGTCAAGGGGTCTGAACACACAAATCTACTTTATTACAAGTTGTGCAATAATTTGGGACATGTAGTCTTTTTGAATCATTATGGAACGCAGACCATAAATACCAATTTAAACCTTGAGCCTGGCAACTGGACCATTGTCATCACAGCTCCGTGATCAGTGAGGATTAGGGTAGCTTCATAGGACTATTGTTTAACCCCTATTGTACCTTCTCACCTTCAAATATTTCATGGATTGAACAATTGAATATGGCAACTTTCAGAATGAATCAAACCACTATTTTTGATTCACCAATAGACATTGTGCATAAAGGCTCTCCAACCCTGTTTATGTATGATACATAAATACTTTCCTTACCTTAAATAACGTACAAGATCAGAGTATTTTTTAATCTACCAATTAGTGCTGAAAAGGAGACAAATATGCACGTATTTATATATTTATTTCATTGATATCTTTTCTGAACTCGTTCTCTCAATATATTCTAATGAGTATGTAGAGACATTTTGAATTAAAAGGTGCAAATCGCTCCGCCATTTCCTTGTTGCTAAAATTCGAATAGTTCGCCTAATTTCAGTTTGTGACAAAACAAGCAATGTATAGTGTAGACAATCATTGTACCATATAAACCAGCTGTCAGCTGTTTGAATCTGGTGTACAAAACTGAAAGTAAAAAAGCAAAAACTAAACTTATGAAAGGGAAGCATAGAAAAAGCGCACATAGACTTACTTTCAATGAGAATGACATTTCTATGTGAATTTGGTCTGGTCACCCAAAAAGTTACATATTGCAGCTATAAAGGTACACCGTAAATGAAAACTCAACAAGAAAATATGTTGGCCAGCAAGTGGGAGGGTTTTCAGTAGTTTAATTACATTTATTCAGTGAGCGCAAGGGAGCCACACCTGCGAAGCCCATCAATTCTGAATACCAACTACTGAGAAGTGTGTAAATCAAAACATGTAAAAAGTCTGAATCGGGCCCTAAAATAATAACTGCAACTCTAATAACTAATCTTCAAATTCGATAGCTGGGCAAGTTTGATCAAACAAACTCTGCTTTGGCATCAGATATAATCAAACGAAAAGTAAAAAGTCCTTCTGAATCTTCTAATAAAATAATACAATTTAGATTTCTGAATTATTTCTAAAGTGAAATATTTTAGCCCATCATAAGATGATGCATCACAGGCCTTGGAAGATAAGGAGCGGAGAAGTGTGTGGGTTTCTACAACAACAAAAACACTACCAGTTACAGAATGGATGTTCTAGCAGCGCTTAAAAATGAAAGTGTGTGGAATATTCGTCCATGGCATTCAACATCTGTGAGGGCCTTTAGAAATAATTGTATCCCACTTTGGAGACAGTCAACTTGGGGAGCGCAGGTTGTTGAGGGCAGCCTCCCTCTCTCTCAGTTTGGCCCTGATACGGTTGATCCTCTCCTCGCGGGCCGAATGCTCAAAGTCAAAGCCATGGTGCTGTTTGGGGGTGGGGGTGGGGGCAAGAGCGGGTATGATTGGGCACTCCACCGTCCAACTCTTAACACTGTCCCCCGTGAAGTCAACTTGCATAACCGTATCGCTGCTTTGGACTGCATTCAGGGCCTCTGGTGGAGGTGAGCTGTCACTCAAAGCATCAGCCGTATCAGAGAGAAGGTCTTCCACCTCAGACTCGTCCCCATTGGTGGCTTGGCCCTCTGCCCCACCCTCAACTCGTCGTCGTTTGACACTACCCAAATTGTGACATCCCTCTTCCTCAGGCTCCTCCTCCTTCTGAGCATCTTCATCTGTCTCACTAGTAATCCCACCTCTGCCCTGAAAGTCTTTGCTTGAGAAAGGGTGCTGATTTGCAGTCTTTGATAATGATTCTTGGGTCTCCTCATTCAAAGGCTTGTCTTCCTCTTGAGTCACCAATTCCATCTCCTGTTCAGGACATATGCCAGGTGTCTCCTTTAACAACCTGTTGGCATTCAATAACTTCCGTATGACTTGATCCTATGGTGGAAAAAATAAATAATAATAGGTAAAGACAGGTTTTACATTTTGACTAAGACCAGTTTTCCTGTTCTCTATGAGAGGAGATTTGAGAATTGTACATGTGTGGTAAAGGACAACTCCCTGGAAACAGGGCTTTCTTTACTCCTTACTAACAGACTAAAAAAGCAACAAAAAAAGAGCTATATTTGAAGTCTGATAAGTGACGGACTACCTTTATGTGGGGACTATCATCAGCATATACAGTGAGGGAAAAAAGTATTTGATCCCCTGCTGATTTTGTACAGTTGCCCACTGACAAAGAAATTATCAGTCTATAATTTTAATGGTAGGTTTATTTGAACAGTGAGAGACAGAATAACAACAAAAAAATCCAGAAAAACGCATGTCAAAAAATGTTATAAATTGATTTGCATTTTAAATGAGGGAAATAAGTATTTGACCCCTCTGCAAAACATGACATAATACTTGGTGGCAAAACCCTTGTTGGCAATCACAGAGGTCAGACGTTTCTTGTAGTTGGCCACCAGGTTTGCACACATCTCAGGAGGGATTTGGTCCCACTCCTCTTTGCAGATCTTCTCCAAGTCATTAAGTTTTCGAGGCTGACGTTTGGCAACTCGAACCTTCAGCTCCCTCCACAGATTTTCTATGGGATTAAGGTCTGGAGACTGGCAAGGCCACTCCGGACCTTAATGTACTTCTTCTTGAGCCATTCCTTTGTTGCCTTGGCCGTGTGTTTTGGGTCATTGTCATGCTGGAATACCCATCCACGACCCATTTTCAATGCCCTGGCTGAGGGAAGGAGGTTCTCACCCAAGATTTGACGGTACATGGCCCCGTCCATCGTCCCTTTGATGCGGTGAAATTGTCCTGTCCCCTTAGCTGAAAAACACCCCAAAAGCATAATGTTTCCACCTCCATGTTTGACGGTGGGGATGGTGTTCTTGGGGTCATAGGCAGCATTCCTCCTCCTCCAAACACGGCGAGTTGAGTTGATGCCAAAGAGCTCGATTTTGGTCTCATCTGACCACAACACTTTCACCCAGTTCTCCTCTGAATCATTCAGATGTTCATTGGCAAACTTCAGACGGGCATGTATACAGTGGGGGAAAAAAGTATTTAGTCAGCCACCAATTGTGCAAGTTCTCCCACTTAAAAAGATGAGAGAGGCCTGTAATTTTCATCATAGGTACACGTCAACTATGACAGACAAAATGAGAATTTTTTTCTCCAGAAAATCACATTGTAGGACTTTTAATGAATTTATTTGCAAATTATGGTGGAAAATAAGTATTTGGTCAATAACAAAAGTTTCTCAATACTTTGTTATATAGCCTTTGTTGGCAAAGACACAGATCAAATGTTTTCTGTAAGTCTTCACAAGGTTTTCACACACTGTTGCTGGTATTTTGTTTTGGGGCTGTCGCTGGGCAACACGGACTTTCAACTCCCTCCAAAGATTTTCTATGGGGTTGAGATCTGGAGACTGGCTAGGCCACTCCAGGACCTTGAAATGCTTCTTACGAAGCCACTCCTTCAATGCCCGGGCGGTGTGTTTGGGATCATTGTCATGCTGAAAGACCCAGCCACGTTTCATCTTCAATGCCCTTGCTGATGGAAGGAGGTTTTCACTCAAAATCTCACGATACATGGCCCCATTAATTCTTTCCTTTACACGGATCAGTCGTCCTGGTCCCTTTGCAGAAAAACAGCCCCAAAGCATGATGTTTCCACCCCCATGCTTCACAGTAGGTATGGTGTTCTTTGGATGCAACTCAGCATTCTTTGTCCTCCAAACACGACGAGTTGAGTTTTTCCCAAAAGGTAATATTTTGGTTTCATCTGACCATATGACATTCTCCCAATCCTCTTCTGGATCATCCAAATGCACTCTAGCAAACTTCAGACGGGCCTGGACATGTACTGGCTTAAGCAGGGGGACATGTCTGGCACTGCAGGATTTGAGTCCCTGGCGGCGTAGTGTGTTACTGATGGTAGGCTTTGTTACTTTGGTCCCAGCTCTCTGCAGGTCATTCACTAGGTCCCCCCGTGTGGTTCTGGGATTTTTGCTCACCGTTCTTGTGATCATTTTGACCCCACGGGGTGAGATCTTGCGTGGAGCCCCAGATCGAGGGATTATCAGTGGTCTTGTATGTCTTCCATTTCCTAATAATTGCTTCCACAGTTGATTTCTTCAAACCAAGCTGCTTACCTATTGCAGATTCAGTCTTCCCAGCCTGGTGCAGGTCTACAATTTTGTTTCTGGTGTCCTTTGACAGCTTTTTGGTCTTGGCCATAGTGGAGTTTGGAGTGTGACTGTTTGAGGTTGTGGACAGGTGTCTTTTATACTGATAACAAGTTCAAACAGGTGCCATTAATACAGGTAACGAGTGGAGGACAGAGGAGCCTCTTAAAGAAGAAGTTACAGGTCTGTGAGAGCCAGAAATCTTGCTTGTTTGTGGGTGACCAAATACTTATTTTCCACCATAATTTGCAAATAAATTCATTAAAAATCCTACAATGTGATTTTCTGGATTTTTTTCCCTCAATTTGTCTGTCATAGTTGACGTGTACCTATGATGAAAATTACAGGCCTCTCTCATCTTTTTAAGTGGGAGAACTTGCACAATTGGTGGCTGACTAAATACTTTTCCCCCCCACTGTATGTGCTTTCTTGAGCAAGGGGACCTTGCGGGCGCTGCAGGATTTCAGTCCTTCACGGCGTAGTGTGTTACATTTTTACATTTAAGTCATTTAGCAGACGCTCTTATCCAGAGTAATTTACAGTTAGTGGATGCATACATGTATTTTTAATTTTTTTATACTGGCCCCCCGTGGTAGGCAAACCGACATCCCTGCCGGCCAAACCCTCCCCTACCTTGGACGATGCTGGACCAATTGTGCGCCGCCCATGGGTCTCCCGGTCGCGGCCGGCTGCGACAGAGCCTGGACTCGAACCAGGATCTCTAGTGGCACAGCCAGCACTGCGATGCAGTGTTAGACACTTGTTACCAATTGTTTTCTTTGTGTTTCCCAGCTGCCTTGAGATCATTGACAAGATCCTCCTATGTAGTTCTGGGCTGATTCCTCACCATTCTCATGATCATTGCAACTCCACGAGGTGAGATCTTGCATGGAGCCCCAGGCCGAGGGAGATTGACAGTTATTTTGTGTTTCTTCCATTTGCGAATAATCGCACCAAACTGCTTGGCGATGGTCTTGTAGCCCATTCCAGCCTTGTATAGGTCTACAATCTTGTCCCTGACATCCTTGGAGAGCTCTTTGGTCTTGGCCATGGTGGAGAGTTTGGAATCTGATTGATTGATTGCTTCTGTGGACTGGTGTCTTTTATACAGGTAACAAACTGAAATTAGGAGCACTCCCTTTAAAGAGTGTGCTCCTAATCTCAGCTCATTACCTGTATAAAAAGACACCTGGGAGCCAGAAATCTTTCTGATTGAGAGGGGGTCAAATACTTATTTCCCTCATTAAAATGCAAATCAATTTATAAAAATGTTAACATGTGTTTTTCTGGATTTTGTTGTTGTTATTCTGTCTCTCACTGTTCAAATAAACCTACCATTAAAATTATAGACTGATCATTTCTTTGTCAGTGGGCAAACGTACAAAATCAGCAGGGGATCAAATACTTTTTTCCCCTCACTGTATTCATCTCAAGCTAGCCTTCATTAACTACAGCACACATACCACAAGGTGGAAATGAGTTGTCAATTTTCTAATTATTTTTGGCAAGTTATAAGATATGTTTTTTGCTGATCAATTAACAATGCAGTGCCAAGGAGATTCATATCACATACACATCTGGTATTGGCATGCTATGGCACCGCTGAGACAATAGTACCCACTTGCTCTGTGTTATGAGCCTCTTCCGCTGAGTGACCCTGTTCGGCAGCCTGCTGTGGCTCAATGTCCCCTGGGGGTATTCTGGACAACTTCACCTGGACTTGGTTGGTCAGGCCAAACCTCTGCAGCAATTCCCACTTCCCCTGGGGCTTTTTGGGAGAAGGGTTGGGAGATGAGGGGCAGGACTGAGGAGGTAAGACAAGGGGGTGGGGAAGAGGTCAAAATACAGGAATTCAGCTTTCTGTGAAAATACAGTTGAAGTCAGAAGTTTACATGCACCTTAGCAATAACACATTAAAAAACTCAGTTTTTCAACATTGTTGACATTTAATCCTGGTAAAAATGTGAAATGTCAGAATAATAGTAGAGAGAATGATTTATTTAAGCTTTTATTTATTTCATCACATTCCCAGTGGGTCAGAAGTTTACATACACTCAATTAGTATTTGGTAGCATTGCCTTTAAATTGTTTAACTTGGGTCAAACGTTTCGGGTAGGCTTCCACAAGCTTCCCACAATAAGTTGGGTGACTGAGTAACTGAGTCTGGTTTGTAGGCCTCCTTGCTCGCACACGCATTTTCAGTTCTGCCCACAAATGTTCTATAGGATTGAGGTCAGGGCTTTGTGATGGCCACTCCAATACCTTGACTTTGTTGTCCTTAAGCCATTTTGCTACAACTTTGGAAGTATGCTTGGGGTCATTGTCCATTTGGAAGACCCATTTGCGACCAAGCTTTAACTTCCTGACTGATGTCTTGAGATGTTGCTTCAATATATATACACATAATTTTCCTTCCTCATGATGCCATCTATTTTGTGAAGTGCACCAGTCCCTCCTGCAGCAAAGCACCCCCACAGCATAATCTGTCTGTAAACAATTGTTGGAAAAATTACTTGTGTCATGCACAAAGTAGATGTCCTAACCAACTTGCCAAAACTATAGTTTGTTAACAAGAAATGTGTGGAGTGGTTGAAAAACTAGTTTTAATGACACCAACTTAAGTGTATGGAAACTTCCAACTTCAACTGTATACACTTCACAGGGACGTCTTTGAATTATGCTTTAGAATAGTTTCAAGCAACTTGATCATGTTGATGTCACAAACAGTTTCAAGTCTCATATTTACATACATAAGCAGACATTTCTCAAGAGCATGGAGTACAGTCAGGAGGGGGCAACAGTAAGGATAGCAGGAGATGGCAGGGCCTTACCTTCTTCTGGCTCTTACTGGCAAGTGAGAGGAAGATCCGTTTTCGCTGTGTGGTCTGAGGGGCCAGGGAAGAAAATGAGTTGTTCAGTTCAGGGCCGTGCTGCCTCTTTCCTCTGACAGTCTTTGCTTTCTTGATTGACAGGAAGATCCTCCCCTGGTGGATGATGATGGCATCCTGGTGGGGGACAGGGGGCGGGCCATGGGGGAGGGGGGCGATCTGGGTGGCGGTACCCTGCTGGAAGTTCTGTCTGGAGGGCAGGAACTCCTTGAGGATCCTGAAGGCCGTGCAGCTGGAGGAGACGAATGGCATCAAGAAGGCACCCTGGGCTGCCTTGGGTTCTCTGGTCACCAGTGAGGTCAGGTTCATCTTGGCTGTGTCCACTGTGGGGTTGGCCGGTGAACAGCCTCTCTCTCGGATGACCACTGGAGAGATCCACGTGGCCGAAGGCGAGGACCTTCTTTTTGCACTGCCACCCTGAGAGAGGGGCACCCCCATCCTTCTCAAGATGGAGGTTGGCAGAGTCTGAATAGTGGTGATTTTTACCTCTGCCTCTTTGGGGATGTAGATTTCAAAGTTCTCCAGGATGTCTATGTCCCGCATCTTTCCACGTCTACAGCTGGCTGAAAGCTATAGCAAAGATGGTTTACACTTATGCTGCATGTAGTAGAACATTGCATACAGTTATTGGCAGTGCTCGACATGGACTGAAATAGGTGCAAATACACTGCTAAAAAAAATTAAGGGAACACTTAAACAACACATCCTAGATCTGAATGAATGAAATAATCTTATTAAATACTTTTTTCATTACATAGTTGAATGTGCTGACAACAAAATCACACAAAAATTATCAATGGAAATCAAATGTATCAACCCATGGAGGTCTGGATTTGGAGTCACCCTCAAAATTAAAGTGGAAAACCACACTACAGGCTGATCCAACTTTGATGTAATGTCCTTAAAACAAGTCAAATTAGGCTCAGTAGTGTGTGTGGCCTCCACGTGCCTGTATGACCTCCCTACAACGGCTGGGCATGCTCCTGATGAGGTGGCGGATGGTCTCCTGAGGGATCTCCTCCCAGACCTGGACTAAAGCATCCGCCAACTCCTGGACAGTCTGTGGTGCAACGTGGCGTTGGTGGATGGAGCGAGACATGATGTCCCAGATGTGCTCAATTGGATTCAGGTCTGGGGAATGGGTGGGCCAGTCCATAGCATCAATGCCTTCCTCTTGCAGGAACTGCTGACACACTCCAGCCACATGAGGTCTAGCATTGTCTTGCATTAGGAGGAACCCAGGGCCAACCGCACCAGCATATGGTCTCACAAGGGGTCTGAGGATCTCATCTCGGTACCTAATGGCAGTCAGGCTACCTCTGGCGAGCACATGGAGGGCTGTGCGGCCCCCCAAAGAAATGCCACCCCACACCATGACTGACCCACCGCCAAACCAGTCATGCTGGAGGATGTTGCAGGCAGCAGAACATTCTCCACGGCGTCTCCAGACTCTGTCACGTCTGTCACGTGCTCAGTGTGAACCTGCTTTCATCTGTGAAGAGCACAGGGCGCCAGTGGCGAATTTGCCAATCTTGGTGTTCTCTGGCAAATGCCAAACGTCCTGCACGGTGTTGGGCTGTAAGCATAACCCCCACTTGTGGACGTCGGGCCCTCATACCACTCTCATGGAGTCTGTTTCTGACCGTTTGAGCAGACACATGCACATTTGTGGCCTGCTGGAGGTAATTTTGCAGGGCTCTGGCAGTGCTCCTCCTGCTCCTCCTTGCACAAGGCGGAGCTAGTGGTCCTGCTGCTGGGTTGTTGCCCTCCTACGGCCTCCTTCACGTCTCCTGATGTACTGGCCTGTCTCCTGGTAGCGCCTCCATGCACTGGACACTCCGCTGACAGACACAGCAAACCTTCTTGCCACAGCTCACATTGATGTGCCATCCTGGATGAGCTGCACTACCTGAGCCACTTGTGTGGGTTGTAGACTCCGTCTCATGCTACCACTAGAGTGAAAGCACCGCCACCATTCAAAAGTGACCAAAACATCAGCCAGGAAGCATAGGAACTGAGAAGTGGTCTGTGGTCACCACCTGCAGAACCACTTCTTTATTGGGGGTGTCTTGCTAATTGCCTATAATTTCCACCTGTCTATTCCATTTGCACAACAGCATGTGAAATGTATTGTCAATCAGTGTTGCTTCCTAAGTGGACAGTTTGATTTCACAGAAGTGTGATTGACTTGGAGTTACATTGTGTTGTTTAAGTGTTCCCTTTATTTTTTTGAGCAGTGTACTATAACCAGTGGTAGCCATGTGAAAATGTAATGAATGGATTTGCTCCATTGTTTACGTTTTATGGTCCACTATTTGATGGTATGCATATTTCTGGCTAGTTCCTGAGATTTACTTTACCATTAAAATATGCAACATGCAGAAATCTCTCCTCCATTTCCTGGTTGCTAAAAGTTTGCCTAATTGCAGTATATGTGACAAAACAACCTTTCATTGTACCATTAAACCACTGTGAAATATATTTTCAATTACAAAAAATATTGTATTTTCAGCTGTTTGAAGTTGGTGTACAAAACCAAATGTAAAAGATGCAAAAACTAGTTTTAGAAGAACAAGGACCTTCCCTTTCAAATCAGCAATAAATATATATTTTTTAAGAAACGGTTATACAATATTTTTTGTAATTGAAAATATATTTCACAGCGGTTTACAGGGTTAGTGTTCCTACACGGCCATATCTCCATGTTCCAGAGCTTGTTTACGGAAGACATTAGGTGTCCACCTGTGCTAATTAGCTATCTAGCATGCTCCAAACACCTGAATGTAAGCTTAACTCGGGAAGTTAAATATTTAAAAAAAGGTATGCACTCACTAACTGTAAGTCTCTCTGGATAAGAGCGTCTGCTAAATGACTAAAATGTAAATGTAAATGTAAAGTGTAGTTTCGTCAGATGGAGGCACCTATGACTTTATGAATCTGTGAAAAACTGCTATAGTATTTTTTGTTTGTTTGAAGGATTCCTTCTCGCTGATGAAAGATAAGGGCCATATGTTTCGAAAGATGGATCACAACAATGATTATTGACGTTTGTTAAACGTTGAAACACAGCGTCGGGATTGTAGTTCACGAGGTAGTCGTGGGCGAAGCTAATGGCTGAAAACCGTAGGGAGAAGGCAGAATGCAGCCTAGAGTTTGAGAGCTACACTTACTGTAGCAGTTTTGCACAGATCCACATACTGTGTGCCTCCAGCTGACGAACTACACTTTCCCCCCAGGTATACTTACACATAGGTTTAGGAGCACCAAAGATAACTAATTAGCACAGGTGGCTGCCTATGTCTTCCGTAAACAAGCGATGTAACATGGAGATATGGCCATGTGGTAACACTAACCCTATAAAAAGGTGTGTAGTAAATGGAACCTTTTGTTTTTTGAAAATGATTTCTCGCTGATATGAAAAACACGTTCCTTATGTTTCCAAAAACGTACCAAAAGCGATGCGTGTTAATGTTTAGAGCAAGCATCAGGGCTCTTAACAAAAATACCCAGTCAGAAGATACTATCGTCAATAGGCGCTAAATTAGCGTAAATTAATATGCCGCCTTTACATACTAGTCGGAACTAGGAAACTCGGAAATGTCATTTGCTAACTGCTTGTAGTTATACACGTGCCAAGTTCAACCTTAGTTAAGTCAGACATTTCCGAGTTCCAATTAGCATGTGAACGCGG
The DNA here is from genome assembly GCF_020615455.1 of Coregonus clupeaformis. Lineage (NCBI taxonomy): Eukaryota > Metazoa > Chordata > Actinopteri > Salmoniformes > Salmonidae > Coregonus > Coregonus clupeaformis. The sequence continues at coordinate 34,026,716 of NC_059215.1, read as the reverse complement.
TATAAATGTGCACGAGTAAAAACGACCTGATGGTTGATATACTACAGCCAGCCCAGCTAGCTAGTTGACTCATTACGTGGCTAGCTAGCTATGCAAGCAATTAATCATGCGAAGCACACGCTAACTACAGTAGTTAGTTGACAATAAAATAGCCAGTAGGTTATAGGTTCTTATAGTTATCTAGGTTATTTTGTAAACTACATATTACCTGAGATAGCTTAGCGTGGACCCGATAAAAACAAATGAAATGGTTAGCTAAGCTGAAGTCTGGCAAAACTTTAAAAAACAACAACAAGAAATACCTAACCTGTTTCGAACAGCTATGACGTGGGCAAGAATAACGATGTACTTCTGGGTCACGGATTTTTGGAATCCTACAGAAAAAGAGTCCCGTCCTGTGTGCTTTGTAAATGTATAATTAGGGCGAAAATTATGGATGTACACAATGAATGATATTATATGTATAGAACTGTATAAATGAAAATTGTTGCAAACAAACCTGTGTGAAACTAGCAACAGTAACAATTCACTTCCGGGTCACGTTTTTGAGAGTCCTTCAAAAATAGTTACAAATTGTATGGCAAACTGTAGGCCTACAGTATATTAATTATCAGTGGCGTGTATTTATGGATGCCAGGGGAAGCCAGGCTTCCCCTCAAAAAATAGCTTTTGTCTCTTGTTTCATAATGTTCCTTCAATTTGCAAGAGGCTGAATGGATCTCACTGGAGAAATCATCCGAGCGAGCGAAACAGCGCCCCTCTGTCTCAGTATGTGTAGCGAATTTATCTGATGCTGTCTTGTCAAAAAGAGTATGACATTGTTGCTGCCAGTAGCATTGAATACAAGGGAAGCCAGCAGAGAAGGGTGCAATTATGGCCTGCATTTCGGGGCGTTCTTGCATGTTGGCATTCCTGCATCTGCAGCAACCCCTCTTTATACTTCTATTGGTCAATTTTAAGTTAGGACAGGCGGGAGGCGGGGGTGATCCAGTACACTAGGTGGCGTTGATGCCGATTAAACCCCACAGAAGAAAGGGTGGGGGGTGACAACAGTTGGAAGCTAGCTAGCCGTACATCGGTAGACGGTGTTCTTCACCCCTGCCTGTCGGGCACTGTTTTCCCGCAGTTCTGTTAACGATGGTGAGGGCAGGTGTTCGGCAGGGAGCGAAGGACACTGTGTACTAGCTTAGCCAGCTAGTCCTAAACTAAGGAGGACTCTGGTACACAACAGGAGGGAGGTGGTGGCGACGCCATGTGTTAGCGCGGCAGGTAGCTTAGTGGTTAAGAGCGTTGTGCCAGTAACCGAAAGGTCGCTGGTTCTAATCCCCGAGCCGACTAGGTTAAACATCTGTCGATGTGCCCTTGAGCAAGGCATTTAACCCTAATTGCTCCTGTAAATCGCTCTGGATAAGAGCGTCTGCTAAATGACTAAAAATGTGAATGTGTCTCCAAAGATTTTTATAACTAACCCAAGAAATTAATCATAGTGGGCAGAACAAACAAGGAAGTGGGCAGAGCCAAGCATGCACTAGCGAGATCCTATTGGCGCATTCTAGCATTTATTAGCATATTTCCATTAGGGAACACTTTCACCCTTGCACTCCTTCTAAACAAACTTTGACTAGGGTAAAGTCTACAAAACGTAGTCCACTCTGTTTGTTATAGATTTTAGTTTTGGAAACAGAAAACTGTATTGATATCAAATGTTTCACGAGGAGGAAATTAGCAGAATGTCGGCCAAAATCCATCTCACTCCGTCTTCTCTCACTGCCGGCCACTGTGCTTCCTCTCATCACCATATTTGCTGTGCTAGCGGGAACGGGGACGACTGGTAGACAGTGTCCTTCACCCCCGCCAGTCGGACACGTTTTAATCTGATACACAGCAGGCGGGAGGTGAGGGCGACATCATGTGCTAGTGTCGCTAACTAGTTAGCAAGTACACAGTGTTGCCCCAGCCTTCGCCTGCTGTGCTAGCAGGGTGACCGATAGATAGTGTCCTTCACCCCCACCTGTTGGGCACTGTTTCCCTGTAGTTCTGTTAACAATGGTGAGGGCCGGTGTTCCGGCAGGCGGGAGCGAAGGACACTGTATACCGGTGTTGCTCCCGCTAGCTAGTAGGCAGAGGCAAAAAATTCAGATAATACTTTTATTTACCTTTTGACCCACATTCAAAAGTGTCACACAAACATAAGTGTGTGAGCTCAGCTGTGAATGCTCCTGGCGCACCCAAAAAAATTGTCACGGGAAGCCAGTTTGGATTTGGTTTCACACCAATCTCATCAAAGCTAAATGTCATTTACAGAAAAAACTTGAATTGTTGTATCTCGTTGTGTAGTACTCCGGTGGCTGGCTAGCTAGCTAAAATCGCCCCTTTCCTAAATTAGCAATGGATGGAGATAAGGATTTGGACTTGTGGTTTTACTTAATTTAACGTACTGGCCAATTATTATAATGGCGATTCTGATCCAACCATAAATTCATACATTGTGCCCCTGGCCTGAGAGGATGGAAGTTCAATATGTAGCTAGATCTATTAGGGTAATGTTAACTAGCTGGCCTGATTTCGGCAATATGAAGGAGAGGAGAATGGCATTGTGTATTTTATTTTATTCCTCTTGCGTTAGTTACTATTTTATTTTTATTATTATTTTAAAACTCTGCATCATTGGGAAAAGTTTGTAAGCAAGCATTTCACGGTAAAGTCTACACCAGTTGTATTCGGCGGATGTGATGAATAAAATAGGATTTGATTTGGTGTTTCTTTACGTAGGGTGAGTCAACATGTTTTATTTACTTGCACCCACACACACACACACACACACACACACACACACACACACACACACACACACACACACACACACACACACACACACACAGTACCATGGACAGCCACATCATACTGGCTTACGCTGATTGGATTAAATCGTTTTTGGTATCTTTTAGTTGTCACTGTGTTGAAGTTGAAATGGTGCTGGAATGGTGGAGGCAGCTCCTGTTTTCTTTGCGACTTGCTGTAACTCTCTGTGGTTCTACATCAACAGTTGTTTAGTATAGTCCTAAAATGTCTGAATCATTAACTTGCTTGACCATTCTGTAGGTCATGTAACTGTTTGTTACGTGCAATATGCTTTGTGGACTTCACGGGACAGAGGTTGCTCTCCGGTTTTGTGATGAAACAAAGGTGTGGTTGAATTTATTCTGCCACTGTCTTCTTATTGTCTCTGCCTTAGGCCTATATACAGTATCACGGTGGCAAGGCATATGAACTAACAGGTTATAGAGCAAACATATAGGTTATAATATGGCTTTTTTTTATTTGGCTTCCCCAGTGTTTTTACCCACGCACTGCTACTGTGAATTATGAAACCAAAAAATCTGAAACAATGTACAATACATACATTTCTGAGTGTATTGTTTCCCAATTTCTTTTTTTACAAATTGTCAAGTTTTTGTGTGTGTACTGATTTACCTGGCTTTACATTATTATTTACATGTTTTAATGTAACCTTTATTTTGACAGGGAAGACATATTGAGACCTAGGTCTCTTTTCCAAATGCACCCTGTATAATACAATTTTAAAATACACATTAAACACAATATATACTGTATATATACAGTGCATTCGGAAAGTATTCAGACCCCTTGACTTTTTCCACATTTTGTTACGTTACAGCCTTATTCTAAAATGGATGAAATAGTTTCCCCCCCCCCTCATCAATCTACACACAATACCCCATAATGACAAAGCAAAAACTTATTTTTTTTGCAAATTTATAAAAACAAAAACAAAAACTTAAATATCACATTTACATAAGTATTCAAACCCTTTACTCAGTACTTTGTTGAAGCACCTTTGGCAGCGATTACAGCCTCGAGTCTTCTTGGGTATGACGGTACAAGCTTGGAACACCTGTATTTGGGGAGTTTCTCCCATTCTTCTCTGCAGATCCTTTCAAACTCTGTCAGGTTGGATGGGGAGCCATCGCTGCACAGCTATTTTCAGGTCTATCCAGAGATGTTCGATCGGGTTCAAGTCCGGGCTCTGGCTGGGCTCAAGGACATTCAGAGACTTATCCCAAAGCCACTCCTGCGTTGTCTTGGCTGTGTGCTTAGGGTCGTTGTCCTGTTGGAAAGCGATCCTTTGCCCAAATCTGAGGTCCTGAGTGCTCTGGAGCAGGTTTTCAACAAGGATCTCTGTACTTTAATCCGTTCATCTTTCCTTCGACCCTGACTAGTCTCCCAGTCCCTGCCGCTGAAAAACATCCCCACAGCATGATGCTACCACCACCATGCTTCACCGTAGGGATGGTGCCAGGTTTCCTCCAGATGTGATGTTTGGCATTCAGGTCAATGAGTTCAATCTTGCTTTTATCAGACCAGATAATCTTGTTTCTCATGGTCTGAGAGTCCTTTAGGTGCCTTTTGGCAATCTCCTAGTGGGCTGTCATGTGCCTTTTACTGAGGAGTGGCTTCCGTCTGGCCACTCTACCATAAAGGCCTGATTGGTGGAGTGCTGCAGAGATGGTTGTCCTTCTGGAAGGTTCTCCCATCTCCACAGAGGAACTCTGGAGCTCTGTCAGAGTGACCATCGGGTTCTTGGTCACCTCCCTGACCAAGGCCCTTCTCCCCTGATTGCTCAGTTTGGCTGGTTGGCCAGCTCTAGAAAGAGTCTTAGTGGTTCCAAACTTCTTCCTTTTAAGAATGATGGAGGCCACTGTGTTCTTGGGGACCTTCAATGCTGCAGAAATGGTTTGGTGCCCTTCCCCAGATCTGTGCCTTGACACAATCCTGTCTTGGAGCTCTACGGATAAGTCCTTCAACCTCATGCCTTGGTTTTTGCTCTGACATGCACTGTCAACGGTGGGACCTTATATAGACAGGTGTGTGCCTTTCCAAATCATGTCCAATCAATGGTTGAATTTACCACAGGTATGATCAATGGAAACAGGATGCACCTGAACTCAATTTCGAGTCTCATAGCAAAGGGTCTGAATACCTATGTAAATAAGGTAGTTCTGTTTTTATTTTTAATACATTGCTGTAAAGTAACAAAATGTGGAAAAAGAGAAGGGGTCTGTATACCTTCCGAATGAATATACACTACCGGTCAAAAGTTTTACAACACCTACTCATTCAAGGTTTATTTTTTATTTTTACTATTTTCTACAATGTAGAATAATAGTGAAGACATAAAAACTATGAAATAACACATATGGAATCATGTAGTAAACAAAAAAGTGTTAAATGAAAATATATTTTATATTTGAGATTCTTCAAATAGCCACCCTTTGCCTTGATGACAGCTTTGCACACTCTTGGCATTATCTCAACCAGCTTCACCTGGAATGCTTTTCCAACAGTCTTGAAGGAGTTCCCACATATGCTGAGCACTTGTTGTCTGCTTTTCCTTCACTCTGCAGTCCGACTCATCCCAAACCATCTCAATTGGGTTGAGGTCGGGGGATTGTGGAGGCCAGGTCATCTGATGCAGCACTCCATCACTCTCCTTCTTGGTAAAATAGCCCTTACACAGCCTGGAGGTGTGTTGGGTCATTGTCATGTTGAAAAACAAATGATAGTCCCACTAAGCCCAAACCAGATGGGATGGCGTATCGCTGCAGAATGCTGTGGTAGCCATGCTGGTTAAGTGTGCCTTGAATTCTAAATAAATCACAGACAGTGTCACCAGCAAAGCACTGCCACACCATACCACCTCCTCCATGCTTTACGGTGGGAACTACACATGCGGAGATCATCCGTTCACCCACAACGCATCTCACAAAGACACAGTGGTTGGAACCAAAAATCTCAAATTTGGACTCCAGACCAAATTTCCACCGGTCTAATGTCCATTGCTTGTGTTTCTTGGCCCAAGCAAGTCTCTTCTTATTATTGGTGTCCTTTAGTAGTGGTTTCTTTGCAGCAATTCGACCATGAAGGTCATCATTTTTTACATTTTAGCAGACACTCTTATCCAGAGCGACTTACAGTTAGTGAGTGCATACATTTTTTTTTCATTCTGGTCCCCAGTGGGAATCGAACCCACAACCCTGGCGTTGCAAGCGCCATGCTCTACCAACTGAGCTACACACACAGTTTCCTCTGAACAGTTGATGTTGAGATGTGTCTGTTACTTGAACTCTGAAGCATTCATTTGGGCTGCAATTTCTGAGGCTGGTAACTCTAATGAATTTATCCTCTGCAGCAGAGGTAACTCTGGGTCTTCCATTCCTGTGGCGGTCCTCATGAGAGCCAGTTTCATCATAGCGCTTGATGTTTTTTGCGACTGCACTGGAAGAAACTTTCAAAGTTCTTGAAATGTTCTGTATTGACTGACCTTCATGTCTTAAAGTAATGATGGACTGTTGTTTCTCTTTGCTTATTTGAGCTGTTCTTGCCATAATATGGACTTGGTCTTCTACCAAATAAGGCTACTGTATACCTTGTCACACCACAACTGATTGTCTCAAACGCGTTAACAAGGAAAGAAATTCCACAAATTAACTTTTAGGAAGGCACACCTGTTAATTGATATGCATACCATGTGACTACCTCATGAAGCTGGTTGAGAGAATGCCAAGAGTGTGCAAAGCTGTCATCAAGGCTATTTGAAGAATCTCAAATATAAACTATATTTGGATTTGTTTAACACTTTTTTGGTTACTACATGATTCCATATGTGTTATTTCATAGTTTTGATTTCTTTACTATTATTCTACAATGTAGAAAATAGTACAAATAAAGAAAAACCCTTGAATGAGTAGGTGTTCTAAAACCTTTGACCGGTAGTATATACAGTGGGGGGAAAAGTATTTAGTCAGCCACCAATTGTGCAAGTTCTCCCACTTAATGAATTTATTTGCAAATTATGGTGGAAAATAAGTATTTGGTCAATAACAAAAGTTTCTCAATATTTTGTTATATACCCTTTGTTGGCAATGACACAGGTCAAACGTTTTCTGTAAGTCTTCACAAGGTTTTCACACACGGTTGCTGGTATTTTGGCCCATTCCTCCATGCAGATCTCCTCTAGAGCAGTGATGTTTTGGGGCTGTCGCTGGGCAACACGGACTTTCAACTCTTTCCAAAGATTTTCTATGGGGTTGAGATCTGGAGACTGGCTAGGCCACTCCAGGACCTTGTCATGCTGAAAGACCCAGCCACGTTTCATCTTCAATGCCCTTGCTGATGGAAGGAGGTTTTCACTCAAAATCTCACGATACATGGCCCCATTCATTCTTTCCTTTACACGGATCAGTCGTCCTGGTCCCTTTGCAGAAAAACAGCCCCAAAGCATGATGTTTCCACCCCCATGCTTCACAGTAGGTATGGTGTTATTTGGATGCAACTCAGCATTCTTTGTCCTCCAAACACGACGAGTTGAGTTTTTACAAAAAAAATCTATTTTGGTTTCATCTGACCATATGACATTCTCCCAATCCTCTTCTGGATCATCCAAATGCACTCTAGCAAACTTCAGACGGGCCTGGACATATACTGGCTTAAGCAGGGGGACACGTCTGGCACTGCAGGATTTGAGTCCCTGGCGGCGTAGTGTGTTACTGATGGTAGGCTTTGTTACTTTGGTCCCAGCTCTCTGCAGGTCATTCACTAGGTCCCCCCGTGTGGTTCTGGGATTTTTGCTCACCGTTCTTGATCGTCATAGACGTCATATGATCACACCGGTACACGTGACCTGTTCCTCCAACAGGATTTATTCTACCCCTCCTGGTAACGTGAATTTTCTACACTCAGTTGGTCAATGAATATCCACGCACCATTTATTGTTCTCTTTCCTAATGTGAGATTAGGCACGCCCTTTCTCCATCAGACAGAAGCTTCAAACGACCTCAAATATATTTCCTTTCCTTACAGAAAGGCTATTTACTTGCAGAATTTCTAATTATTCTCACTCACACAGATGAGCAGCCACTTGTGCCCAAATGAATCAGACAATTTAATGACTCACAGTAGCCCAAGCAAACCACTCATCCACATGATCAGACCTACTCTATTTAACACTTTCTCTATATTTTGAAGCCTTAGTGACTGTTTAACCCGTTCACCTACTCAGGATGACCTAACTTTTTTACCTGATCGACTCTGCCTAACTTTGGCATCACCACAACACAGGATAATGCCCCACCTACCCGAGCAGACCTCTAACAATGAATTCCTCATTAGAGCGGTAATCATAGGTCCCAAATTTAGCTAGCCACCTGCCCGTTCAGCCCTCTGGAGCGCTAATTTTAGCTCTCCAAAGAGGTATCCACAGGATTTCTATTTATTTAGCCCCCTGAGTGATACACTTCCTCTACACACCTGGACTTTTACTATGCTTTCCTAAGCGACCTGTAAATTCTTCCCTTCTTCTCTGATTCACTTCCTCGACACAGAAAATAAGCAGTATTGCACAGGATTTCGCCTACCTAAGCAGCCTATAAACGATACACTTCCTCGACACGTTTATAGCGGTATTCGTAGGACTTAACATGTTAGTCTGATCGCTCAACCAGATGGACAACTGCCCGTGCCGAAATGACCCAGACAAAGCGAACAGCTGGATGAATCAAATCAATCAAATCAATCAAATCAATTGAACAGACGGTTCAGACGAACAACAGAGTGATATCGACATGTATTCTTAAATTCAAAAGCTCCCAGTCTCTAATTTTCTGGTTCTTAAATTTGGAGAGACCTACTTGGTATTTCTGCAGCTGATGCCGTGCCCCAGATCGAACCACACAAACGTTTGTACTATATAAGTAAGAACTTGGCTTACCTTTTAAAAGCGGCCGCTTTTGTTTGTATGGTCCGTCCAAGCCGTTTCATAACTGCAGATGTACACCGTCTCTGGACCCTTTTTTTCAACTCCTGGCAAGCTCGCCAAATATGTCGTAGAAATATTTGACTAAAAAATAGACAACTCAAAAGTATCTCTCAAGAGACTGGAGCTTGTGAATCCAGAAATTAGACTTTATTATTGCGTAACAAAGCCGAGCCTCTCCATGGAACGGCTGTCTCACTTTGGCTTAGAGATAATAATAATAATAATATGCCATTTAGCAGACGCTTTTATCCAAAGCGACTTACAGTCATGCGTGCATAAATTTTTGTGTATGGGTGGTCCCGGGGATCGAACCCACTACCTTGGCGTTACAAGCGCCGTGCTCTACCAGCTGAGCTACAGAGGACCACAGGATGTCTTATATATAGATCTCTTATATACACACACAAATGCACAGTCATGTATACATAGCTTACAAAGCTACTCCCCTTAAGATCACTGATTAACATCTTTAACTGCCACGCCACTATTATCTTTGAAAGTCCAATAACACATGTTGTTTACTCCAAAAGGCCATGGGCGCTTTTGCCTCTTTCCCTTATCTCATTATATTGGTGGCATGGCTCAGACACCTTTAAAAATAAAATACATACATTCATCAAAGCATGTTTACACATTGTATTGACTATATTCCTTATTTAGACATGCATCTGGACTTATAAAATGTCAATCATGTTTACTATATTTTATCTTTGACATTTCCCACCATTTTCCTTAATGATACATAAAATATTACCATACTTGCAAGCCGAAGAACACCATCCCAACCGTGAAGCACGGGGGTGGCAGCATCATGCTGTGGGGATGCTTTTCTGCAGGAGGGACTGGTGCACTTCACAAAATAGATGGCATCATGAGGAAGGACAATTATGTGGATATATTGAAGCATCTCAAGACATCAGTCAGGAAGTTAAAGCTTGGTCCAAATGGACAATGACCCCAAGCATACTTCCAAAGTTGTGGCAAAATGGCTTAAGGACAACAAAGTCAAGGAATTGGAGTGACCATCACAAAGACCTGACCTCAATCCTATAGAAAATATGTGCGCAGAACTGAAAAGGCGTGTGAGAGCAAGGAGGCCTACAAACCTGACTCAGTTACACCAGCTCTGTCAGGGGGAATGGCCCAACATTCACCCAACTTATTGTGGGAAGCTTGTGGAAGGCTACCCGAAACATTTGACCCAAGTTAAACAATTTAAAGGCAATGGGCCTCATTCACCAATATCTACCTAAGAATTTTCTAAACTTTGTTCTTAATAAACTCCCTAAGAAAAGTCTACGTCAGATTCATGACATGTTCTTAAACAACAGAATTGTTTGCACCTGTGTTCTTAGGAATGATGAATCCCACGTCTTCGTAATTGAAAGCGTGTGCCAGTTGTTCCTAATTAGCATGAGAAAACGCCCCCCAAATTCCCATATAAGGACATGACACTTCAGGGCTGTGTGCAAGAAAAGTTGGAGAATGTCCAAAAGATGCACAGACGGTGGTGGTCCACCGATCACCAAACGAAAAAGGAACTACAGTAATTCTGAAATAGAAATTCTACTGCAACAGGTAAATGCCAAACGAGGCATAATATTTAGTAGTGTTTCCAGTGGTTTTAAAGTCACCAACAAAACGGAGGCATGGAAGGAAATCACGGATTCCGTGAACTCTGTTTCTGGACAACGTCGCTCAATTGAAGATGTAAAAAAGAAATGGTTTGACTTAAAATCAGAGACCAAAAAATCCATTACCAAACATAAGATACATATGCTGACCACTGGAGGGGGGCATGCAGGCCCTAAGTTATCTGAGATTGACCAGCGCATCGGGGCCATTATTGGTGAGACGGCACTCTCAGGTGTGCCATCAGCGGAGCAACTGGACACTGACCAGGGCCCTATATCAACAGCTTCATATCCTCCAAGGCCATCTCCCACCAGTGAATCAGACGGTAAGCAAGTCTTTCTGAATTTATACAATTTCATGCGATAATTTAACTGAAAGCAACAGTGAAACCATTGGAAAGGAATTTTATACCAGTTTGTCAAACCAAATGTGGGCCTATGTGACTGTGAATGAGTCCTCACCTGAATTCCTAGTTTATTCAGTTTGAAATCCTATTGCTTTTGCAGTAGGCCTATATTGAACAAACTGAAACATCAACAAAAAAAAAATCAGTGCACTGTGACTGTTTTACTTTCAGTATCGTTTTTGTTATTTACAGATCTCCAATCCAGGCAACCCCTCTGAAGAGGAACCTGACACCATTCGGCCTTCCTGCAGTAGGCCTGCCTCTGTACGTGCCCCCACGTCCCGTCCAACTGCACGTGTCATCTTGGATGCGGTCTTGGATAACCAGGAGCGGATTGCGCAAAGTCTCTGAAATCGCTTATACTCTGGCCACACTATCAGAAACACTCAAAGACATAAACACACATTTAAAAATGTGTCATTTCATGTGTTTAATTCGTGATATTTAAAGGTCAAATCAAAAACGAGAAATTATTTGTTGTCTGACTTCCACGCCAAGTCGGTTGTCTGGTCCCAGCAATGGGTCAGGATGCATATCCTGGTGTGGTGGCTGAAGTGGAAGACCACGCTTCATAGCGATGTTGTGTAACACACAACAGTCCATGATTATTCTGCAAACCTAAAAACGGTGTAAAGATGATCAAAAGCTAGAAAAACTCAATAAAATGAATTGTTGGAATTAGATTATTCTACAACATGTTCTCCATTTTTCAAACCTGAATAAAACAAGTAGTCCTACTCACCTTCTCTGGCTTGTAAAGCAGCTTACCACCTGCTGTTTCCAAACACATCCAGCGTCCCTTCAGAATACCAATGGTTCGCTCAATGGTGGAGCGGGTGCGTGCGTGCCTCTGGTTATAAGAGGCCTCTTGGTGCGTCTGAGGGTTTGTTAGTGGCGTCATTAGCCAGGGCGCAAGGGCATACCCCCGGTCTCCTAATGAAACAAGTAATTCATGAAGAATTAACAGATGGCAGATGGCATCAAGCACTCCTCCAGCATCTTTTCATTTGGTCTGCGTCTCACAAATGTTCTTCTTTGTGATCCAAACACCTCAAACTTCAATTTGTCTGTCCATAAAACTTTCTTCCAATCTTCCTCTGTCCAGTGTCTGTGTTCTTTTGCCCATCTTAATATTTTATTTTTATTGGCCAGTCTGAGATGTTGCTTTTTCTTTGCAACTCTGCCTAGAAGGTCAGCATCCCGGAATCGCCTCTTCACTGTTGACGTTGAGACTGGTGTTTTGCGGGTATTATTTAATGAAGCTGCCAGTTGAGGACCTGTGAGGCGTCTGTTTCTCAAACTAAACACTAATGTATTTGCCGTCTTGCTCAGTTGTGCACCGGGGCCTCCCACTCCTCTTTCTATTCTGGTAAGAGCCAGTTTGCGCTGTTCTGTGAAGGGAGTAGTACACAGCGTTGTACAAGATCTTCAGTTTCTTGGCAATTTCTCGAATGGAATAGCCTCCATTTCTCAGAACAAGAATAGACTGACGAGTTTCAGAAGAAAGTTATTTGTTTCTGGCCATTTTGAGCCTGTAATCGAACCCACAATTGCTGATGCTCCAGATACTCAACTAGTTTCAAGAAGGCCAGTTTTATTGCTTCTTTAATCAGCACAACAGTTTTCAGCTGTGCTAACATAATTGCAAAAGGGTTTTCTAATGATCAATTAGCCTTTTAAAATGATAAACTTGGATTAGCAAACACAACGTGTTTAGAGTTACCAGCCTCAGAAATTGCAGCCCAGATAAATGCTTCACAGAGTTCAAGTATCAGACACATCTCAACATCAACTGTTCAGAAGGGACTGTGTGAATCAGGCCTTCATGGTCGAATTGCTGCAAAGAAACCACTACTAAAGGACACCAATGAGAAGAAGAGACCTGCTTGGACCAAGAAACACGAGTAATGGACATTAGACTGGTGGAAATGTGTCCTTTGGTCTGGAGTCCAAATTGGAGATTCATGGTTCAAACCGCCGTGTCTTTGTGAGACGCAGTGTGGGTGAACGGATGATCTCTGCATGTATAGTTCCCACCGTAAAGCATGGAGGAGGAGGTGTTATGGTGTGGGGGTGCTTTGCTGGTGACACTGTCTGTGAGTTATTTAGAATTTAACACACTTAACCAGCATGTCTACCACAGCATTCTGCAGCGATATGCCATCCCATCTGGTTTGGGCTTAGTGGGACTATCATTTGTTTTTCAATAGGACAATGATCCAACACACCTCCAGGCTGTGTATGGTCTATTTTACCAAGAAGGAGAGTGATGGAGTGCTGCATCAGATGACCTGGCCTCCACAATCCCCTGACCTCAACCCAATTGAGATGGTTTGGGATGAGTTGGACTGCAGAGTGAAGGAAAAGCAGACAACAAGTGCTCAGCATATGTGGGAACTCCTTCAAGACAGTTGGAAAAGCATTCCAGGTGAAGCTGGTTGAGAGAATGCCTAGAGTGTGCAAAGCTGTCATCAAGGCAAGGGGTGTCTATTTGAAGAATCTCAAATATAAAAAATATATTTGATTTGTTTAACACTTCTCTGGTTACTACGTGATTCCATATGTGTTATTTCATAGTTTTGATGTCTTCACTATTATTCTACAATGTAAAAATCTAGAAAAACCCTTGAATGAGTAGGTGTGTCCAAACTTTTGACTGGTACTGTATATATAATATTATATATATATATATATATATATATATATATATATATATATATATACACACACAGTGGGGAGAACAAGTATTTGATACACTACCGATTTTGCAGGTTTTCCTACTTACAAATCACGTAGAGGTCTGTAATTTTTATCATAGTTACACTTCAACTGTGAGAGACGGAATCCAGAAAATCACATTGTATGATTTTTAAGTAATTAGTTTGCATTTTATTGCATGACATAAGTATTTAATGCATCAGAAAAGCAGAACTTTATATTTGGTACAGAAACCTTTGTTTGCAATTACAGAGATCATATGTTTCCTGTAGGTCTTGACGAGGTTTGCACAAACTGCAGCAGGGATTTTGGCCCACTCCTCCATACAGACCTTCTCCAGATCCTTCAGGTTTCGGGGCTGTCGCTGGGCAATACGGACTTTCAGCTCCCTCCAAAGATTTTCTATTGGGTTCAGGTCTGGAGACTGGCTAGGCCACTCCAGGACCTTGAGATGCTTCTTACGGAGCCACTCCTTAGTTGCCCTGGCTGTGTGTTTCGGGTCGTTGTCATGCTGGAAGACCCAGCCACGACCCATCTTCAATGATCTTACTGAGGGAAGGTGACCCCTCCAGGTGTCGCGATACATGGCCCCATCCATCCTCCCCTCAATACGGTGCAGTCATCCTGTCCCCTTTGCAGAAAAGCATCCCCAAAGAATGATGTTTCCACCTCCATGCTTCACGGTTGGGATGGTGTTCTTTGGGTTGTACTCATCCTTCTTCTTCCTCCAAACACGACGAGTGGAGTTAAGACCAAAAAGCTCTATTTTTGTCTCATCAGACCACATGACCTTCTCCGATTCCTCCTCTGGATCATCCAGATGGTCATTGGCAAACTTCAGACGGGCCTGGACATGCGCTGGCTTGAGCAGGGGGACCTTGCGTGCGCTGCAGGATTTTAATCCATGACGGCGTAGTGTGTTACTAATGGTTTTCTTTGAGACTGTGGTCCCAGCTCTCTTCAGGTCATTGACCAGGTCCTGCCGTGTAGTTCTGGGCTGATCCCTCACCTTCCTCATGATCATTGATGCCCCACGAGGTGAGATCTTGCATGGAGCCCCAGACCGAGGGTGACAGGTGTCTTTTATACAGGTAACGAGTTCAAACAGGTGCAGTTAATACAGGTAATGAGTGGAGAACAGGAGGGCTTTTTAAAGAAAAACTAACAGGTCTGTGAGAGCCGGAATTCTTACTGGTTGGTAGGTGATCAAATACTTATGTCATGCAATAAAATGCAAATTAATTACTTAAAAATCATACAATGTGATTTTCTGGATTTTTGTTTTAGATTCCGTCTCTCACAGTTGAAGTGTACCTATGATAAAAATTACAGAACTCTACATGCTTTGTAAGTAGGAAAACCTGCAAAATCGGCAGTGTATCAAATACTTGTTCTCCCCACTGTGTGTGTATATATATATATATATATATATATATATATATATATATATATATATATATATATATATATATATATATATATATATATATATATATATATATATATCACAGTGAGGGAAAAAAGTATTTGATCCCCTGCTGATTTTGTACGTTTGTCCACTGACAAAGAAATGATCAGTCTATAATTTTAATGGTAGTTTTATTTGAACAGTGAGAGACAGAATGACAACAAAAAAATCTATAAAAACGCATGTCAAAAATGTTATAAATTGATTTGCATTTTAATGAGGGAAATAAGTATTTGACCCCCTCTCAATCAGAAAGATTTCTGACTCCCAGGTGTCTTTTATACAGGTAACGAGCTGAGATTAGGAGCACACTCTTAAAGGGAGTGCTCCTAATCTCATCTTGTTACCTGTATAAAAAGACACCTGTCCACAGAAGCAATCAATCAATCAGATTCCAAACTCTCCACCATGGCCAAGACCAAAGAGCTCTCCAAGGATGTCAGGGACAAGATTGTAAACCTACACAAGGCTGGAATGGGCTACAAGACCATCGCCAAGCAGCTTGTGAGAAGGTGACAACAGTTGGTGCGAATATACGCAAATGGAAGAAACACAAAATAACTGTCAATCTCCCTCGGCCTGGGGCTCCATGCAAGATCTCACCTCGTGGAGTTGCAATGATCATGAGAATGGTGAGGAATCAGCCCAGAACTAAATGGGAGGATCTTGTCAATGATCTCAAGGCAGCTGGGACCATAGTCACCAAGAAAACAATTGGTAACACACTACGCTGTGAAGGACTGAAATCCTGCAGCGCCCGCAAGGTCCCCCTGCTCAAGAAAGCACATATACAGGCCCGTCTGAAGTTTGCCAATGAACATCTGAATGATTCAGAGGAGAACTGGGTGAAAGTGTTGTGGTCAGATGAGACCAAAATCGAGCTCTTTGGCATCAACTCAACTCGCCGTGTTTGGAGGAGGAGGAATGCTGCCTATGACCCCAAGAACACCATCCCCACCGTCAAACATGGAAGTGGAAACATTCTACTTTGGGGGTGTTTTTCTGCTAAGGGGACAGGACAACTTTACCGCATCAAAGGGACAATGTACCGTCAAATCTTGAGTGAGAATCTCCTTCCCTCAGCCAGGGCATTGAAAATGGGTCGTGGATGGGTATTCCAGCATGACAATGACCCAAAACACACGGCCAAGCCAACAAAGGAGTGGCTCAAGAAGAAGCACATTAAGGTCCTGGCGTGGCCTAGCCAGTCTCCAGACCTTAATCCCATAGAAAATATGTGGAGGGAGCTGAAGGTTTGAGTTGCCAAATGTCAGCCTCGAAATCTTAATGACTTGGAGAAGATCTGCAAAGAGGAGTGGGACAAAATCCCTCCTGAGATGTGTGCAAACCTGGTGGCCAACTACAAGAAATGTCTGACCTCTGTGATTGCCAACAAGGGTTTTGCCACCAAGTATTAAGTCATGTTTTGCAGAGGGGTCAAATACTTATTTCCCTCATTAAAATGCAAATACATTTATAACATTTTTGACATGCGTTTTTCTGGATTTTTTTGTTGTTATTCTGTCTCTCACTGTTCAAATAAACCTACCATTACAATTATAGACTGATCATTTCTTTGTCAGTGGGCAAACGTACAAAATCAGCAGGGGATCAAATACTTTTTTCCCTCACTGTATATATATATATACACACACATTAGAATACAAAAACACAGTCATGGTAAGCAATAAAACATCACAAATCACCCAGAAAAACAGTTACATTCATCCACAAATAAAACTCCAATCAATAATTGAAGATGAAATGTATTTTGAATTTTGTTCCAGCAATACGGTGCATTAAACTAAAGCAGATTTGCCTAGCTCGGTGGAGACCCTAGGAACTTCAAGAGTTAACCAATCCTGTAAATGGGTTAGGCAACTCATTTACATTACATTTTACATTTTACATTTACGTCATTTAGCAGACGCTCTTTTCCAGAGCGACTTACAAATTGGTGCATTCACCTTATAGCCAGTGGGATAACCACTTTACAATATGTATTATTTTATTTATTTATTTTTTGGGGGGTGGGGTAAGGGGGGGTAGAAGGATTACTTTATCCTATCCCAGGTATTCCTTAAAGAGGTGGGGTTTCAAGTGTCTCCGGAAGGTGGTGAGTGACTCCGCTGTCCTGGCGTCGTGAGGGAGCTTGTTCCACCATTGGGGTGCCAGAGCAGTGAACAGTTTTGACTGGGCTGAGCGGGAACTGTGCTTCCGCAGAGGTAGGGGGGCCAGCAGGCCAGAGGTGGATGTGAGGGGTGAGCCATCCTCAGGAAAGGAACTTATCAAGGCGTCAAGCTCATTGATGAACTCTCCAAGGGAACCTGGAGGGCGATAAATGACAAGGATGTTAAGCTTGAATGGGCTAGTGACTGTGACAGCATGGAATTCAAATGAGGACATAGACAGATGGGTCAGGGGAAAAAGAGAGAATGTCCACTTGGGAGAGATGAGGATTCCTGTGCCACCACCCCGCTGACCAGATGCTCTCGGGGTATGCGAGAACACATGGTCAGACGAGGAGAGAGCAGTAGGAGTAGCAGTGTTTTCAGTGGTAATCCATGTTTCCGTCAGCGCCAAGAAGTCGAGGGACTGGAGGGTAGCATAGGCTGAGATTAACTCTGCCTTGTTGGCAGCAGAACGGCAGTTCCAGAGGCTGCCTGAGACCTGGAACTCCACGTGGGTGGTGCGTGCAGGGACCACCAGGTTAGAGAGGCAGCAGCCACGCGGTGTGAGGCGTTTGTATAGCCTGTGCGGAGAGGAGAGAACAGGGATAGACAGAGGCATAGTTGACAGGCTACAGAAAATGGCTACAATAATGCAAAGGAGATCGGAATGAAATGAACTAAACATCTGGGAAAGGAGAGAGCGGGGCCTCCCTCACTTACGTTTCACTGAAACACCCAAATATAACTCTCCCAACTTCCACCTCATAAACTATAATTGTTCTAAACTACAGCGGTTCAATGTTTTCTAGGAATTGACTAACTTAGTTTATTCAGCTAGCTAACTTGGTACAGTATTCTTCCGTGAAAATTGTCCAGGGCACCTCGTCATATGACGCCACAGCCAACTAGCATGCAGGACTCCAAGAACACGGTTTAGCACCAATACTCGGCCACAACAAACCACCAGTGTGTCAACACGCCAAGCAGATCATTCGTGTCCGTGTCTAACGTTGTGGGTTAGTCCTGACAGCTTGAGCGAGTCCGTCGTCAACTTATGTGTCTATACTTTAACAGCAAAGTCAGATAAGACAGAAGTTTATGAAGTAGGGCCTTGTAAACAAAAATTGAGTAATGTAGAGATTTACGGATCTTTAGCGAAGTCCAGCCAACCTTTTGATACAGGATACAGTGATGAGTATCTAAACTGTCGCATGTAACAAAACAAAGGGTATTACGGTAGATGGCATCCAAAGGTTTAAGAGTAGTAGCAGCTGCACTTTGATAAATAATATCACCATAATCAAGAACAGATAAAAAGGTTGACTGAATAATCTGCTTCCTACTGCTTAGAGAAAAGCACAATCTGTTTCTGTAAAAAGCCAACTTTAAATGTTTGCTTCTTAACCAGCTCATGTATATGTTTTTTTAAACATCAAATCCATATCAATCCAAATTCCTAAGTATTTATATGCGGGAACACGTTCGATTGGAGAACCATCTAATGAGTGAACATGTAGTTCATCTGAAACATTCTTACGAGAGTTTAAAACACAACATGTATTTCGTTTAGCTCAGTTGGTAGAGCATGGCGTTTGCAACGCCAGGGTTGTGGGTTCGATTCCCAAGGGGGGCCAGTATTAAAATGTATGCACTCACTAACTGTAAGTCGCTCTGGATAAGAGCGTCTGCTAAATGACTAAAATGTAAATGTAAAATGTTTAGCCCGTATTAAGCACAAGTTTTAAATCAGCAAGAGCTATAAAATCTGACTGTAGTTTTGACACAGCGAGATCAACAGTCGGGGCAATAGCATACATAATAGTATCATCCGCATATATATGAAGTTTACAATTTTTTTACTGATTGACCAATGGTGTTTATATAAATAGTGACGAGAACAGGTCCCAAAATTGACCCCTGTGGTACACCTTTATGTACTTCAATAAATTCCGACTTAACCCTATCCATCATGATGGCCTGAGTTCTGTCACGAAGATAATCATGAAATCAAGAACAGGCGTCAGAGCTCAGGCCTATCAAGGACAACTTATTCAATAAAATAGCATGATCAACAGTATCAAAAGCTTTTGACAGGTACACAAACAAAGCAGCACATTTAATTTTAGTGTCTAAAGCAGGACTGCACAACCCTGTTCCTGGAGAGCTACCGTCATGTAGGTTTTTGCTTCAACCCTAATCTAGCACACGATTCTAATAATTAGCAGGTTGAATCAGGTTAGTAACACCTGGGGTTGGAGCGAAAACCTACAGGAGGGTAGCTCTCCAGGAACAGGGTTGGGCAACCCTAGTCTAAAGCATTGACAAGATCATTAGTAACTAAAGTGGTTGCTGTAATAGTCCTATGCCCAGGCCTAAACCCTGATTGAGTTATATTCAAAATACATTTCTCAGCTAAAAAAGAGCAAAGTTGTACATTTACCAAGGATTTGAGAATCTTAACTAGACAAGGAAGCCTTGAAATGGGGTGATAATTATTAAGATCACTACTATCCCTCCCTTATGGAGTGGCAGCAGAAAAGCTGATTTCCATAATTTTGGAATATTTCCTGATAACGATGTTAAATAAAAAATGTGGGTTATTGAGCCAACAATGATGGGCGCTGCACACTTAAGCAGACCAGGATCCAGTTGGTCGGCCCCTGTGGATTTCTTGTTGTCTATTGCTATCAAAGCATCCAGGACTTCTTTTTCTGTAAATAGCCTAAAAGAAAGTCTTTGACTATAATTTCTCTGATCATTCAGCAAGTTTCCCCTATCAGCATGCAGCCCAATATCATTGTGAATAGGCTCAGAAGTTATTTCAAAGAGATAGCTCGCTGAAATAAAATGGTGATTAAATGCATCAATAATGTAATTCCCCCCCCCCTAATGAAGCCAGTGTCTGAATATCAATCCCTTCAGGGATTTGACAGTTTTTCATAATTTAGCCGGGTTCCCATTACAATCTGAAAGAGCCATTACATAATAATCAGATTTAGCCTTTGTTTTACACAATGATTCCTCAGTTGCTTAAAAGCTTGCCAGTCCGGGCCCAAGCCTGTGTTTCTGGCCTTGACCCAAGCATCATCTCTTTTATGAATGACTTCTGATAATTCCGGGGTGTACCAGGCATTTGATCTACCTTTAACCCTTCATTTTTTAAAGGGAGCATGATTATCCACAATAGTAATGAACACATCTGCAAAGAGGCTCAAAGCTAAATCAGGTTCAGGGATAGCTGAAATACATCAAGGTCACTAAAATAAAGATCATGTAAAAAAGTTAGTCTTTGTGATGATACAAGGCTTAGGTTTTTGTATTCTCACATCTCTAACACAAACAACTGGGCAATGGTCACTAATGTCTTGGGCGATAAGATCAATCAGAGTTGACTTTGAAGGATCTCTAGGGTTGGGCCATGTACATTTACATCATTTACATTTATGTCATTTAGCAGACGCTCTTATCCAGAGCGACTTACAAATTGGTGCATTCACCTTATAGCCAGTGGGATAACCACTTTACAATGTTATTTTTTTTTTTGGGGGAAGGGAGCCAGCAGGCCAGAGGTGGATGAACGCAATGCCCTCGTTTGGGTGTAGGGACTGATCAGAACCTGAAGGTACGGAGGTGCCGTTCCCCTCACAGCTCCATAGGCAAGCACCATGGTCTTGTAACAGATGCGAGCTTCAACTGGAAGCCAGTGGAGTGTGCGGAGGAGCGGGGTGACGTGAGAGAACTTGGGAAGGTTGAACACCAGACGGGCTGCGGCATTCTGGATGAGTTGTAGGGGTTTAATGGCACAGGCAGGGAGCCCAGCCAACAGCGAGTTGCAGTAATCCAGACGGGAGATGACAAGTGCCTGGATTAGGACCTGTGCCGCTTCCTGTGTAAGGCAGGGTCGTACTCTCCGAATGTTGTAGAGCATGAACCTACAGGATCGGGTCACCGCCTTGATGTTAGCGGAGAACGACAGGGTGTTGTCCAGGGTCACGCCAAGGCTCTTCGCACTCTGGGAGGAGGACACAACGGAGTTGTCAACCGTGATGGCGAGATCATGGAACGGGCAGTCCTTCCCCGGGAGGAAGAGCAGCTCCGTCTTGCCAAGGTTCAGCTTGAGGTGGTGATCCGTCATCCATACTGATATGTCTGCCAGACATGCAGAGATGTGATTCGCCACCTGGTTATTAGAAGGGGGAAAGGAGAAGATTAGTTGTGTATCGTCAGCGTAGCAATGATAGGAGAGGCCATGTGAGGATATGACAGAGCCAAGTGACTTGGTGTATAGCGAGAATAGGAGAGGGCCTAGAACTGAGCCCTGGGGGACACCAGTGGTGCGGAGACAGCTTCTCGCCACGCCACTTGGTAGGAGCGACCGGTCAGGTAGGACGCAATCCAAGAGTGAGCCGCGCCGGAGATGCCCAGCTCGGAGAGGGTGGAGAGGAGGATCTGATGGTTCACAGTATCAAAAGGCAGCAGACAGGTCTAGAAGGACAAGAGCAGAGGAGAGAGAGTTAGCTTTAGCAGTGCGGAGAGCCTCCGTGACACAGAGAAGAGCAGTCTCAGTTGAATGACCAGTCTTGAAACCTGACTGGTTTGGATCAAGAAGGTCATTCTGAGAGAGATAGCAAGAGAGTTGGCTAAAGACGGCACGCTCAATAGTTTTGGAAAGAAAAGAAAGAAGGGATACTGGTCTGTAGTTGTTGACATCAGAGGGATAGAGTGTTGGTTTTTTGAGAAGGGGTGCAACTCTCGCTCTCTTGAAGACGGAAGGGACATAGCCAGCGGTCAAGGATGAGTTGATCAGCGAGGTGAGGTTGGGGAGAAGGTCACCGGAGATGGTCTGGAGAAGAGAGGAGGGGATAGGGTCAAGCGGGCAGATTGTTGGGCGGCCTGCAGTCACAAGTCGCAAGATTTTATCTGGAGAGAGAGGGGAGAAAGAAGTCAAAGCATAGGGTAGGGCAGTGTGAGCAGGACCAGCAGTGTCATTAGACTTAACAAATGAGGATCGGATGTCGACAACCTTCTTTTCAAAGTGGTTGACGAAGTCATCCACAGAGAGGGAGGGGGAGGATTCAGCAGGGAGGAGAATGTGGCAAAGAGCTTCCTAGGGTTAGAGGCAGATGCTTGGAATTTAGAGTGGTAGAAAGTGGCCTTAGCAGCAGAAACAGATGAAGAAAATTTAGAGAGGAGGGAGTGAAAAGATGCCAGGTCCGCAGGGAGTCTAGTTTTCTTCCATTTCCGCTCAGCTGCCCGGAGCTCTGTTCTGTGAGCTCGCAATGAGTCATCAAGCCACGGAGCTGGAGGGGAGGACCGAGCCGGCCGGGAGGATAGGGGACATAGAGAGTCAAAGGATGCAGAAAGGGAGGAGAGGAGGGTTGAGGAGGCAGAATCAGGAGATTGGAGGGAGAAGGATTGAGCAGAGGGAAGAGATGATAGGATGGAAGAGGAGAGAGTAGCGGGAGAGAGAGAGCGAAGGTTGCGGCGGCGCATTACCATCTGTGTAGGGGCAGAGTGAGTAGTGTTGGAGGAGAGCGAGAGAGAAAAGGATACAAAGTAGTGGTCGGAGACATGGAGGGAGTTGCAGTGAGATTAGTAGAAGAACAGCATCTAGTAAAGATGAGGTCAAGCGTATTGCCTGCCTTGTGAGTAGGGGGGGATGGTGAGAGGGTGAGGTCAAAAGAGGAGAGGAGTGGAAAGAAGGAGGCAGAGAGAAATGAGTCAAATGTAGACATAGGGAGGTTGAAATCCCCCAAAACTGTGAGGGGTGAGCCATCCTCAGGAAAGGAACTTATCAAGGCGTCAAGCTCATTGATGAACTCTCCAAGGGAACCTGGAGGGCGATAGATGACAAGGATATTAAGCTTAAATGGGCTAGTGACTGTGACAGCATGGAATTCAAATGAGGAGATAGACAGATGGGTTAGGGGAAAAATTGAGAATGTCCACTTGGGAGAGATGAGGATTCCTGTGCCACCACCCCGCTGACCAGATGCTCTCGGGGTATGCGAGAACACATGGTCAGACGAGGAGAGAGCAGTAGGAGTAGCAGTGTTTTCAGTGGTAATCCATGTTTCCGTCAGCGCCAAGAAGTCGAGGGACTGGAGGGTAGCATAGGCTGGGATGAACTATGCCTTGTTGGCAGCAGAACGGCAGTTCCAGAGGCTGCCTGAGACCTGGAACTCCAGGTGGGTGGTGCGTGCAGGGACCACCAGGTTAGAGAGGCAGCAGCCACGCGGTGTGAGGCGTTTGTGTAGCCTGTGCGGAGAGGAGAGAACAGGGATAGGCAGAGGCATAGTTGACAGGCTGCAGCAAATGGCTACAATAATGCAGAGGAGATCGGAATGAAATGAACTAAACATCTGGGAAAGGAGAG
Organism: Coregonus clupeaformis; assembly: GCF_020615455.1. Classification (NCBI taxonomy): domain Eukaryota; kingdom Metazoa; phylum Chordata; class Actinopteri; order Salmoniformes; family Salmonidae; genus Coregonus; species Coregonus clupeaformis. Next base: position 34,003,106 of record NC_059215.1, on the reverse strand, counting down.
AGCGGGGCCTCCCTCACCACAACTCCCAAATATAACTCTCCCAACTTCCACCTCAGAAACTATAATTGTTTCACTGAAACACCCGAATATAACTCTCCCAACTTCCACTTTAGAAATTATAATTGTTGTAAACTACAGCGGTTCAATGTTTCTAGGAATAGACTCTAACTTACTTTATTCAGCTAGCTAACTTGGTACAGTATTCTTCCATGAAAACCGCCCAGGGCACCGTATCCTATGACGCCATAGCTAACTAGCATGCTAGCATCCAATAACACACGGTTTAGCACCAATACTTGGTTACAACAAACGACCAATAGTGTGTTAACACACTAAACAGATCATTCGTGTCCGTGTCTAGTTCCTTTCATAACGCAGCAATAATTAAACGTTGGCTAGCTAGCACAAAGTCAGTCCTGCTAGCTACACAAGTGGACTACACATCTCGAATGTTCAGAAAGGGAAGCTTTATGTTGCAAAATTCTCATTGACTAAAATTATATTGTATTTAGCTGCTACAGTACTGCTAGCTGGTAGTGTTGGCTAGCTAGCAATGGCTGTGGTGTTGACTTTGTTTGAAAAACGGCGTCGCTGCGAACGAATGTAGCTGGCTAAAATTATATTGTATTTAGTTGCTACAGTACTGCTAGCTGGTAGTGTTGGCTAGCTAGCAATGGCTGCTGTGTTGACTTTGTTTGATAAACGGCGTCGCTGCGAACGAATAACCTCGATAGTTTCTCTATACTACACCTTTATCTTTGATACAAATACAACTATGTAGCTAGCCAACATTACACTAATCAAATCGTTCCATTGTAATGTAATGTGTCATATTACCTGCGGAGCGAAGTACAGCATGACTACAGCATGACTACTCACCTCGCCTGCCGCTCACACCGATCTGCCTCCCCTCGAATTCTGAATTGTATTAATATTTGATCACATTATGAATTGGATGAGGAATACAATCACCAAGGTAAATACACCTGTTCCGCCAAGCAAGAAATTGAGAAAATCCAACCGTAGGCTTATGTCACCAGCTGGGTTAGGTTTAGATCATTACACATGTTTTTAGATTGTCTGAAGCCTGCATTTTTAGGTCACCCAGGATAATAACTTCTGATTTAGTAAAAGAAGACAACAAACTAGTTAACTCCTCGAGTGCACAAAGGTTAGCTAAGGGAGGACAGTATGCCCCTATAAGAGTTATGGATCAATTTTTCCCCAGACAAAGGCTTAAAGATAGTAGCTAAAACATTTTGGCAAGGGAAATGGATTTCCATAGATTTTTTATAAAATGGCCACTCCACCACCTCTACCCTGTCTGTCAGCTCTGAATACATGATAACCCTCAATATTAATATCAGAGTCCAGAATGTCCACAGAGATCCAAGTTTCAGTCAATACCAGAGTATCCGGATTCATCTGCAAAGCCCAGATCTTGATGTAATCCAGTTTAGGAAGTAAGCTCCTAATGTTCAGATGCATCAACCCAAGACCTTTACGATTTTTTAAGTCACAGGGAAACTCAAACTCAAACAAGCTAAGTTCAATAGGCGGTTGCAGGCCCTGTCTGATGGTTGATATTGATATAGTTGGTATGGGTATAAGATTGCATAGAACTGCACCATTTGGTCTATCCCTATTAGTAGAGGAAGGAGAAGAAAATGGAAAGACTTTTCCAATTGATTTACCTGGCTGTACGCTGTTCAAGAAAAGGTTCAGTAGCCCTACCCATCAAGGTGACAGACAGTGACACATTCAATACCGCCTTGCACACTCTTGCCTGCATCTATCTGATCTAGAGTGTAATCATTAGTCCAACAGTTAAAAACATTTAAGAAACGTTTTTCAACAGAATCGGCGGAATACACATCTGATCACACGCAAACACAGTTCACTTTCATAGCAGCCACATACAAACAGCATGATCATTTTGCTCATTGTAGAATTCCTTCTCGCATCTACGCGCTCTCCTCCTCTCACCTTTTCCCCATAACAATGAGATGTAATTTCCTCAGTTGCTTCTGGTTATTATCAAATGGTATTACAGACACATCCAAATATTTCTGTTCACTCCCTTACCATCGGCAGACGTTTTCGGAGCATGAGGTCTGATACCAACAGGCTCAGAGACCGTTTCTATCTACAAGCCATCAGCCTGCTGAACACTTGAACTGGACTGACCACCTGCTCTGATTCTTCGCACCTTAGCACACATGCACTCACTCACGCACACACCCACACAAACATACACACATCCACACACACAGTGCCTTCAGAAAGTATTCAGGCCTTTTGAATTTTTCCACATTTTGTTGTGTTACAAAGTGGGATTAACATGAATTTGTCATTTTTTTATCGACAATATAAAATACTATGTAATGTCAAAGTGAAAGAAAAATTCTAACATTTGTAAAAGAAATCATGAAAAATAAAACACTAATATATCTTGATTAGATAAGAATTCAACCCCCTGAGTCAGTACATGTTAGAATCACCTTTGGCAGCGATTATAGCTGTGAGTCTTTCTGGGTAAGTCTCTAAGAGTTTTCCACACCGGGATTGTGCAACATTTGCCCATTATTCTTTTTGCCCATTAATCTCCCAGCTCTGTCAAATTGGTTGTTGATCATTGCTACACAACCATTTCCAGGTCTTGCCATAGATTTAAGCAGATTTAAGTCAAAACTGTAACTTGGCCACTCAGGAACATTCACTCTCTTCTTGGTAAGCAACGCCAGTGTAGATTAGGTTATTGCTGAAAGGTGAATTCATCTCCCAGTGTGGTGGAAAGCAGACTGAACCAGGTTTTCCTCTAGGATTTGTCCTGTGCTTACCGTCATTCCATTTATTTTAATCCTGAAAAACTCCCTAGTCCTTAACGATTACAACCATACCCATAACATGATGCAGCCACCACAATGCTTGAAAATATGGAGAGAGGTACTTAGTAATGTGTTGTATTGGATTTGCCTCATACATCATCAATTACTTTGCCAATTTTTTTGCAGTATTATTTTAGTGCCTTGTTGCAAACAGGATGCAATATTTTTATGCGGTACGTGTGGGGTACAGAGATGAGGTAGTCATTGAAAAATCATGTTAAACACTATTATTACACATAGAGTGAGTCCATGCAACTTATGTGACTTGTTAAGCATATTTTTATTCCTTTACTTGTTTAGGCTTGCCATAACAAAGGGGCAAGACATTTCAGCTTTTCATTTTACATTTATTTGTAAACATTTAGAAAAACATAATTCCACTTTCACATTATGGGGCGTTGTGTGTAGTCCAGTGACAAAATTGATTGCTAAATACTGCAACATTTTAACACTTGCCCCCCCCCCTCCCCTCCCCTCCCCTCCCCTCAACACATGTAAATGTTGAGACTATAAATTGTGCCTTCCTGTATTATGCTTATGCTAAAAAAATGATTATATTCTACTGAGACATTTTTCTTTGTTCATAGTCATATTTTATTTACTATTGTTGTTGCATTATCAAGAAGGAACCTGCACGTAAGCATTTAGTTCGACAGTGTTTACCGTGTGAATCCCGTACATACGACTAATACAACTTGAAACTATTGCTGTGTAATTTTTTTCTCTCCATTTCATAGATATAATCAGGGGACTTTTATTTTGAAAGGGAATTACAACGAGCACAACCTTATTGTTGCTGGCTTCACACAGCTGTTTAACCAGCCCCCCCCCCCCATTTGAAATGGTTAAAATGTAAAATCTTAACAGTTATTGTTAAGGGTAGGTACCAGTTATTGTTAAGGGTAGGGGCGTCCCAAGTGTACAGTACAGTCACAGTCATGAGACAGATATTTCACCGGATGTATAAATGTGAAGCATCCTGTTGGCGTTTCCATTCACTACCAAATATGGTGGTGAGAAGTAGCCCAGTGGCCGGCAGTGGGAGATGATGGAGCAAGATGGATTTTGGCCCACATTCTGCTACTTTTCTCATCGATGAAACATTTGATCTCAATACAGATTTCTGTTTCCAAAACTAGAATCTGTTACGAACTGAGTGGACTTAGTTTTTCTAGACTTTACCCTTTGCCAACGTTTCAAAAAATTGCGTTGTTTAGAAGGAGTACAAGGGCGAATTTAGTTACTGCACGAACACTTCAGAGTAGGCGTTCCCTAACGGAAATATGCAAATACTTGTAGCCAGGCTCTCGCTAGCTCGTGCTTGTTCTGCCCACTATGATTAATTTGCTCCAATTGGAAACGACAGGCTGTTGTCTATCTTGGGTTAGTTAAAAAAACATATTTGGTATAGTTTACTCTAGCCCTACACTCGGGTGTATCACTTATTTTGTTTTAGCATCCTCTGTACATTATTTTGATAGTGCACAAGTGCTTACAAATGCAGTCATTACAAAAAGCCAAATACACTCATTTTATACTAAGGTGTCATTATACACAAGTCCTATTGCACAAAAACGTTGGATATATTAAACTAAATAATGCATTTGTAGTAACATTAATGTAAACATGTTTTTATTTAATACAAAACAAATAATATAAAGCAAAAAAGTACTTTATGTTAAACTGAGGATTTTCAGAATATCTATGTGCACCAGGTTCTGTACAATATACTCAAACCTTTCAAAACAGTCCTTGAGTCTAAATGTAGAAAACTTCAATAGTCATTCTCCAACCACCCTTCCATGTTCCTTTGAGTGAGTCCAGGCCTACACATTTCAGTCATTTAGCAGATGCCCTTATCCAGAGTGACTTAAGTTAGTGCATTCATCTTAAGATAGCTAGGTGGGACAACCACATATCACAGTCATAGTAAGTACAATTTTTCCTCATAGCTATCAGCAGTCAGAGCTAGTAAGAGGGAAAAGAGTGAAGTGTGAGGTCATGAAAGGCTTTTCCAACTGCTCTTAAACGCTAGTAAAACTAAATGCATGCTCTTCAATCGAACGCCCGCCTAACTAGAATCACTACTATCGGCGGGTCTGATTTAGAATATGTGGACAACTACAAATACCTAGGTGTCTGGTTAGACCGTAAACTCTCCTTCCAGACTCACATTAAGCATCTCCAATCCAAAATTAAATCTAGAATCGGCTTCCTATTTCGCAACAAAGCCACCTTCACTCATACTGCCAAACATGCCCTCGTAAAACTGACTATCCTACCGATCCTTGACTTCGGCGATGTCATTTACAAAATTGCCTCCAACACTCTACTCAGCAAATTGGATGTAGTCTATCACAGTGCCATCCGTTTTGTCACCAAAGCCCCATATACTACCCACCATTGTGACCTGTACGCTCTCGTTGGCTTGCCCTCACTACATATTCGTCGCCAAACCCACAGGTCATCTATAAATCTCTTCTAGGCAAATCCCCGCCTTATCTTAGATCATTGGTCACTATAGTAACACCCACCCGTAGTATGCGTTCCAGCAGTTATATCTCACAGGTCATCCCCAAAGCCAACACCTCATTTGGCCGCCATTCCTTCCAGTTCTCTGCTGCCAATGACTGGAACGAACTGCAAACATCTCTGAAGCTGGAGACACTTATCTCCCTCACTAACTTTAAGCATCAGTTGTCAGAGCAGTTTACCGATCACTGCACCTGTACACAGCCCATCTGGAATTAGCCCACCCAACTACCTCATCCCCATATTATTTATTTTGCTCATTTGCACCCCAGTATCTCTATTTGCACATCATCTTCTGCACATCTATCACTCCAGTGTTAATACTAAATTGTAATTATTTTTGCACTATGGCCTATTTATTACCTTACCTCCATAATTTACTACATTTGCACACACTGTATATAGATTTTCTATTGTGTTTTTGACTGTACGTTTTGTTTATCCCATATGTAACTCTGTTGTTGTTATCGCACTGCTTTGCTTTATCTTGGCCAGGTCGCAGTTGTAAATGAGAACTTGTTCTCAACTGGCTTACCTGGTTAAATAAAAGTGGGATTAGGGGACGGGGGTGCAAGGGGGGCTGCTGTGGGATTATTTAAAATACTCTTTGAAGGGTTTGTTTTCAGAACATGGGCAGGGACTCTGCTGTCCACCATTGGGGTGCCAGGACAGAGAAGAGCTTGGACTGGGCTGAGCGGGAGCTGCCCTCCCGTAGGACTGGGAGGGCCAAGAGACCAGAGGTGGCAGAACAAAGTACTTGGGTTGGGGTGTAGGGTTTGAGCAGAGCCTGAAGGTAGGGAGGGGCAGTTCCTCTTTCTCCTCCATAGAATCCAACAACACTGCCATCTACTGACAACATGATTTATTACATATTTTTAGAGTTAACAGTATTTTTATTTGTAGACAGAAAAACACTTATGCCTACCTAACCAAATGTTAATATTACATTAGTCCATTATAAAATAAATTACTCTAAAGGGAGCCAACATGTATCTGCATGCAGTTTGTGGATAGAATTGTGATCAATCTTTGCAGAACAAATATAGAAAACCTAGGTGCAAAAGCTGATAAGGCAGAAATAAACAGTAAAAATGCTAGTCAGTAAAATTGAAATATTTTCTGAAAACATATCTTAAGATGCTTTGTCAATGCATCAACATACTCAAATACCCTAACCCTGTAGCAAAAACAGGAAAACCCAGGAACATTGTCATAAAAATGTAAATGACATGTTATCACCGGAATTATTTTATTTTGGAATTAAACATTCAATACTGAACAGAAACGCATTTCCTGCAGGTAATAAAACGTATTACATACAGTGCATTCGGAAAGTATTCAGACCCCTTGACTTTTTCCACATTTTGTTACGTTACAGCCTTATTCAAAAATTTATTCAATCGTTTGTTTTTTCCTCAATCTACACACAATACCCCATAACGACGAAGCAAAAACAGGTTTAGAAATGTTTGCAAATGTATTAAAAATAAAACAGAAATATTACATTTACATAAGTATTCAGACTAGGGCTGTCAAAGTTAAAGCGTTAATGCTTACATTTTCAATGGCGTATTTTCTTTTGACGCCATTAAAACATTCTTAGTTTGACCCTCTGAACTATCCATAGTTCAAATTCAAGCCCTGGCAGCCGATGCACTAGTTTGACAACCACTTTACTAGCTAGCTACTTGTATGACTGAATGATGGAGATTGCTAGTAAGGGGCTTTTAAATGGCAAATTACATTTCAAATCACTCCCAGATGGCTCTCTGGATAAAACCAAAGTAATTTTAATTTACTGCAAGGCTGAATTTGTCTATTTTTTACTTAACACTTTTTTTCTTAACTGCATTGTTGGTTAAGGGCGTGTAAGTAAGCATTTCACTGTAAGGTCTACACTGGTTGTATTCGGCGCATGTGGCAAATAAAATTTGATTTGGTTGTCCTTCTGGAAGGTTCTCCCATCGCCACAGAGGAACTCTGGAGCTCTTTCAGAGTGATCATTGGGTTCTTGGTCACCTCCCTGACCAAGGCTCTTCTACCCCGATTGCTCAGTTTGGCCAGGCGGCCAGCTCTAAGAATTGTCTTGGTGGTTCCAAACTTTTTCCATTTAAGAATGATGGAGGCCACTATGCTGCAGACATTTTTGGTACCCTTCCCCAGTTCTGATATGCACTGTCAACTGTGGGACCTTATATAGACAGGTGTGTGCCTTTCCAAATCATGTCCAATCAATAGAATTTACCACAGGTGGACTCCAATCAAGTCGTAGAAACATCTCAAGGATGATCAATGGAAACAGGATGCACCTGAGCTCAATTTCGAGTCTCGTAGCAAAGGGTCTGAATACTTATGTAAATAAGGTATTTCAGTTTTTAAATAAATAATTATTTGCAAACATTTCTAAAAACCTGTTTTCCCTTTGTCATTTTGGGTACTGTGTGTAGATTGATGAGGATTTGTTTTAATTTAATCAATTTTATAATAAGGCTGTAACGTAACAAAATGTGGAAAAAGTCAACGGGTCTGAATACTTTCCGAATGCACTGTAAATATGACAATTAAAATAAGAGTTCTACAAGGCTGAACTTATGCAACACATTGGAATTTGGAAAGCGATTCAGTCTAACTCAGCCCATGTTCTTTCTAATCATTGCAAGAGCAGCCTCCTTCTCCTTCAAGAGTTCTTTCAGTCGTTTGATTCTCTCATGACGCTTGATTTCTTCAGGGTCCATGGGTGCTGTAGAGCAGAGATAACTGGTTGGGATCTCTCCAGCTGTACTACTTCCCTTCTCACTCACATTTGAAGGACATTGGATCTCCACAGATGTTTGCTCTTTATCTTCCATTTGAGCCTTTGTGGACTTTCTACGCTTTTGTTTAGCTGATATTGCAATTGCACAGGTACTGCCATCTGAGGTCCTGGTGTTCGGTGGTTTAGATGAACTAGGCCCCTCTTGTGAAGTGGATGATGAGCTCATTGCTTTGTCTTGTACTAGTGTTCCAGTCACCCCACATGGACACGCAGTGCATCTTCTCCCTTTTCCCCTTCTTTTTCTAGAGTTAGGCTTTATGTTGCTTGCTGTGCCACATAAGTGCCCAGGAGCGCAATCCATAGCTTCAGTGTTTGTTTGTGGGTGGACAGATGGAACGGGTGACTTTGAGCTTCTTTTTGAAATATGTACTGGATTGAGATCTGGCAGAGGTTTAGAAGGGACCCCTGTTTCAATTTCGGTGGAAATTAAATAATTGACAGTCGGTTCCTCATACCCAAATATGTGTTCAGCATCAGATAACATTTCCAGCTGAGGAGTTGGACTGGTGAGGGGCTGCATTTTCAACTGAGGACTTGGACTGGTGAGGGGCTGCATTTCCAACTGAGGAGTAAGACTGGTGAGGGGCTGCATTTTCAACTGAGGACTTGGACTGGTGAGTGGCTGCATTTCCAACTGAGGAGTAAGACTGGTGAGGGGCTGCATTTTCAACTGAGGACTTGGACTGGTGAGGGGCTGCATTTCCAACTGAGGAGTAAGACTGGTGAGGGGCTGCATTTTCAACTGAGGACTTGGACTGGTGAGGGGCTGCATTTCCAACTGAGGAGTAAGACTGGTGAGGGGCTGCATTTCCAACTGAGGAGTAGGACTGGTAAGGGGCTGCATTTCCAGCTGAGGAGTTGGACTGGTAAGGGGCTGCATTTCCAGCTGAGGAGTTGGACTGGTGAGGGGCTGCATTTCCAGCTGAGGAGTTGGACTGGTGAGGGGCTGCATTTCCAGCTGAGGAGTTGGACTGGTGAGGGGCTGCATTTCCAGCTGAGGAGTTGGACTGGTGAGGGGCTCTGTGTTTTCTGAACTTTCAGATGCATTTTCAACTTTTCCTATTTTCAGTCTTTTAGCATCTATTGGGCAACTATCATCATTCCTAGTTGCAGAGACCTGTGAAACAAGGTGCTTAATTTTTAGAGTGGGAAATACAGTAATACATCTTGGAAAATGCTGTTCAAATTAATGGTAAAACAATATACTTTTTGTCTCGAAATTCAACCGTGACAATCTAATAGGCTAAAGTAGACCAACAATACCTCATGCATTAGTAAGCTTTGGAAAGTAGAAAATGATCAGTTACCTCGTGTTCCCTCCTTTTTACCAAAATGTTTGATCCCTGTAACAATTTGCGAATAGCCTCTATGGTACGTTTGTTTGTGGTCCCAATCCGAGGAAACACTTTAGGGATAGCCTTGGGTTTAGCATCAACCCTCTCCAAACATATTTTCACATCAGATGTGATCCCAAACATCTGTTTCAGCAGGCGATCACAAGTTTCCAAGGATTTCATGTCCAACACAGAAGTCCGCTGCTCAGGGATGGGATCTGATGAGCTCTAAAATTGGGGAATGATCAAGATTAAAAGCCTTGGTGAGTTTACTTTATTATACTGAACAAAAATATAAACACAACGTGCAACAATTTCAAAGATTGTACGGAGTTACAGTTCATATAAGGAAATCAGTCAATTGAAATAAATTCATTAGGCCCTAATCTATGGATTTCACATGACTGGGGAGCCAGGCCCAGCAAATCAGAATGCGTTTTTCCCCACAAAAGGGCCTTTTTACAAACATAAATACGCCTTGCATGCTCCCTCAAAACTTGAGACATCTGTGGCATTGTGTTGTGTGACAAAACTGCACATTTTAAAGTGGCCTTTTATTGTCCCAAGCACAAGGTGCACCTGTGTAATAATAATGCTGTTTAATCAGCTTCTTGATATGCCACATCTGTCAGGTGGATGGATAATTTTGGCAAATGAGAAATGCTCACTAACAGGGATGTAAACAAATTTGTGCACAAAATTTGAGAGAAATAACCTTTTTGTGCGCATGGAACATTTCTGGGATATTTATTTTTAGCTCATGAAACGTGGGACCAACACTTTAAATGTTATGGTTAATATTATTGTTCAGTGTAGCTATCTGAGTAGTGGGATGTCTTACCTTTTCTTTGTGAGTCTCCATTTCTGTTTGGAGAGAGGTACTTCCAGGAATGTTGTCCATTTCTTGCGTGGCGGCATGGTGCTGACTGTTTCCAATCCCCTGGTCAGTGGCATCATCCTGGACGCTCCCCATTTCTTGGGTTGAAGCACTGGGACGACTGCTTCCCATTTCCTTGCTAGTGGCATTACCCTGAATGTTCTCTATTCGGATTCCAGTTGCACGGCCATGAAATCTTTGCAGTATTTTCCTATACTGACCAGTGATGTTTTGCTGACGGGAGTTCAACTCTAGGCCTGTTGCACTACCTTGAAAGCCTGCCATGTCTTGGGCAGTGGCAATGCTCTGACACTTTTCTATTGACAGGCCAGATACTTTCTTCTGACTATCCACTACCTGGCCATTCAAATGATCTTGACTGCATAACATTTCTTGTTCAGCTTCCAAGTCATTCAGCATATAAGCCATTTCTTTGTCTCCTTCAACTACTTTAGACACCGTTTTGGGTGGAAGGTATGAGACAAATATTACATTGGAGTCTTCGTCCTCATCGACTTCAGGTTGCCTTGTTACGCCCCTTGTTGATATTGCCTGGCATGTAAGGTCATCCTGTGGATCATCGTCACAGAGGTCAATGATGTCATCTGGTATAACAATGTGTTTAGGATCTGGTCTGGTTTTATTTGACAATTGTGATCCAAATGAGGCGCTTAAGGGTAGGGAGGGCGGTAAGCTGATTCTCTGATTGAATCCAACACTTTCTGCTGCCTGTGTGGTGGAGTCACCCATGTTCCTACTGGCCTCCAAGGGCTTTGATGGTCGGTTACAAAGCTCAGGGGTTTTCTTGGCTACAAAATACACCTTCCCATTGTACATCACTAAGGCATTGTCCTTCTCTTGGCCAATTTTTGTCTGACTCTCTTGGGAAGGTGAACACTTTTTTGCTGTGTTTTCACAGGTTTTGGTGCCTTTTTCCATCTCTGCCAGAGTTTTCAGAATATCTGAGGTCATAGAAGAGGAATTCACAGGAACAAGGCATGGAGCAGGTGAGCCATCCGCCTCCTCAATCACCCACTTAATAGGAGTGACCGGTCTTTTGCCATCCTTAGCAGTAGTAGAACACGGTGTTGAGCCTGTCGAAGAGCATGTAGAAAGTGTCTGGCCAGATGACCTTGGAAGTCGGCTGAGGGAGAGGGCTGTCTTCTGAGATGTTGGACATAATGGAGTACCACCTGGTTTCATGGTTTGGACAGGGGACACATAAAGAACCATTGGCAAATTTGAATTTGAGGCACAGCTCGTTGATGAAGTAAATATCTGTCTCTTTATGGCTGGGGGGAGTGCGGATGCTGGAAGGGTTTTCACTTGAGCATTAGGGGGAATTTGAAGGTATTGTCCATTTGGAAGCGCTGGAGATTTCACAGTGACTGGCAGCTGTTCCTTATTCAAAAGTGTTAGCTCAGGTGATGTCAAGGATACCGCACTTTGGGCTACTTTTGTTGTTACTATAGGAGTCTGGATGCTCACTGAATGATATATTCCTGTCAGATTGGTTGGATTTGGAGAGGTACTCATGTAAAATTGCCTTTTATTCACAGATTGTCCTTTAGCTGTGGGTCCCAAAGTAGACATGTTAATCTTCGAAATTGATGGCACGTCCAAGGTAAGATCTCGTTGAGGTTCAGCAATATCCTTCATAGTGCTTGTTGGTGATCGAACAAACTGTCCGTTGACTTTTTGAACAGGGATTAGTTTCATAACATTTCTCCCATCACTTCCCACAGCTGGCATCGCTTGGTAAAAGACACCTGTCCCACTGAAAAGGAAAAATATAATACATAAGCATTTCACAGCAAGACAGTTCAGGCAATTAAAATCGTTTTGAGAGTTTTGATTATCTGTCCCTACAAAAATATTGGCCTAGGCCTATGTGTTTGATACAATACATGAACAATACAGGCCACCTCTTAATTGAGATCAAATCAATGCAGTTAGATTTGCTTGTATACAACAGCTGCACGCTTACTCATGCACTGACACATCACACACTTTCCTTTTGTTGAACCTTACTCCCTACTTATTTGTTTTATGTTTTTCTTTGTCTTTTGTCTCACATAGTTTTTGTATAGATTTTTGTTTATTGTGTTTCTTTAATACCATCTAAAGCACCTTTGGATCCTTGAAAAGCGCTATATCGTTCCCATGTATTATTATTATTTATAGTGGTGGCTGGAAGCTTGCCTGATGACACACCCTGAATTTAATTCCGCTGCTCTATAGATTCCTACATACATTTAGTCTGAAACACACGTGGCGCTATTTCTTTTTAAACGTAAACATAATAAATAAATATATATTATTTTGGGGGAGTTGGGGTCTCAACAAATGCTAACAAATTACTACCTAATTCCCATAGCAGACACTAGCTAAATGCTAACAAGTGCAAGCGAACATAAACTAATTGCAAGAACAGACTGCCATCTCAAATACTACTCACAGTTTGCTGCATGCACAAAACAAATATTAGACAGCAGGGATCTTGATCCTGTAGGGGATTGATTGTCTCTGCTGTAACCAAGAAGCTTGATCTTGCCATCTAGCTGCAAACCTGGAGCCCTGAGACAGATACCATTTCTTTGGCACATCTTAGATGGTTAACTTAAGTTATAAGCAGTGGCGTAGCACCCAACACCACAGCCCCTGCGACACGGGGAGCTTAGAGCTTTAGGGGGCCCAGGGACAGTATTGAAAATCATACAGTCTGTATTTAAGAATACCCCGGTATACGGTATATCGCCCAAGCCTAATTCATACAAGACCATACAGACTCCCCAGATCTTCACAAGTGTTGCAGTATGTGCAGCGTACTCTCCACCTGACTCACTCTATGCTGAACAACTCATTGACCATCTGGTAGACAGTTGACTCCCTGCGGGTAGAACACCCTGCTAGTGAAGTTATCATTGGTGATGACTTTAATCTAGTGAGCATGGAGAGGCCACAATCTTGAACAGATCCATAAAACCATAAGAGTGCAAAATATTATTGACCTGATGATCATCCACCCATCATCCTTCTACTCTGAACCTGCTATTTCTGACCCACAAGTGACCACAATGTTGTTACAATACAACTTAAAACTGAAGAAGTCCAAAAATCATACTGTCAGAAAGGTATTCAGGCCACTGCAAGACTCAAGCGTGCGTTCATTTGGGCAGTGGATCACCTCCCACCACTAAGTCCCACCACCTGTAAGTCAGATGCCAAAAGAGAAGTCAGCTGCCATATATACTTCCCAACAATCAAAAATAGAGGATCACTTCCCAACAAAATCTGTTTGGCTACACTTCCGTGATAAGCCATGGATAACCCCAGAGATAAAGGCAATGGTCAGAGACCGCCAGAGAGCATTCCATAACCAAATCACAACCCTATGGAAGGAATTAAGGAATAAGGTGCAACAGAAAATTTTAACTGAGAAAGAAGCATTCTACAGAGACAAGATCCAGCCCAATGGCATAACAACATCAAAGACTTAGCCAACCTCTCCCAAACTGAGGCAACCTTCCACAGAGGGTCTTAGACCAGACAATAGACATGGTACAGCAAATGAAATTAATAAAACACTATCAAAAGCAGGGATTGGAACCGGTTCATGGAACAGAACAAAAACCGGAAAAATTATGTTTTTTTCAAGGAACGGAACGTGGAACGAAAGTGATCCATACTGTTTCAGAACAAAACGTATTTAAAATGCATGGGAACCAGTTAATAATGTTATTTTACTTTCCAGGCATTTTTTTCTAGTCCCGCAACAAAGCGCCTATGCAAAGCCCTTCCTCTGTCACTCAGAAACGTATGTGTCTGCCTGCAAGCTGAAAAACGTTGCTTGTGCGTGTTTAGGCTATCTGCCCCTCAATGCTAGTTAAGGATACTATAGGCCTAGTTATCACGTTTCACGTTGGATTTATTAACTACAAAAAAAGGTAAGACGTGTTTTTAATTCTGGTGCCACTCTGCACACACAATCTTGTTAGCTATCTAGCTCAAGCTTGTTAGATAGCTAGCTCAAAGGACATTCAAAGTTCCTCCACAGAAGCCGCTTCTCCTAGGTATAATTATGTGGACCTAATTCAGATAATGCATGTCATAACAAGATGCCCAGCACGTCAAGCCTCCTCCTCAACCCTCTCTCACTCACTCCCCACCCACAACATTTCAGTCGCATCTTGCGCCATAGGCTACACTTGTCTGTCCATCACGCATGTAAACAACTAGCTTGCCTGCTCTATCCGCACTGATTGGTGAAGTAATTTAATGAGCCAAATGTAAAAAACAGTTGATTTCACAGGTTAAAAAAGGAACAGAAAGGAACAATATAAAACTGTACTTTTTTTTGGTTCGAACTGGTTAAAAACGTTCTTGCTGGTCGGAACAGTGGAACAAAAAAAATAGTGGTTCTGTTCAGAACTAAACCTACCACCCATCAACCCAGCACTGCTGCCCTCCATTTTACCAGCATGCCCTGCTCCAACAGTCCAACCCTGGGAAGTCTACAGAAAGCTGCAGAAGGTGAAAACTTTTAAGGCAGCGGACCCAAATGAAATCCCAGGCAGACTAATAAAGGAGTTTGCATATGAAAAGTAGCTGAGAGCTTTATCACAGAATGGGCTCTGACCAACATCCTACCCTAGACAGACACCCAGCAGTACAGATGTCTACAAGGCTGATCAACAGCACACTGGCTGGTGGATCTAACCAACAAGCTCTTCAAGTCCCAGGATAAGCATAGTTCCACCTGCTCCCTGGTGACCACTGACTTCAGCAAAGCCTTTGGCCGTGTCTGCCACAACCTCGCCATCACCAGGATGTTAGAGCTTGGGCTTCAATCATCGCTTGCCAGATGGATATGCAACTTCCTCTCTAATAGACACCAGGTGGTGTGGTATCATTGTGTGCTGTCTGAGTGTCAGTAAACTTGTGGCCTACCTCAAGGAACTCTGCTTGGTCCGCTGAATGTTATTGCAAACAGCAGTCAAGCAATGGACGTTTGTGGATGACCTTAATTTATTAGAATCCAGAACACTAACATCACCTCCACCATCCAAGAAGACCTGGCTGACCTGGAGAAGTGGTCAGTGGGGAGACACATGGTTCTACACCCTATGAAGTGAAAAGTGCTCCATGTGCACTTCACGAAGTCACCACATACACTACCACCCGTCAATCAACAACACAGAACTCCAGAAGGTAGAGGTTATCAAGATCCTAGGAATCTTCATTTAAGGCAATCTAAGATGGACAACACAGGTAGAGCACATCTGTGAAAAGGCCAGCCGACGTCTGTTCCTCTTCCGACGCCTTAAACACTTCCACATCCCTAAGGAGGACCTGGTAATGGTATTCACCACCTACATCCGACCAGCTGTGGAATATGCTTCCCCAGTGTGGCATGCAGGGCTAACCAAGAGACAGTCTGACACCCTTGAGAGGGTCCAGAGAAGAGCAGTATGCATCATCATGGGCACAGACCACACCTCCTACTCAGATGCATGCACCAATCTGGACCTACCATCACTCCACAAATGCAGGGAAAGTCTCTAAAGATCCTTCGCAAGATCTCTTCTAAAATTCGATCCCTACCACCATATGCTCCCACCCCAATGATCGTCTGTTAGTCTACACCAGACCCACTCCTCAACTAAACTGGAACTGAATCATTGCAGCACTGAGCGTTTCCGTTTTAGTGCCATCCAAGCCATGGTTTGCCTCCTTAACGGTTGATGAACATTATTTTTTAAATGTCCATTTTCTATTGTCTACATCTGTTGTATATTGTTTTAATATTAAAATGTTCGTTGTACTCACAATTCAGCATGTTGCTGCCATTTGTACAATGTTCTGTTGAAAAAGTATCTCAAGCCCAGATTGTCAAAAAGTTATACAAATGGGCAAACAAGTAGAACACCCAATTAGTAATTATGATGACTGACTGGCCCATAGGTGGCGGTATAATAAGCAGTTGAATTCAAAACCTCAGGCCTGCCACACTGTTTGGCATAGAGATATGGAAGTCGGTATTGTAAGTGGTTCCATCTTAATGAACAAATTTGTCCCAAGGATCTTTGACCTCCACCCTATTGGATTTTTCTCCATTTTGGAAGTTTTAACAAATCTTTAAAAATATTCTCATGAACCACAAGTCTAATTCACTCAAAATGTACGTTTACAACCTCTGCCATGACTGAGTTTTTGAAAAGATGACAGAAAATCCAAATTGTGTCAAATCTAACTTAAATGTCCCCATCCCAAACCCAATGAAACCGCTCAACTTCAATTTGATCCATTTGTGGACATGACAAGGAAGGTCTACTCTAAAACACATGTTGATATATCCAAAAACATGGAAACAGGACAAAATTCAGTTGTGAACCTAAACTGTTAGCATTTATGCTAAGATTTGGAGCCAATATCTCAAGCCCAGGTTGTCCAAAAGTTAAAGAAATGGAACATGTCATTAGAACACCCAATAAGTAATTATGGGGCCAAACCATCTAACTGAATGGCTCATAGGTGGCGTTATAATAAGCACTTAAATTCAAAAGCTCAGCCGACCACCCCGTTTGATGTAGGCCTCGAGCTACGAAAGTCAGAATAAAAAATAAGTAAATTTGCCTCAAGGACCTATGACCTCCGCCATATTAGACTTTCCTCTATCTTGGATGTTTGATCAAATATTAAAACATCTTATGAACCACAAATCTGATTCACTCAAAACACAAATGTACAATCTCCATCTCTACTGGAGTTAGTGAAACGCTAAGAATTTCAACAAAAGATGAATGAGAAAATTTCTATTTTTGATCCAGCAACTTGATAATAATTGAGGGGTTTAAAGACACCACAAGGAAGGTCTACTCCAAAGCACGTGTTGATATCTCCAAAAATATTGAAACAGGATGCAATTCAGTTGTGAAACTCAAGCTGTTAACATTTATGCTGATGCAAAAGCAGATATTTTCACGAACTGCAAATAGGCCTACATTTTACTTGTGATTTTGCAAGTAGATTGTGGCTAACATTCAGGGCCTAAAATGTACTTTTTGGTCCACCAGCCACCGTGGCAGGTAGATGAAAAAAATAATCGACCAGTCACTCAGATTGTTTTGGCCATAATTACAGATGACCATGCTTTGTAATGTTTCTAAAACAAGAAATGTATTAGTAAGAAGTAATGTGGTATATTGCTGAATTTCATAAATATTTTTGTGACCTGAGTCTTTTAACCAAAATAGAGACAAAATGTTCAGCTGCCCCTTTAAAGATGGGAGATTACCGTGGTAACGGGGCCACTCCAGTCATGTAACCTGTGTCTGAGAGTTGAGATCTGAGTAGGGCGAAGCAGCAGACTCAAACTAACATTGAAAACAACCAAGCTTGTGAACAAAACAAATGTAATAGCCAAGAAACACGACGACAAAGTTTCACTTTGTAGATAGACTTGAGTAAATTAGACCAATTTTTATGCCTGTGCGCAGCGCCTCCAAAAATGAATATCAGCACTTCACTCAGTGTGAACAGCTTCCCTGCCAGGCAGTGTTACTTTGCGAGGTGGGATATAGGATTCCTATTTCTTTGTGCAATTAGCAGCTATGAAACAAAACAGCAACCGCAGCATTTGAAAACAGCTACACGTGTTCATATTTTACTTTTGACTATTTTTATTTCGGCATTGTAATGCTTGCCCTGTAGAGCCCTGCAAATTTACCACCCGCCAACGTGGCTGGTAAAATAGACATTCTTACCCGCCAATATCTAAATCTACACGCATTTGGCGGGTGTTCATTTTATGCCCTGTTATCATTCCCGACCACGTTTGTGAAGGAATAGTGGCAACGTCAAACATAGCCACTCCAAACCAGTCGATGGCGCTATAATTGTTATGCGTGCACTAGGGAGGGATTGTAGCTAATATTCATGATATTAGAATAAATTAAAACATGGTGGCGCTGTTGCAAACATATCTTTGCTATTGTGCAAAAAATTTGAACACTGCCAGTAAAATGTTCCTTGAATCAAGTAAGTGTGTGTGTGTGTGTTTATTCAAATAAATAAAAACTGTCTAGGAACCTTCGTTGCTACTTGCAGCTATATTTACAACTTAAATTTGTAGCATGATGATTGATTTTATAAATTCATTGCTTCAATCAGTTGTAGAAGAGGAATATTGTCATTGAGCAGTAGTCCATTGTTATAGTCTCTGTTATAGTTCAATAGATGTGTGCAATATGATGGATAGCCTAATAATTCCTTTCATTGTTGGGGAGTCGTTTCAGTTCAGGCTACTTTCAGTGTAGTTCAAACTCCTGATGTAGGGAATCCCTTGTGGGACATTGATTACAGTATGTTGCCGTAATCCTGTAGAAAAAAATATTGGTATCAAATAAATAATAAATTGCCAATGTATTATTTAATTTAAGTTAGATCATTAAGTTGTCCAGTAAAGCCAAACATAAACTGGGCGCTGTGGGATAAAGCTACGGCATCCCCAACTGTTTTTGGTATAGGCTACAGCTGAGGGATGAGGTTGGGGAATCCCTCTCTCATAGAAAGTCTTCTAAATGCCAAGGACTGACAGTCCATTACATCCAATTTGTAAGTCGCTCTGGATAAGAGCGTCTGCTAAATGATGTAAATGTAAATCCAAGAGATAGGCCAGGTTTTAACCATATGTTGAAACTGTATATTGTTTGTTTTCATTCTTGCTGTTTGTAAATAATGGATTAATAAAACCTTGTATATTTTGGGTTATGATAAAGAAGATGGATAGAGGTTATTCTTCCAGAATCAATGGCTAAATATCAAGAACTTAAATGAACATCGAACAGCTTCCCAAATCCCAGACTGTAGCATTTCTAGCACAGTTGATATTCTGTTTATTTTGATTGCACAGGACTGTTTAATATTTTTGAACAATAGCTAGGCCTAACCTCATTAGGTCTCAACTCCGTCTAACTTTAAAGCAGCAATCAGCAGTTGAAACAATAACAAACCTCTCAAATTCATAGGGTTATGGATGCAAGTACTGACCATCCATGATATCAACATTCTAGTTTTAACCATTTTTTTTTGCTTTATTAGTGTGTTACATTTACTTTGTTTACAAACATGGGCGTAAAACAAGCTTATATTTTGGGTTCTGATGGGGTAGTTGAACTAAGTTCATGAGGTATTTAAATTATACAAGTTATATTCAAGAATCAATAGGTACATATTCATTTATAAATCAAAAAATGGATGTAGCTGGCAGATTGGCACTTAAAATAAATGTATTACATTTGAATAGTTTAGGCCGGGCTAGGCTACTTCCTTACATTTCAATGTAATCCTTTCTTCAATTCAACTGAAGTCACCCATTTCAAAAAAGATTGAGAAAGACCCCAACCCTCAAATTAAATGTTTTGATACACAGATTCTCTGTTAAGTCTTACCTGAGACACGTGCCTTGAGATGCCATCGTTTTACTTGGATTACTGTATGCGAGATTCAAGTTACTCATGCTATCCAAGGTAGATAGCTAACTTGCCTATCGAACCAGACAAAGTCAGCAGTGTGAAGCGCCAAAAAGCAGGGGGAACCCCTTGTTGTAGTTTATATCAATCGCACGCATGCCTAACATAAAAATATGGTAACGTCGTAGGCTATCTAATATCTGGTAACGTCGTTTCTCGACGGCTGCGCCATCTAACGTTAGCTAGTTAGCCTAGAGCTCTCGGTCTCAGTGATTGAGCAGCTCAGGGTAACGCTAGTTACGTTGCTTTTCTATGAATTACTGTCTAAATAGCTAACTCACCTAACTTACATTACATCACTGGTAGGCACTACTTTCTCCTGGAAAATAGTTTCACTTTCCAAAACTAACGTTAGCTATATGCTAGCTAGTCAGCTGGCTATCTTCAATCAATTTCCGTGGATTTCCTTTTTTTGCGTTACACTTCCGTGAAACGTTACCAGGGTGCACGTTCAAGAAATTGAATAATTCAATTTCGTCAATAGCGTCAGAATTCCGCTTATAAAAGGCTGTTTGCAAGACTCAAATGAGACCGGTATCTGTATCAAACCGTAGAAATCAATGTATCAGTCTATTTCTCTCATATCCATTAAACCCAGAGGGCGAACAGAACAGACCAAAACAACGTTCATAAAACGTCGACGATCTTGAATCTCCACTTGAGACGGCTACAATAATAATAATACGTAACTTCCGGAGACAATATACCATTTCCGGTATGATTTGGTGACATCTTCGGGCCGTTTGAAAAAGCGTTGCAGAACCAACTGCTCATGTTATATTTAGTTATTGAATTGTACCGTACCGTGCAGGGCAGGGTTTTCATTGTTTGCAGGAAGCAAATAGCCACACTAGCAGTGTGTTAGGGACATATATATTTATTTTATTAGGCTATAGGATGTCTGATAGGGTGAATTGATCAAGACACTTTCTGTGTTTGGGGGCATTAATTCTGGGGCATTAAATCTGGGTAATCTTTGGATTTTTCCAGGGCAAATTCCCCAATTTTAAAGAGGTAGCCTATTTTCATTCAATTTATGTGACAAGCAGCAGAGCAATATTCCTCAAATATATTGAAACACTAGCCCTTTTATAAACCAAACATTTTGCTGAAATGAACCAAAATGTTTTTAGCCTTGTGTCCTAGTCATGGGGCCAGGGTTCCGGTCTGGAAGCACGCTTTCCACTGTGCTCAACCCTTTAGCTAAGTCAGGGGTGCCACTTTGGTTTTCGAAGTGTGGGTGGGGGGGTTGCATAACCTGGCGGGGCGTCAGGGTCCTCCCCCAGAATTATTTGGGGTATCTAAAGCTCATTTTCTGCATTTATACACAATCCAATATGCCGTTTCTATTTAGAACAAAAAGTAAGCTAGGTAAGAGATCATTAATAAATATGTTTAAGTGATTAATAAGACTGAACTATATCAAAGGTAATTCAATAATAAATATTGTGTTGCACCTTTAACCAATAGCCTAACAAATGAACAACTCTTGAAAAAATACAAAGACTTTTGATTGTGTAATCGGGAAAAGCCTCTTTCAACCCTTGATACAGTTTGGAAATCAACTTTGGAGGTTTGTCAAACTGCCTTAAAATAGCATCTGGCTTGTTGTTGTATCTGCAAAAATTCACTTCACCTCCATCACAGACTGGTCTTCCCTGGCTGCCTGACCCTGCTGAGACCACTGTCACCATCTGATCCTCCTGAAATGAGGCATGACAAATAATTACCTTTGTGTACATTTATACATTAAACAGTGCCGTCGGAAAGTATTCAGACCCCTTGACTTTTTACACATTTTCTTGTTAAAGCTTTATTCTAAAATGGATTAAATAAAATGTTTTCCTCATCAATCTACACACAATACCCCATAATGATAAAGCCAAAACAGGTTTGTAGAAATCTTTGCACATTTATTAAAAATTAAAAACAGAAATACCTTATTCACATAAGTATTCAGATCCTTTGCTATGAGACTCGAAATTGATCTCAGGTGCATCCTGTTTCCATTGATCATCCTTGAGATGTTTCTAAAACTTGATTGGAGTCCACCTGTGGTAAATTCAATTGATTGGACATGATTTGGAAAGGCACACACCTGTCTATATAAGGTCCGACATTTGACAGTACATGTCAGAGCAAAAACCAAGACATGAGGTCGAAGGAATTGTCCGTAGAGCTCCGAGACAGGATTGTGTCGAGGCACAGATCTGGGGAAGGGTACCAAAAAATTTCTGCAGCATTGAAGGTCCCCAAGAACACAGTGGCCTCCATCATTCTTAAATGGAAGAAGTTTGGAACCACCAAGACTCTTCCTAGAGCTGGACGCCCGGTCAAACTGAGCAATTTGGGGAGAAGGGCCTTGGTCAGGGAGGTGACCAAGAACCTGATGGTCACTCTGACAGAGCTCTAGAGTTCCTCTGTGGAGATGGGAGAACCTTCCAGAAGAAAAACCATCTCTGCAGCACTCCAACAATCTGGCCTTTGATTGTCTAGAAATAGGCCTAAATATTGCTTGTTTGTAGGTGACCAAATACTTATTTTCCACCATAATTTGCAAATAAATTCATTAAAAATCCTACATTTTCTGGATTTTTTTCCCTCATTTTGTCTGTCATAGTTGACGTGTACCTATGATGAAAATTACAGGCCTCTCTCATCTTTTTAACTGGGAGAACTTGCACAATTGGTGGCTGACTAAATACTTTTGGGTCAGACCAAGGCGCAGTGTGAAATGCATACGTGTTTTATTATAAAGATAAACACACAAACAAAAACAAAACAACGTAACGTGAAGTCCTCAGGCTAAACACAATACAAGCCTCTACACGGAACAAGATCCCACAACAAATGATTACAAACAGGCTACTTAAGTATGATCCCCAATCAGAGACAACGAGAGACAGCTGCCTCTGATTGGGAATCACACCCGGCCAAACATAGAAACGCAACACCTAGAATGAGAACATAGAAATCATTACATAGAACTCCACACCCTGACTCATCATACAAGAGTCCCATAAGTCAGGGCGTGACAGTCCCCCCCCCCCCCAAAGGTGCGGACTCCGACCGCACAAACCTGACATAACAGGGTAGGGTCCGGGTGGGCATTCCGCCTCGGAGGCGGATCCGGCTCCGGGCGTGACGACCACATTCTCTCAGCCTCCCCGTTGCGCCCCTGGTCTGGTCTGGACCTCGGCGCTCTGCTTCCCCTCTCCTTCATCCCACGATGCACCAAGCCCTGTCTGGGCCCTGGTGTGGGAGACCCCGAACCTGGAGAGGGGCTGACGTCTGGGTCTGGACTGGAGCCGCTGACCGGCGCTGGACTAGGCACCGGTGGAGCGGACTGCTCTGGCTCCGGAGTGGAGCTGCTGACCGGAGCTGGACTGGACCCCGGTGGAGTGGACTGATCTGGCTCCGGAGTGGAGCTGCTGACTGGAGCTGGAGTAGGCACCGGTGGAGCGGACTGCTCTGGCTCCGGAGTGGAGCTGCTGACCGGAGCTGGACTGGACCCCGGTGGAGCGGACTGCTCTGGTTCCGGAGTGGAGCCGCTGACCGGAGCTGGACTGGACCCCGGTGGAATGGACTGCTCTGGCTCCGGAGTGGAGCAACCGACCCGAGCTGGATCAGGCACCAGTGGAGCGGACTGCTCTGGCTCCGGTGGAACGGGCACGGGCCGTGCCAGACTGGACACACGCACCACTGGTCTGGTGCGAGGAGCAGGCACGGGCCATACAGGACTGGGAACACGCACCACTGGCCTGGTGCGAGGAACAGGAATGGGCCGGACCGGACTGGGAACACGCACCACTGGTCTGGTGCGAGGAGATGGAACGGGCCGGGCCGGACTGGACACACACACCACTGGCTCGGTGCGGGGAGTAGGTACGGGTCGTACCGGGCTGGCGACACGCACCACTGGCTTGGTGCGAGGAACAGGAACGGGCCGTACCGGACTGGGAACACGCACCACTGGCCTGGTACGAGGAACAGGAACGGGCCGGGCCGGACTGGGAACACGCACCACTGGTCTGGTGCGAGGAGCAGGAACGGGCCGGGCCGGACTGGGGACACACACCACGGGCTTGGTGCGGGGAGTAGGTACGGGTCGTACCGGGCTGGCGACACGCACCACTGGCTTGGTGCGAGGAACAGGAACGGGCCGTACCGGACTGAGAACACGCACCACTGGCCCGGTGCGAGGAACAGGAACGGGCCTGGCCGGACTGGGAACACGCACCACTGGTCTGGTGCGAGGAGCAGGAACGGGCCGGGCCGGACTGGGGACACGCACCACTGGCCTGGTGCGAGGAACAGGAATGGGCCGGACTGGGAACACGCACCACTGGTCTGGTGTGAGGAACAGGAACGGGCCGGGCCAGACTGGGGACACACACCACTGGCTTGGTGCGGGGAGCAGGTACGGGTCGTACCAGGCTGGCGACACGCACCACTGGCTTGATGCGGGGAGCAGGTACGGGTCGTACCGGGCTGGCGACACGCACCACTGGCTTGGTGCGAGGAGCAGGAACGGGCCGGACCGGACTGGGAGCACGCACCACTGGTCTGGTGCGAGGAGCAGGAACGGGCCGGGCCGGACTGGGAGCACGCACCACTGGTCTGGTACGAGGAGCAGGTACGGGCCGTACAGGATTGGTGAGGTGCACTGGTGAACCGGAGCAGGATATACTGGACCTTGGAGGCGCACTGGAGACCAGGAGCGTTGAGCCGGCACAACCCGTCCTGGCTGGCTGCCCACTTTCGCATGACACGTGTGGGGCGCTGCCACAGAACGCACTGGGCTGTGCATGCGCACTGGCGATACAGTGCATATCTCCGCATACATGGGTCCCTCAATTAACCCACACTCCTTATGTTGCCTAACCAGCTCCTCTCTCCGTGTATCTACTTCCTCCTTCTCCCTACGAGCCTCCTGCAGTGCCTCCTCTTGAATGGAGCTCTCCCGCTCTATTCTCGCTATCAGCCACCGTAATGTGGTGGCCTCCTCTCTTACCCTGCAGATCCGATCCTTCTCTCTCTCTCGGCAATCCTCCTCCAGTGAGGACTCCTCCGGGAGCCCCCACGAGTTAGGAACAGAAACTCATCGTCCTCGTTCTCCTCCCGACTCCTCAGTATAAAACTGTTCCCACTCTTGTTCCCATGGTCGTAGGGACTCAACCTGGAAACCCACCGGGTGCAGTGGTCGGGGCTCTTCTCTCTCGCTCCCTGACCACACCTTTAGCCCCCCCAAAATGTTTTATTGGGGCTGCCTCTCGGGCTTCCTCCTCGGCCGGCGCCCTCTGTGTTGTCGTTGCTCCTCTCCTGCCTGGGCATCTACCTTCGCCCATGGTCCTTTCCCCGCAAATATCTCCTCCCAAGACCACATCTTCCCCACCTGTGTCCAGGGTGTTTGCTCCTGGGCACGCTGCTTTGTCCGTGTTTGGTGGGATCTTCTGTCACGTTCGTTGAAGGACGGGTCAGACCAAGGCGCAGCGTGAAATGCATACATGTTTTATTATAAAGATAAACACACAAACAAAAACAACAAAACAACGTAACGTGAAGTCCTCAGGCTAAACACAATACAAACCTCTACACGAAACAAGATCCCACAACTAATGATTACAAACAGGCTACTTAAGTATGATCCCCAATCAGAGACAATGAGAGACAGCTGCCTCTGATTGGGAATCACACCCGGCCAAACATAGAAATGCAACACCTAGAATGAGAACATAGAAATAATAACATAGAACTCCACACCCTGACTCAACATACAAGAGTCCCATAAGTCAGGGCGTGACAATAACATTGGGGTTGGGTTTGGGACCAGTTCTTGCGGTAGCGGGTGGGAGTCGATCAATAACGTTACATTGTCATACTGACTAACAAAAATCACACTGGACTTAAAAAACGTCCTCAGTGAGTTTAATGCAAATAAAGATTGTAAAACATTTAAAAAGTTATCATTTTTAGATAAACTATACTAAGTATATTCACGTCACCAAATAATTGATTAAAACACACTGTTTTACAATGAAGGTCTACTGTAGCCTCAGCAGCACTCTGTAGGGTAGCACCATGGTGTAGCCGGAGGACAGCTAGTTTCCGTCCTCCTCTGGGTACATTGACTTCAATACCAAACTTAAGTGACTCATGGTTCTCACCCCCTTCAATAGACTTACACAGTAATTATGACAACTTCTGGAGGACGTCCTCCAACCTATCAGAGCTCTTGCAGCATGAACTGACATGTTGTCCACCCAATCAAAGGATCAGAGAATGAATCTAGTACTGAAAGCATAATCTACAGCTATCTAGCACTGCAGTGCATCAAATATGGTGAGCTGTTGACTAAAAGAGAGAAAAATACAATAGTTGAACAGTTTTGAACAAATTAATTTCTTCCAAAATGAAGAAGCAAGAGAAAGATAGAGATTTTTTTTTCACTTTCAATTTCACTTACTTAGCTAGCAAATGCAGCTAGCTAGTTTAGCCTACTGTGATGGAAATTTTAATGTTTCTGCTTTTCTATTAACCAATTTCTGTGTTCATGCAAGTGACCGATTGAACAACTCCTCACTATCAGTATCTGCAATTTGTCAGTATGCCCAGTACCTTGTTTAGAGAAAGGGATGTCTCAGTTTCAAGGTCTCAGACTAGAGAGAAGAAGTCTCATGAGGTATTGTTCTGTCACATGCATGACCCAGTATTGGTCATCTCATAAATGAAGCATACATTAATTATGAATGATGAATAAGCTAGATCATGCACATATAACTTGTCAGTATATAAGGGAACTAACGGGACTGCCCCGTTAGAGCTCCTGACAGACGTTCACTATGGTGCATCGAGTTTGTTGGAACCTCTCCAGCGCGCTGATAATAAACCATGATTTATTTAAAATGGACTTTGAGTGTCCCTGTGTAAGAATTTCCACGACACTACTCAAACACCCTGCTCAAACAGAGGGATGCTATGTTAGCTAGCTGGCTATGACTATCTAACACAACACTGGAACTCTTCCAAGTCAAGGTAAGCTTTTTATTTTACTAATTTATTGCCACCGGGGCCCGCCGATGTAAGTGCTAAACTGCTTACTGACTGTACACTGTGACATTACTGCATGATTGTAGTGGGTTTTCTAACACGTTAGTTCTATTAGCTATGTTGACTATGACGTTACTTTAGCTAATATGGTGACAACGATGTAGGCTGTGTGTAGCGGTTAGGATATGGTTTGGAAAGTTTTTTTTCGCCTGGTGACATACAGCAATGTGTTGTGCATTGAAGTCCACAAGCGAAGGAAAAAGGTGAAAGGAGGAGAGCGCATAGACGGGGATAAACATACCTGAATTTGTCCAATAGAAACTTTCATTTGCAACTGTTGGATTAATGATTACACCCTAGATCAGCTAGATACAGGGAAGCGTGTGCAAGGCGGTATTGAATGTGTCACTGTCTGTCACCTCAAATATTTATCTCGACCTGTGTGCACCTACGTTGTAAACTTTAGCAACCTCATGATGGGTATAGGGAAAATTTGAGTGTCATGTAGTAGCCTAAACCTATTACTGTTACATTGAACTGGGTGAATGGAATATGAAATACAGTCATCCAATATGCTGTAACAGAAATAAGGCCATGCTCATGAAAAAAAGCAAACGTCCTCCCTCATCGTAAACGGCACCAACCGCCACTGATAGCTAACGTAAGCCAACTTTAGGCCAGCTCTCTCTCTAACGATACATCAACTGGTGAAAGCTAGCCAAGTTCATTTACTTCTGATACGGGACAGAACAAAGCCTACAAAACATTTCCATACAAACAACAGCTGTTAGATAGTAATGATAACCACCTCATATCGCTATCTGAAAGATAACTAGAGGCTAGAACTGACCTGGCTGTGGTAGCTAGTGTAGCTTATTCAGTCGAGAGGGGATGAAACATTAGCTAACTTTACATGTCAGTTACAATACTAGCTCAGCACTGCGAATAAACACTAGTTTAGTTTTTTTCCTGTTAAGTTAAACAGCTACATCAGTCAACTAAATAGTAGCCAGTTTCTGCTCTGCTTGCTTGTACAACTTGGTGAAAGAGCGCAACACATACACACTGAACTACGCTCAACTCTCCCTTGCTGGTCCAGCCAGCCTTCCAGAAGCTTTGCCTTCATATAACCTGTCAGCCTGCTCTGTGGTGTCCTTGCGGTCCTAAATCCAGCCCCTAAATCCAGCTGCCTGAACACTCCAAACATCCTCCTCGACCGCTCGGAGGCGTCCGCATGGTCCTAAAGCACACCTTGTATCTCATTGCAATGATAAAACTGGGGGGGGGGGACAAAAAAGCAATTTCAGAATGTGGGGGGACATGACCTCCCCGTCCCCAATGAAAGTTGCACCCCTGGCTGAAGTCAAACCCAAAAAGGACAATTCCCAATAGATGGCCCAATAGATAAGTCACATTAAAAAAATTACTAAAAATACACTTTCATTATCACCTTTCTGCAAAAGATATCTATAGAAGTTTTCCAGTAATTGCCTTCGAGGCCAATTTTCTTTCCATCACTCAGAGCTGAAGATATTAACATTGAATATTCATCCAATCTGCCATGCTTCTGGATGAGGTGATGATCTCGTCGCTGATCGTGCTTGCTCCAGTGCGCACTGAGTGCTAGTGTACAGGTGTTATCAGCTCTCTAAAGCAGATGACAGCGACCAAGAAACCACAGAGAACAATGAGCCAGATATTTCCCACTCACCAGGGTTACCATGTCCGTAGTTTTCTGGCTAAATTGGGCAACTTTAAAAACGATGTTGCTGGTGAAAATGTATTAGACGCAGGTTGCTGTTTTTTGGGCTACTTCTAAATTGCACCGCGGCCGCCATGGCATTAAAAAATATATATATATTTCACTGTGACCTGCTTCTGCTGACTATCAGGCGGTTAGCAGGTTTTTATTGAGTGAGTGAGTGGTGGGGAGGGATGTTGGTGTGTTGAGGGCACTGGTTGAGTATGAAACGCGGATATGCTCATAAAGCACGTGGTCAAAATGCAATCTTTTTAATGCTACGCATGTAAAGTAAGCATGTGCAGGCGCTAAATTAACGCATTCAAGTGTTCACCCGCTAAGTTAATGCCTATACTTGTCAAATAAGCACGTGCAAATGTGCTTGCAGGCGGTCCAACATGTGCTAAATAAACGTCTGCAAGCGGTCCTGCACACGTCAAATTAATGCCTACAGCTGCTAAATATACACCTACACACGCTAACTTAACGCGTTCCTTAAAATGCTAATTTTACCAGCCAGAAAAGGAACTTCCTTTTCCACTGCAAGCAGAGTATGAAACTTCCTTCTTTCACAAGGTAACAGTTTTGTCTTTGAAAATTGTTGTAACTGAATCATAATGTTTATCAGGTAGTTTACAGTGGAAGGATCTGTTTCTCATCACTGGCTATAAAATTCAGCTAACATTAATCCAGCACCAGAATCAGCAGTGCTTAGCATAAGCTAAGTCAGATACTGGCTAGCTAATTTAGCTAACGTCGGTAGCCTCGAACCCCGGCCATATTATATCATATAGTTAGCCTCAAACTCTGCCTGGCCATACTGCTAGTCGCAGTGAACGGCACCGTCTTGTGTTTTTCAGCAGGGCTTTTAATAAAAACATGTCAACTATAACAGCCACGGAAACACATTGGACTATGTTAATACTATCAAGGTAAATGACATACTAGCAAGATTGTTGCTTGAGTGCAGGGCCAGGCATACATAGATTAGACAACGGAGATACTCCAAAAACATCCTGCTCAAAATCCTGGTAGTTGTCTATTTCTGGACTATGTTGTCTCTATTTTGCTTTATCATTGACTAAAGGAAGATGGCCAAAAAGCTCATATGTAGTCTCATCTGACCAGAGTACCTTCTTCCATATGTTTGGGGAGTCTCTCACATTGCTTTTGGCGAACACCAAACGTGTTTGCTTATTTTTTTCATCAAGCAATGGCTTTTTCTGGCCACTCTTCCGTAAAGCCCAGCTCTGTGGAGTGT